>NW_027287019.1:3563754-4136254 GCF_022747635.1 Hetaerina americana | reverse complement strand
ATAGTTCTGAAATGACCAGTTGAAGTTAATGAAATTAGGGGTCTAAAATCTAATCAATGTTTCTACAATATTTAAAGTATTTTTTAAAATTTTTAAGATAATAGAAAGAAAGGGTAATTACATTATATCTGCCTTTTTCAAATTTCGTAAATACATAGTTTCTACAGACATAAAATGATTAACAATCATATCATAACGTAAAAACAATGTGAATGGAAATTATTGTCAGCAAAAGACAAAAGAAATGGAAGTCATGCATGTTACAACGTTACTCGTAATTGGAACTGTGGCGGTGAGAACAATACTAATTGCCCTCGCTAGAGTTAGCCGTGTCAAATTGATCGAAGGCAGACGACGGGTAATCCATGATGCGGCTGTTCCTCAGTGAGAAGCATGCAGAGGCATTTGATGCCCGGAAGGTGGTAGTTTAAGTGCTTGGTGAGTGTTGACAACACACTGAGGGAAGTTAGGGTAAACAATCTCAATTACTTTCGAATGAAGACGCAACGGACACTTAAAATTGCGCAATGAATCGTGAAAACTACAGTAATTATTTAAGTAGGGTGATAAAGGTGTTCCGGACAGCGAACAGGCAAAGCCTTTGAAAGCAATCCATACATAACAAACAATGCTTAGAAAGAGAGAAGAATGAAATAAGACAATCCGTGGATATTTCATCTTTGTATATCATCTGTTGAGATTCACTAGATTTTATGCCAATCACTGATTGGAGAGAATTTGAAGTGCTACGTCTACTTAAAGTAGCGTTAAATAAAATACTATAATAATAGAGTAATACATCCTTCGGCAGCGTTTAAGTACGTTTGGTAATTTAGAAAACGGTTTTTTCTTATTAATCTAGCATGGGTCCTGACTAATATAGTTAGACGTAATAGCACTTATTGATACTAGTACACATTATTTACAATTACGTTTATTGAAATCGATGACATTATACTCCAAAGCGCTCATGATTTGAAAATTTATGTTTTACTAGTGGCTCACAAAAAATAGATTTCCTTCTTTCGCTTGCTACAAAAAGTATCCCTTTTAGTTAATACAATATGTAGACTAAAGATCCAGTATCGTATAGTCCCCTATCCAGTTTTTAAAATTTTGTGGAGTCATCTGGAGTAACAATTCTGACCTTTTCAAAATGCTCACAGATGCCCATTCGAAATTAATCAGACCTCCGCCAAACTGCTGGGCTTCCACGTAGAACATTAGGCCTTGAGAAATATGATGGACCTCCAAGGTACAGACACCACTGTTGTCATTTCCTTGCAACATAAACGCCATACTAATAGTACCAAAATCATCGACTATCTGAATGTTAGATGAAACAAATATTTTCTTAGAGAAACACGATAGCTGAAACTCATGTAGTGAATTTCAAGGACAAAAGAGTTGGGGGCTGATATAGTAATTTTTTAAGTTGCACGCTATTCTAGTTTGAGGCTAAGCAATACCAACCCCAGTAATTTGCACCTAGTAGAATCAGCATCAAACAAGTAAAACGAAAGCAAAAACTGGACTCTGAAGTAATTCTAATAGGCGGTCATTCTTTTGAAATAAGAGATGTAAATTAAATGTAATTGGGGGGTATAAATTAGTGAAGAAAAAAAGGTGAATACGTGAGAATCAAGATAATTGCAAACTATTTGAAAATCTTGTGAGCTCAAAATGACCTTACGGCTTTTAATGACGCTACAGTTTAGGTTCAAATGGCGTTATTTTGATGAATTTAATTAGCTCTCCCTTTATGCTGAATTTCTTTGCATGACACTAAATACAGAGTAATGTGCTTGATGGAGTATCGCGTGGTACTGCAGAGGACGTTTTTAACACGAATTCACGGAGAATTGCATGCATTGATGTTAGGAATTATTACTATGGCCACACGAGTTATTTTGTGTATTTATCAAAATAAAATACAGCAGCAAACTCAGACACATATTTGAGCATCAAGAAGAACGTTTAAAATATGAAAAACAATCCGAAGAAGGAATGCGCCAACAAAAGCGTTTGCTGACCCGCTGACCTAGTGCGTTAAGACTGGAGACTAAAAAGGGAATATCGGCGCACGAGTTACATGCAGTAACATCAATAGGACATTACCCTCCCTCGTTTTTCCAGTCGAGTTGAAATCGAGTCGCGACCTCTTTTGGCGCCATTTGTGTATTCAGTCACTGCTTAATGAGCGATGAACCATTTCTCACTCCAATGGCAGGCCGGAAGAATGCGCGCGGGGAACCAGGTCGCGGCGACCCATATTCGGGCCGAAGACAATGCATCGGGCCTCTCGACCCGGGGTCCTGGGGAGCGAGATGACGAGGGAGGCGGTCACGCCGAAGCCTTATTGTCGAATGACGGGGTTGGCGCCGATTCGTCTACAATTGATCGCCGTCTCTTAACCTCTTTAATGTCCGACCCTCGAAGATATTTGTCCCAAACAGAGGGCGGCCGAATCTTCTTGCACGAGCGAATTTGAAAGAATGAGTGTAAGGCGTGACTGGAAATTCAAAAACCAGGAACGGTATGTAGTAATCCATCCGTCATTTCACCATGAAAATTTCTATTTTTTAAGTTACGAGGGTCATCCGGAAAGTAGTACCCGTTCGTGCCGCATGAAGTGCTGACGACGCGAGTAGCCGCTGGACGAGGTCAGATAGCTTCAGTGGCTTGTCTGCCTTCTCTGAGCCAAGTTGCGTGACGCTAGCATTGCCTGTGTTGTTTCTGTGATTGTTTACAATGTTTAAAAAAATTGAGAACGCCGCCAGTTGTGAAGTGAGGGCAGTGATTAAATTCCTCAATGCAAGAAACGTTCGCCCATGTGATATTCATCGCCAATTAAAGGAGGTGTATGGAGACAATGTAATGGACGAGTCGTCTGTTCGGCGGTGGTGTCGCAACTTCAACATGGGGAGGGGGAACACACACGACGATGAGCGTTCGGAGAGACCGTCTGCCATTACAGACCAACTGGTGAGCTCAGTTGACGAATTCGTGAGGAACGATCGGCGCGTCACAATTGATGACATCTGTGAGCATTTTCCCAATGTTTCTCGAACAATTGTTCATGAAATTGTTAAACACCATCTGCATTATGCAAAAATTTGTGCAAGATGGGTCCCTCGCGTATCTCAATGAGCTGGCGGCGAAGGACTATGCAGCAGGAATACAGAAACTTGTCACACGTTATGACAAATGCCTTAATTTGCTTGGAGATTATGTTGAGAAGTAGTTTAAAGTATCCTCTTTCAAATAAAATTTTTTATGTTTGTTAATATTTACCTTTGTGTCTTTATTTCACGAACGGGTACTACTTTCCGGATGACCCTCGTATTTTAAACTCAACCCGCGTGCCTCGAAAAATATTTGTTATGCCATCTAGCTTTTCTAAATACTCAGGGCCTCTATGATTATGGATAGAATTCTAAAATCTTATGTAGGATATTTCAACCAGGCTGCGAGATCAATTTCAACACAAATTTCTACAGCTGTTTTAAGTCAATGTTTCTTTCTACAAAAAGGTGAGAAACAAATTAGCAATGAAAAATTGTGAAAACAGTTCTTTCTGGCCTATGCTCCGTGCTGATGTGTATGTTTCTGAATTTATTCCAATGAATGCTCCAACAGCAAAAGAAACTTTCAACGCTACAGCAGGATCACAAAGTACCAGTTCAACTCACATCTGATTTTAGAATATTATTATTTTTTTACAACTATTTAGCAGTTAACAAATAAACGAGACAATTTAAAAAAAACGCAATCAGACATGCAGATGAGTACGCAGGTTTTTCATGGAATATCTTCGTTTAAGAGAAATGTTAAGCAAAAAATATTTCAATTAATTGGAAAACGTTTGCGATTTTCTGGGCGTTGATGAAAGATGTGCGTGGAGTAGGCTTAAAGAACCATGAAAAATAACAAAGCAAATATATATTCGCTTCTTTCTCCCGGAATTTCAACAAGGGCAAGAATCAAACCATTCACCAATAGCATTCGAAGTAGGATTAGTGATATCAAAACGTTTTGAATAGTGATATTAATACGTAAAAAGTATAAGTATATTTCATATTTGAATTTCATGATATTACTTCAAAATATGACTTACATTCATATTGCTTAAATATCACCGTGTAATACGGTACCTATATTTTGCTTAGATGGACAAATCGCTGTAACTATAAATACACACTCGTACATAGCGCATATGGTCAACAAATGTATGAACCTATCAAGTTAATTTTTTTACCATGAAAGTAACTGATGCAATAAGGAAAAACCTCTACATTTAACGTACTCCAGGAGAATTGGGATAAAAACAAAAGAAAATCAATTCGTTCCCGTTGCACACAAAGGACACTAAGTATTGATACTTTTTATAAATTATTTAAAAAAATGATAAACTTAGTAGCGTATCTAAAATATTAGAGCAGGTAGGCTGGGAATCACTCACGGAACGAAGGTTTAATTACAGATTCAATCTCTTGCATAAATTGGAATAATATTTCTTTAGCAGTGATGTTGAAAATGTATCATTGCCCTCATCGTACTACGGTCGGAGAGATAATATCAATAATATTAGAGAGATTTAGGTAAAACAGATAGATTTAAGATTACTATTTTTTCACGAACGATATGGGATCAGAATAACATCGCCCGACTGCAGTATGTTCTGGTAAAACTTATTCTGGTGTGTATTCACCCCCTGCCAGACACACAATAGTAGTGGCCTGCAGGGTACTAAAATAAACAAATTAAAAAAAACTGACGGAGATCACCTGCAGTCGAGCATTGCAAAACACGGAGTGGGAATGGGCAGAGAAGTACCATGAAGAATTCGTGAAAAAATACAGAAAGCATGCTGCCAAATAAAACAATGTTAAACACCCAATGATACCCAGAAAATTGAATTTACCTGAAAAATTTTTTTAAATGAAAATAAAAGATACGTGGTTGTAAGAGATTTGGTTTAAATTTGATGGATTTCAACTATAGGGCACTGTGACGCTATAGTTTTAGGGGATAAAATGCGAAAATTGCCGATTTGCCGATTGCCGGTTGACCGTATGATGTTCGATGGACTTTGATGAAATACAAAGATGCATACATTTATTTTGAAGAATCAAAGTTGGACATTATGAGAAAAGGTCTCTTGATAGAGAGATTTCTGCTTTTAAAATGTACATATGATAAACAGTAGAATACCTTCGCATGACAATCGCCCGGGTTCCCGAGGCCGCTATGAGCGCCCTGATAGTGCGTGCATGAAGTCGCCATTGAGATTGCAAGGGCATCCGCAGACAAGAGAGCGATTTTTCCGAGTGTTTTAACTTTGAAGTTTCATTTTCTTTATTTAGTCCATCTTTATGCCTCATCTTGATATTCTCAATACATATATAGGCCATGAGAGAGTCATCAGTAAGGCCTTATCGCATATTACGTAATTAATACAATCAATAGCGTAATTGATGGAATGGTAAACTAAACGCAAATCAACGCCGAAAGTTCAGCCTAAAAAAAGAAAAACAAGTGATCAACACTATTAATTTAAGAATAAATATCACGGATTTTTTTAAACTGAATTGTTATAATTGGAATTCAAAATCTCTATCGGCCAGTTCCTATCATTTTTTTCAATCCAATTGGACGAAACGATTATACTATATATTGATTTATATATTAAAAAATTGAAAATTGCATCATTCATCTGAGGCTATTAGGTCTATATGAAAACAATTGTAATTTGAATTTTGGAAAATCTGAGCTTCCAGGAATTCGGATTCCTTCAAATTTAGATTCTACCTATTCATTTGGCATTCTGATTTCAGTTTTGATATTCCTAAATCCCTTGCAAATGCGCATTGTTTCTCATTAATCGGTGTTTACGTTTTGGAATAAGTTTTTTTGGGAAATAGTAGCCCATTTTGTCCATGCAACTAGAAATATACAGAGGCAAAACAGTACTTAGTTTCCCGATTTGATTTAAAACTCCCGCGTGCCATCAGTGTATTCAATACAATCCTGCCTAAATCCAATCCTGCTTAAATATGACCGTAAATATAATATATTCTTCTAAGTTAAAAATTATTGCCTTTTTCCCATCGTTGTCTTATGAAAGTGATGAAGGTGTCGGTTCTGGCGCGTCGCTGAATCCCCCGCTTACTCTTTCCGACTGGTACGTCCGCTCATCTTCCGAGGACCGTGGCCTTCAGCAAATATGTCCCACCCTAGGTCCCTCGATAGCTCTTCCCGTCGCCGAATAATCTTACTGTGTACAGGTATTCACAACCACGAATATGGACGGGAGAAAAAAGGAGACACGCGCGAAGACTTTACTTTGGCCGAGGAAAGCAATACTTATTTTGTGACGAGAACAAGCATCCCGAAATTAGAGAACTCGAGATGGGCGTCTCCTATTGTCTAGGATAGACAAAGGGGACGCTGATGATAGGTATCGACGGTGATACTGATATCCTCGTTCGTTTATCCCCTCGATTCCGGCCTCCGTCTCTCTCTCCCCATCATCTCCTTCTCCCCGCCGGTTTCCCGCATTTCTTGATGTTCTTCACCAATGTGAACTTGGTTGCTGCTTCATCAGTGAATGCATTTGCGCGAGTCGGTGACCCAGATTTCTTTCGCAGCCCCGCGAGCCGAATACAGGGCCGAGGAACGAAGGGTGGAACCGCCCAATTAAAACATCCGAGGATAAAGATAAGAGTTTCTGGGGGGGGGGGAGAAAGGGTGGAGGGCAAGGACTTGGGAGAAGGGGGTGAAAATAGGGGCTAAAGGTGGTACGGCAATTGGTGTGCTATTTGTTTAGAGCCAATATTTAACGCTGGATCTGCCGTGGTTTAAGGTTAAGAAAATGGACGCTTTTTGGTAGCGTTACCTTAGAAGCGGGCTATAATGGATGGATATTCGCCCGATAAACCCGCACGTCAATGATCAATGGTATTCGACATATATTAAGACTCTTAAATGAACAAAACCACCAAGCAGTCTTATGTGGTGGCAAAAATGGTATAAAAGCGCCATAAATAAACTAAAGGATATATTTTTCCATCGGAATCAAAATTATTTAAAATAACCCTACGATATTTAAAGGTCAACCAAAATATGAATAAATATATATTTAGCGCTTGTGGACTATCAAAGTATGAATCATTTTAAATAAAAACATTTTAATAACAGCAAGTAGGCATACATTTTAAAGTAAACAATTAACTAATAATGAAAAACTTTCATTAATGAAGGAGGACTCACAATTAAATTATTTTTATTATTATTTTGAGACAGGGTAAAACGCTGGAAAATAGCATAATATAATCCGAAAATATGACTTGATTTATAAGGGCACATTCGCACATTATAGCAAGTGTGCGAATGAATACAGACATTCATATCGTAATTTTGGTGCACTATAAAATACATTTATAAATATAGAAGAACAGAGTGAATCTTGGTAATCATTTAGACGATATTAAGAGCAAGGATTGCTTGCGCCAAAGGCATGCACTAAAACCAGAAAATATTATCATGTACAAAACGATTTCTTTTTCCTTTATTGTTGGTTTAAACCCGGGAATAAATTTCCATAATAAAAAAATTCGTTCGTACTATACAAGGTTTTTGTCGTAAATGCCTTTATTTTTCTCGATTAAACGGGCATTTGCATAACAATTCACACTTCTACTGTATTTTTAAAACAATACCTGCCAAGAAAAAGCAGTCATCTGTGTAACTTCTTTTTAATCACATCAAATACACCGTTCAATAAAAGAATAATAGGATGAGAAAAGAATTTTCCACGTCGCAGTGAATACGACGTGACTGAGTGCCATTATACGGTTTTCTTATCACACTTTTTATTTCATGTTTTCATTGAGTTTTGTAAAACATTCACCTACTTTTTCCCGACTACTTATCTTCGCATACGAAAGGCCATAGGCCACTTTCCTATTTTCCAACCTCGGCGTAAAAATCTACGAATATAATCGCATCTCATCCGAGCTCTCGTGAACGATGAATGCGAAAGTGGTAGGGATCGCAAACCAATGGAAGGACATTTGTGGAAGTAATTAATCGTGGGAGTATCCCAGAATAAAAACCACGCAAGGCAATGGAAACGTGTAATTAGTGGGAAATGCATGGCACGAAAAAACCTGCATGTGGGGTGTTTTTTAGTTTCTCACCACGACAAAATGACAGTGCTGCTTACTAAACACGCTTGCCTCTCAACGGCACATCACGCAATTATTTCCACCAGTTAGCACCGCTGCTCTTTTTTTCCCGACCAAATAGAATTAAACCTGTAATACAGTTACTTACTTGAGCTTTGAGTTGATTAAAAGCTCAAAGTGATTTGAATATTAACCGGTTGCTTCGTTTTATTTTGATTAAAAATAGAGCCCCAACGAACGATGTTTGGCCTAATGTACGTACTCCTTACAAAACTCTCATTTCGTAATTCACAATTTGAGAAGCAATGGCACGCAGAATTGTACTGTGCTAGACAAACATGAAATAACATAATTTGCTGTCTATTGATAGGATAAATTGATCCTGTTGGAATTGCTTTAAAAATGTTATCTATGCGTATTTTTACAACAATATATATGAAATTTACTTAGAGTTGTGAAGGGATAAAAATGCTTAGAGCAATATAAAGCGATGTTATTAAGTCGAATACTATCTTCGATCAATTCCTCCACTTTTGCTATTAAATGTTAACACTCTTCAGCATGAGTGATTAAAATATAATTGTAATTTCATCGAAAAATCTTTCAAAAAAAAAGGTTAAATCTAAATTTTTAAAAAATTCTTCACTAGTCATCATGCGGCTAATTAAGCTATATATCATTTCAATTCATAAAATACAACATTAGTATTAAATTTTAAAAATATTTTAAAAATTTATGAATTCCTCATCTATAGGTTTAATATTTTTTAAATAACATCGATATTTTATTATATTCAAGCAATTGCCTTCATAAATGAGCTGTTTTGGCAATCTATTAGGAGAAATCCTGCTTCTAAGTAGAAACATTGGTATATCCAAAACCTTACTTACCAAAATTTGCGAAAAGTACAAAACGAAAAGTAGAAATTGCATAAATTATAGCCCCTAAACGAACGTACTACTTACAGAGCCATTAAGAACAAGGGCGAAAAAAATATTTATGTATTATAATTGCGAATACATTTCCATATATATATATATATATATATATATATAATATATATATATATATATATATATATATATATATATATATATATATATAAAATATATATATGCATATATATATATAATATATATATTTATTTATTAAACACTATTTTGGAAGGAAACCACCTCTTTTATTATTACCAAGACATTTATGATGGGCAGTATTGAGAATACCTATGTCCTGGCAACTACGGGACTCAGCCCAATCTGCCGTGCGTCGTGCTCGGTAGCGTGAGAAGCAAGGCTTTCGCGGTCGTCATATCACGAAACCCTTGCAAAGGAAAACCGACCGCAGAAGGAAAGAAGACGAAGAAGAAGAAAACAAAATTATTCAAAATAGGAAGTTGCAATTTTAGCACAATGATGAGGACAGGGAAATTGGAGAATTTTAAGCGAGAGATGGAAAGGGGAAGTATAGATATTTTAGGTCTATGTGAGGTGAGATGGAAGGATAGCGGGCATTACTGGAGTGATAGTTAGAGAATAATGTACAGCGGCGGGGACGAGAGCCAACTAGGGGTCGCCTTAGTATTAAATGAAGAGGTAGGAAGAAGCGTAGTCAACATAGAGCAGGTGACAGATAGAATATTACTAGTAGTGATAAAAGTAAAACCGACGAACTTAGTTATTATTCAGGTATACATGCCACCGAACAACCATAAGGAAGAAGAGGTCGATAGGATATACGATCAATTAGAGGACATAATCGCGGGTGTTCCTTCAGGGAAACATTTGATAGTGATGGAGGATTGGAATGTGACGGTAGACGATGGAAAAGATAGTGATGAGGTAAGGGACAACGGTTTAGGCACGAGGAATGACCGCGGGGAGAAAGCAAATGAGTTTTTTAGGAGACAAGGGTTACTTATCACCCCTTGTACAAAGATGAAGTGACAATCACCGAGAGTTAAGAGAAGAAATGAAGGAGGATCAAGTTTCGTGTCCGGGGGACCATACGAGGAAAATGTCTCCAACGAGCCCGAGGAGTGGTTTAAAGGGTTGCCTGGTGGAGAAAGGTGGGTTTGAGTTTGCCTATTCAAAGTATGGAGGAGCCAAACGCGTACCCATTTCAGTGTCCTTTGTTCCTAAGCAGTTTTTATTGTTGAAATTAAAGAAATTTCTTCTGAGGACGAGTTGAGTTAATTCGATAAGAAAATCTATGGACGGAGTGTGTGGTCGTAAGGAGAGGTAATCTTTGAGAAATTTTAGACCTACTTTGTGGAGCATGTAGGTGTAGATAGAGGCGATGTCTGTTGTGGCCATGAGAGGGCTGAGAAATTGGGATGGAATGTAAACGTTCTAGAAAGTGGTGCGAATCTTTGATATAAGAAGGGTGGGAAGTGATTACGGATTGAAAACAGGACGGGATTATTAATGCGGAGATTTGTTTAGCGGGGGTGTTGATGCTGGAGAATATAGGGCGTCCGGGGTATTGGTTTTGCAAATTTTGGGTAACAAAATACAGGGTGTGGCAACACATCTTTTTCCTTTTTGAAAGCGTGTTGCGTTTGGAAAAAGGAATTTATGTCGCCGCACCCTGTAGAAGAGGGTGGGTATTGAGATTTGACGGAGAAAGAAGGGATATATCTTAGGGTAAAATACCTGCTTTGGGTTCAAATTTCTCTAAAAAAGAAAAACTTCACCTCTGATATGAAGGGTTACGATCTTGGGGCAAGGGAGTATAGCAAAATACGTCGTTTAGTTGCCTTAATACCTCAGGGTCATAGTCTTTTTTGCCAAGCACGAGGACGGATGACCCTTTGTCTGATGTCGTGATTACGAGGGTTGGCTGAAATATAATCCACACATGCTTGCACACAACAAACAAAAACAAATAGCAAGATCAAGCAAAAGGTACATTGAAGTATAATTTTTAAGTTTCAAAATCATATTTTTATTTTTCAACATAATCACTGTTAATGCTAGCACATTTCTCCCAACGTGTAACAAGTTTTTCATGCCGTCATTGAAAAACTCTTCCGACCTTTCTCGAATCCAGGACTTGACAGCTGCCTTCACGTCATCGTCCGAGGTGTAATGATTACCCTTGAGGTGTTTCTTGAGTTGAGGAAAACAATAAAAATAATAAAGCGCAAAATCGGGAGTATAAGAAGGTTGTGGAATTGATTCGAATTTCAGGTCCTCTCCAGGTGCGCGCGAGGTGTGTGGACAAGCATTGTCATGTTGTAAGATTATTGATGCCAGGCTACCTTTAACACGACAAACCTCTTCCCTGGATATTCCAATATGGTTTTTGATATTCTTTTGAGGTATTTACCGGTCATTTTGAATCAAATCTTCTACGAGTTTGCGATGCCTATCGTCTGAGCCAGTGTTCCGAGGTCCGCTGCGTGTTTCATCAAAAATTATGGCTTTTCAAAGCTTGCAACCACGAAATTTTACTACCCATCGATTTACAGTAGACCTGTAAACAGTATCATCGCCATAAAAAGCCTTAAAACGAAAATGAATCCTGTAGGAGTCACTTATTCAGCAGTTAAACATTCGGCGACAGCACGCTCTTTAACTTGCGTTGAAATAGCACAAGAACACCTCTCCAAACTTCCGCTTCTCAAAATACACTGGATGAATAAAACGACCTCACACCTGCGCATGCATGTTGAGGGGAAATGTTACTTCCACATGTCACCAGGAGTGTTTCTGTTGGTAATTTTTTTGGTGTCTACAAGCATGTGTGCATAGGGTTTAAGCCAACCCTCGTATTTACACGTATAGTACATGGTACTGGATCACTTTCAGGGAATTTTGAGGACATGAACCCATTTTAGCCACTTTTTAAAGGAAATAATCGGAAAATCGCACGCAAAATATTTTCAGGAATAAAATTAACACATTCCGCGCATTTGAAAAGTGGGTGACGTTTCCTTTCTTTGTATTCCCTCTCCTAGGCACCCTATTTGAAACTCTCTCACCCTTACGCTCGAGAACACCATCGCTCGAATCGCATCACTGATCAGCGTAGAGGAGCTCCACCCTAACCAAATTCTTCCGAGTGAAACGGGCATTTAGGACGACCATTTCGAAAATGAAAACCAACCATCACCCTTGGTAAAAAGTCTTCTAGCATGAAAATATCAAGCCACCGGCAACGACACGGATTGAACATCTTAGGGCGTAGTCATGGGTACGGCCAAGTGCGGACACAAACTCGGGACTAATTCAATTTTCCTCCATGCCTCGCTCCTTGCGCCCCAATCGGCGATTCGAGTCTCCCCCCCCCTTTCCCTCCTTCTCACCCCGGGACAGGGAGCCCGCCCGCCATCGCTGCTGCCATCTCATCTTCTCCCTCTTCTACTTCTCCCGCACCATTCATTCCGTCTTCTTCCCCCTGCATTTTTCATCACCCATTTACCCCATCATGTTCCACCTCCAAATTCTGAGCTCTCCCCCAGTGCTTATAAAAAAGTAAAAAAAATCTTTAGTTGATTCAGCGTGACCTGCGTGAAAAACAATTATGAAATTAAAACATCCTTCCTGTATTATGCTTCGTTTAATATTTTATATATACACTCACTATTTTACTTTGCTGACTAGTCCGGTCATCGACACGCACTCCCTAATTTAAAAATTCTCCTCTCTTGTGAGAAAAAGAGAAAATGCTATTCAACTATTTCCAGATGAAAAAGGCTCATAAAATATGTTTTCAGCAATTTTTTATACAGTTCCGTGATACTGCTTATGATCAATATATTTATGTTTGCCCTCCTGAAATTGTTTGAAGCTGAATAAAAACATGTGTATTGCACAAATAAATACGGTTTTCTGCCCACCTCCGTATTATTAAAGGAGATATTTAAGCCTTATATTTATGTAAACGAGGTAAAAAATGGATGGCCTACATACTTCAAAAGGTTTCCGATAGATTAACGTCTCCTATTCTATTCTTTCTTCTTTTTAATTGAAATAGATTTAGCTATCCAAATTTATATTTACTATTTCACTTTTCTATCCAAATCATGAATTATGAACGCCTTTTATGGGTTTCGTGTTTGGCTTACCGAATTTACGAAAGCTATAAATTATTTATGGTAGATCATTCACGTATTCGCGAAGAAAAATATGCAAAATTTTAGGTCTTTCGCAACTTATTTGACTTTATTACACGTTTTTTTGAGCAGTTTTTAGAATATATGACAGGTAAAGAGGTACCGAAAGAGCGCTAGAAGAGGATACATTGAAAGTGGATCTCCATCAAGATAAAGCCCACCTTTTTATGAGAAAAATCAAGTTTAAGAGACAGAATAGGCAAAGTGTCCAACCGAGAATAACCACTCAAAAGTTGACAAATAATGATGATACATTTCTTTTTTATTCGCAAAGGGGGAATTATGGCCACCGAACTTTTCCCTTTTCTCTTCTTCCCTTCTTTATCATGCAATTCGTCATCCATACCTCTAACATTCTTACTACTCATCACCGATAATATTTTACCCCAAGTTTTTCTGCCATCGGCTCGAATGAGTTACAACCTTCCATTCTCTGTTTTCATCATCAGCTCAATGTTATTTCCTAAATAAATTCGACGGTGAAAACGTTCTCAATTTGACAACAATATTTCGTCAGAATTATGTTGAATCATTTTTTCCTCGTTCATGAAATGGTTTATCCACTCTTTCCAAGCAGCAAACTTCTGTCCATTCTCTTTGACTTTTCATCTCCTTAAATAAAGACTTCCATGACAACGGCGCACGAGCAAAGGAAGAGAAATCTAGGTAATTACACATTTGTCGTCGGAATGCACACATTTTGCTATCGCGCACTCACGCTGCAAGATATCACGAATTACCATGTTTGAAATTACATTTAAACTAGTATTTCTAAGGTAAATTTTTTGTTACTATTATGAATAAGGGCATGTTTTACGCAGAGTGTATCACAAACGGAATAATCAGACTGAGTTTCTTTCCAGCCACATACTAGTTGATCCAGCCTTGTACGTTTTCACCGATATTCAACCAAATAATTCCCTTCACTCTTAGTTGTGTCCTCTCCATTCGCTAAAGATATCCGTTGAAATAATTTAACGTTGACAACGTAATAGGAAACAAATCCTTCTAAAACCTTATTTTTACACACTGTGGCATTTTCACCCATTTAGAAGGTTACATATTTTCATACATTTATAATGACCCAGGATAACTATAAATAGTCAAATTCAATTTGTACATCCTAATTATATCATGCCGGATGTCATCAGGTATCGAGTGGGTAAATTGACATTTCTTACTTCATTTCAAATCGTATCAGATCATTTCTACAAGTTCGAATTGATCAGAAGAAATTTTATACTATTAATGAATTTTTGGACACTAAAAAAAATAAATACACACAAGGAATAATTTATTTGAAAATTATAATGCATCGGAAAACGCGAATAGTGTATTTGTTAGCGTAAACAATCCTCAAGCAAAGGGTCATGAAATTACTTGTACATTATGAGAGTCATCTGATGAAATAAGAACGAAGTGATTGGAGGTGATTTGCAAGAGAATCGAATTTTCGAAGGCTCTCCATACGACGCCATCAAACAGGAATGAAGGCACATCCACGCAGCACCACACAAATTAAAATATCAGCGATCTCCAAATGTCGTTCCAGGGGAAACATTCTTGGAAACCAGCAAACAAGAGAAGCGACAAGTCAAATGACGTCAGCAAAATATATTGGGTCCAGTGTTCCTTACCTAGACGTCAAGTGGAGCAAATACTAATTTTTCTCACCGTCCTACACTCGTGCCCCCAATCTCCCTCCCACACTCTCATTCCTACTTTTTCCCTCCCCTTGGCCCAGATGCTGCATATTGCTCCCAGGGATACATCCCCTTCCACTCCCCGTCCCCACCCCCGCCCACGACCCTCATTCCCGAACATACTCCAAATCACGGGTCGGCATCGGAAGAAGAAACTCCATTTCATTTGCAGAGGCGGCGGAGGGACTGGAGGGGGTTAGGGGAGGGGAAGTAATTCAGTAGGGGACGAAGGTGGGGGATGGGGGGGAGAGGCAGGAACCGCGGCTCAGGAGTGGGGGTAGGTAGCGAGGAGAGAGTGTTCTCGGGTGGGATCCCTTCTTATTTTCTCCATTCCGAATGGCGGGGGGGGGAGGATTGGAGGGAGGGAAACGAATGGGCCCGAGTTCATCTTGCTTCTTTCGGGGGGGGATGGGGGGGTCGGCGAAGGATGGCTTGGGGACTGCAGGGTGCGCCGGGGGAGGAGGCGTAGGAAATGGAGACAGCGGAGCGGAAAAGAAGGTGGCGGCAGAGCAAAATATATTATGTGGCGTCGGAGGGGGAGGGGAAGAGAGGAGGGCGGCGAGGCGGGGGTGGGCGACGGTTAGGACGGGGACTGGGACGCTCTTTAACCGACGCCGTTCTAAAACATAGCTTGGGCGATGGCGGAGAGTGCTTCGCTCCATATCGCGGTGCAACAAGCGGAAAGGTGAAGATCTTTGAATTCATTTATCTGGAATCGGTGCACAAATCACGCCTTCTTGTTTGGCTCGCGAGTTAAAGAAAGCGCGGGAGGGTTGATGACCGAGCGGGTTGGGAGGGAGCAGACATCCGCGTTCTGCGATACCACGCACACTTACAATCAAATGGACACTTACAGAGAGAGGCGTTTTAAGTACGATTGTCACAAGAAATTTCAAGTCAAACGAATTCCTTTCAGGAATGAAGTTTCAGTGATAGCACTGAGTAGGTATAGTGAAGAGAAGTATTAAAATAGAAGAAACTATGTGGCTCAATTGGGTTTCAAGGACATGCCCTCGTTTCTAGGACCAAAGGTAGATCAGGCGAGCGATTCCGTCTTCGAAGCTCATGGTTGCCGGCACGATGTCAAAGGACGCCAAAATTAGAAAGCTTTTGTTGCAAGAAAAATTAATCCTACTCCAAAAACTACTGTGGACGTATCGTGAAAGGCAGCAGTTAAACTAAAAAGGAACACGGTAGTGGCAAACACCCACTTTGAGCAACTTCGAGAAAGGACAAAAACATGAAAGATGCCAGGGTACAGGAAAAAATCGCTATATCCTAGTCATAACGAGATACAAGAACCAAGATAAGAATTGTAAGAGCTACCGCGGCGCAGATATAAATAACGATCACACAACCTTGTAGTCACGGGCAGCCTACTTTCATACAAGAAGGCGAAGAAAGTGGCATGGAAACTCAAAGGTTCTGGAGGATAGAATACAAGCGTACTGGAGGAAAAGTAAATAAAATAAAGTTTCCAACGAACACCGACAAAGAAATATAAGGAATTAATTACATAAACATAGAAGAGAGATGGAAGAAGTATCATAATTGAATTAAGACCATCACAACCCTAGGGCCGGCTCAGTGACTCATGAGTTAAGGCGGTCGTGGATAAAAGCGCTAATAAGAAAATTTTTAGTAGCCAGAAGAATGCATAAAAATATAAAAATACCTATATAAGAACACGTACAAATAATGAAAAAAGCTCTTTGGAAATAGTTTTGCGTGTTGCTGTCAAACGATGGCATATAATAATAATACTCATAAAAGAACACATTGAATTGATAATTATGGAATTAACGTGTTTAGCAACAGCAAAACAAACCATTTGAGACCGTTGTGTCCACAAAAACATTCCGAATGATGGCTTTCAACCACTTTGTTGATACATTTTTTGTTCAAAAAGTACGGCCGTTTATGGGAATGGGTGTTCGTGGAGTGCGGCGAAATATCGGATTCGCGAGAAGGAGCTCTTTGAAGGATCAGCGTTGTTCTGTGAAATTCTGCGTGAAACATCGCAAATCCTTCTCGGAAATTTTTTAGTTGATTACCAAGGCTTACGGTGAGGATGCTAGGGAACGTACCGGATGTTATGAGTGGTTTGCCCAGCTCAAAAAGAGCCGGCTATCAGTGGACGACGACAAGCGTTCCGGAAGACCATCAACGTCGGCTGATGATCCCCATATCAAGAAAGTGAACAATCTCGTTTGTGAAAATAAACCTTTGACTCTCAGGAAACTTGCAGAAGAATGTGGCATATCTATTGGTTTCTGCTATGAAACCCTGACTGAAAAATTGAAAGGCAATCGAGTTCTCCTTATGGTCCTATCCTCTCCTGCTCCAATCCAAGTGCTTCTTAGTGTCTTGAACACCTTGTCCCATTCAAAGTTGTCGAAGGCCTTCTCCAAGTGCACCAATAGCACCTATAATAGCTTATTGAAGTGTCTCATTTTTTCTCAAGCTTAGAATTGCCTCTCTTGATCTTGTTTTTCCTGAACCGAATTGTTTTTCTAAGAGGTTTCCTTCTATCTTTCCTTCTATCTTTCCTTATATTATTCGGCTAATTATCCGAGGATGGATTTTCGATGCTTAAGTTACCAGGCTGAATGTTTTGTGTTCTTCGCACTTATCTGCTTTCGGTAATATTCCAATCATTTTACTTTTCTTTAATTCTTCTGGTATCTTTCCGCTGCCGTAACTATCTTTCATTATTATAAGTGTATTTGAATGCAGCTTTGCATTCGTATAAATAAATAAATAAATGTTTATATATATTATATATATATATATATATATACAATATATATATATATATATATATATATATATATATATATATATACATATATACATATATATAAAAGATTTCTTCGAAGTAACATGGAAGTGCTGAATAAAAAACTTGGAAAGCAACAAACAATATAAGAACACACACGTTATTTCTAAATAATTTCGCCAGAATTTAGCTCCGACGAAGACGGAGCTGAATTCCGTCGAAATTTTTAAGAAATAAGGTATGAGTGTTCTTTTTATGTGTTCTTATGTTGTGTGTTGCTTTTCAAGTTATATATATATATATATATATATATATATATATATATATATATATATATATATATATATAGAGAGAGAGAGAGAGTGTCTTACTTGAAGATGGCCTCTGAGAAGGCCGAAAGCTTAAACAATTTACCGTGTGAGTGTCCTTTTAAGTGTTACTATTTTATTTGTGTTCTATTGTGCTATATATATATATATATACATTTATATATATATATATATATATACATATATATATATATATATATATATATATATATATATATATATATATATATACAGACATACATATATACTATGTGCGTATTGTGGATACGGTAGCGTTTCCAATATAGCATTTCGCACAGCAAATGAAATTAACCGGACATTTCTAAAACAAAAACCGCAGGATTGGGGAACAGTTTAAGTATGATCACATCAGGGTTCTCCCGTGAGTTAGTTCAACTGAAAGGGTTACATGTTAATTCCACGCCAAGAGGAGGGATGGAAGTCTATGGGAAAAGGGAGCCAGCTTTGGTTTTCCGTGTGGATGGGCGGCGAGGTGCCTTTTGTCGCAACGCACAACCACCTATTCTCCGCTCGCGAAGCCCCCAGGGGACCGCCAGAGCGTCCAAGGGCCCTCCAGAAAGTGCTAATGCACCCGCTGAAGGCTGGGAGGACGGAACGTGACGATGGCCCGCCCCCTTATCCCTGGCCACTCGACCGGACGGTGGCCGCGGCTGCATCCCATCTTGAATAATTGCTCGCCGGAGCGTGCTCAACGGGCTCAAGGGTGGGTCTCTCGAAGGCCCTTTTTCGCCTTGAATCCGGTTGAACGCTTATCTGAGAAGAAAGACGGAGATCTGCCGGAGTGAATTCAAAAAATGGCTGGGGTTCCGCCCACTAATATGTACACAAGTGATGTCCTTTCTTCAGTTTAAACCATTGGGGGATAGTCTACTTACGAACCCATTTGATATTAGAAGAACCACCCTCTACCCAATAAAGTTATAGATAATATGAATTACAATATGAAAGGATGTTTCCCAATATATTTATTTTGAAGGCAGGGAGCATGTAGGGAGCCAAAATTTAGATCGCTGAATATTCGCCATCACTGAGCAACTTTTAAAAGCCTTTCCGTCTTGAGGTCGTGCATGAAGCATTCTTTATCAAGTAACATATTGACAGCAAATATAAAATAAAAACAGAAGAAAACAATAGATAGCCTTACTTGAAACTTTGAAATTATGATGAAAACCCGTACCACTTTGAAAACATTCCGTTCATCTTGATCAAGACTGATATTTTAACACTGAATTTAGCCAATAAATGTAACTGAAAAATTATATTTAATTCTATTTAAGTCTTAATTTAAATGAGTATTTAACAGTACCTAGACATGATGACTAGTTGGCTATTATATGGGAAAATCACGACAGCGGAAGGAGTTTTTTTATTTAAGTGTTGATTATATTCACGTTTTTAATTTGTAAAACATTCCTACCACCAAAATTCACCATTAGTTTGAAATTGAAGAGGCACTTCAAATCATTTCCTATTTTGTACCACTACACCTGACACCCTTACCCAAATAAATGAAAACCTTTCTACGACCGATCCTCCGATAGATCTTTTTACACCGTTCTGAAATTTCACTACACTATGCTTTGAGAAAATAGCATTTGTAAATAAACGGGATTAATCAGTATTATAAAGGTATATAGTATTATATTCAAAAGCTCCATTTCTGTATAGCTGATTATACTCAAAGGAGCATACTGAATACGAATTCATACGTGGACATGAACTAACTTATAAATGCCACCGAGGCCACTAACAATTCGCATTGAATTTCTAAATACAAGTTAATAAGTTACACAAAGGCTCTAGCGGCGGAGTAGCTCAAACGCGAACGCAAAGTAAATATGAAGCAAAGGCTTCCCACTACAGTGTAAACAGACCCTTGCCGGAAGTTTCGGCATTTCCGATGGCCTAGGAATTCCCCCTTCGCGGTTTGTTTCCGCGGCGAGGGTCCGAGACAAATTCCACGGAAGATGGAATTAAACTTTTCCGCTGGACCTGCCTTCACCGAACGCGAAAATATCCCACGAGGATCTGTCCACTTCCAGGGAATGGTTTATGGTATCTCTGGCTTGCGCTTATCGCGCCGCGACCGTGCGAACTGTACATTCTGCGGAGAGGGAGAGCCCGTTTGGAGCAGGGGATGGTGGTGGAGGCCGAAATTCCTCGTGGGAGGAGGAGGCACGGGTGAGGGAAAAGGATGCGAAATATCTTTCAAAATTCTTTCGTCCGTAGGTGGATGAATGCGAGGTAAATGAAGCCGAATGCGCGATGTGCGGTGGCCTTCGAAGCGAAAGTATTCCGGGAAAGGAATCCATTATCCGTACGCTCAACGCAAGGAATTTCACGCATAGCATTCGAGATGAAGACTTCCAGGCAAACGAGAGAGATTGATACATTTCGCCGCGGCTTTCTCCAATGACCGGCGCGAATTTTAGTCTGCATAACAGAGTTTTAGTTTAAAGACATTTGTATCAAAACATTTTTCATTCACGGTAGCGATAAAATGACCGATCATGGGATTAAGACAAATCGATGGACACTAATTTAAAACATAATAAAAATATTAAAAGAACATGCATAAAAATCAATTTCTAAGGATCTATAATATTAAAACTCTTATCATCCATTTCCTGAAATCTATTTGGCATAGCATAGCAAGGTATTAGCTTTGAAGAGCCGCCTTAAATTGAAAGCTTGCCGTGAGATTGTTGGAACTAACATTTTCTTAGTCATCCCAAGAGTGCATAAGCCCATCGCTTCATGGGATTACTTCAGATTCAAAAGAAGCACATCACTTCTTTTCCGTAAAACCTCCCAAGGATTTTGAGAAAAAAAGCTTTAGCCTGCGACGAGAACAACAAAACAATCCAGGAACCCGGGAAATATTTGACCCTTGCCTGACTTTTTTATCCAGCCTTCTCTCACTTTGGAAGAAGCTCTAAAAGTTTCCCTTCGTAACAAATATAACGAAAAAAATATAAAGTTTGAAAAAAGACCTTTGCTAATACCTCCCACGAGAACATGTGATAGAGAAGAGAATAGGGGCAATGAAAAAGTACAAAAGTTTTATCCCAGAGAGATGGAGAAGAGAAAAAAGGGAGCGAAGCGATGGCCCTCGAAGCGATGGACGGGAATGATGGAGAGAAAATAGCTCTAGTCTAAGGTATTCACTTGCGGAAGGTATTACCATGCTATGGCATACGACCGAGGATTTTCAAAAACGTTAGACTACGCACATGTCTGCGCTAAAGCGGTAAGTATTTTCGCAAGATTTGACCCATATATATGATTAACTAATTTTTTCTTAAAAAACCATCCCCCACCAGTCACCGTTCAATAAATATTTATAATTCCAAACAATACCTCAAAAGCCCCCGAAAGAGCGTATGGCACATGACACAGTGCGTCATGACACCGGAAACTAAAATACATTTTTTATATGCTTGGAGAAGTTTACGTTAGTAATTCAGGTTTGGAGGGTACATTGATATTTGATTTCGGTGGTCTGTACCATGAACGAACGCACAATTACCTGTAATCATAATTCTTCAAACTACCCACATACTTTAGATATCGTTGTTAGCTATCGGCATGTATATTTTACCAATTCAGCGGGTCAAATAGGCCAGTAAATGTTTTTTTCTGCAAGTGAATAATAATTCTGGAACAATCTTTCTGCCTACTATATTTTCTACGAACCAACGTTTTCTTTAAAATACGATGTCTGCATTTGATTTTCAAGGATGTGTACTCTATATAAACTTTTATTTATTATCCTTGGAAATTTTATAAGAAAATAATATTATTCCTATACAATACTTCATTTTTGCATGCAGGGCGAAGGGGTATTCAATTTGTAAGACGCATTGCTTCCGAGATATGCAAGCACATGATCTATTTCTCTTCAGATATTTCCGTCTAAATTTGCTATTTCAGACACATACTCTGACCAGACTACCAACTACAATAAACTATCAACGTGTGTTCGTGTAGCCTATGCCCTATCTACTGCAGATCAATGAACTTCACTCCAATAGCCCGGAAAAAATTCCTAGCATACTGTCAATCCCTCAAAACAATGCTCGATTGGTCGACTCGCGGAACATTACTGCAAATGCTTACATTTACTTGGGCGTTCAACTGCGCTCCGACTCAATTGACCTTCAAATTCAGATTATTGAAGGATATTCTTATTCCACGTTCAGTTTACGTCATACCCAAAACCGCGACCCTCCACAAGAGCGCTTTGCATTGCTTGCAAGGATGGTATGGCTTGGTGACCTCAGCTCATTCGGCTGCATTCATCGCATTCGTAATATTGTTTTCAATTTCCAGTTACGTTCTTTGAACTTTGTATTTTGGGCACTCATACTACCAAAAATTTTTGCGAATTGAGCGTGAAAGAAGGAGGTGTTTTTGAATCTTCTCCTGATGGAGTTTATTTTCTTCAATCTATCATTAAGGAGGTCAGGTATACGGACATAACATTGGTCACCAATCATTCACTTTTCGATATTTGAAGTTAACTAAATTCTTGTACTTTTGTTGGTCTTATAATCACCTTTTACCTCATTTTTTGAGTAACTCGCGTCCAGTTCTTTCTATAGAACTCGACAAACATTATTTTTGACGAAAACAGCAGATTTTCTTAGAATTTAATGTACATCTTTAATTTGAAAAATTTTCCGATAGTCCCGAAAACTTTCCATGTGCTCCAAATGTGATTTCGCTGGAACGAAACTAACAGAAAATTCTGTTTCACTTTGTCAGTGAATTCTCACACAGTCCACCTCAACGAAATTAAATTACGTAAGGCACATTTTTATAATTTTTGAGACTCGTGATAGGTAAGATGCAAGAGATATGCATCTATATCTTCACAATAGCCCGCAAACCACTGCAAGGGCACGTGGCGGGGAGGTGTTAGTGCACCGACCATACATGCAGAAGTACTAGCTCATGCATTCATATTCTACCACAAATACCTAACTTTCTTTATTATATCTAATCTATCTTGCACAAAAATTCGTGTTTCTTCCCAATTCTTTTTCCCACAAAATACATTTACTGTATATTTGTCAATACTTAATGTTAATCCACAATCCTTTAACCGAAATCTTGTATAAACATACATATTTATTCTCTCTTTAATCATTAGAAGCCGGCGTGGACCCTAATATTGTTACTTATGCGGCAAATCACTCCGTAAATGTAAATCAAATTAAGGGTATTTATGAGCAAGGAAGGATGGGGATATTTGATATTAAATAATTAAGTATGGTAAGATTTCGTTCACCGTATCCACACTGGTTTTTGGATTAACAAAATATAATGGTGTTATGTAAGGTAAAACACTACATTTTCAGCATAAAATGAGCCAGGATAAGCTACATAACGGATTGAGCGCACCTCATACATTGTTCTTCCCGTCATCTATGGGGGGTCAATGCAGAATACATAAAATAGATTACGCATAAAAAGCGCGCATTATTATATGCCAAGCGGAAATGGTGGGGAAAAAAAGGTTGAGCGATGGCTTCGGATAGCCAATCCTGGCGTTCACGCCACCGTGGGCAAATGATGCATCGCGGTCAAACCGTGGGCCCAGGCGGCCATTTGGTCGGACTGAATGCCGAACGATAGCAATTAGCGCGGAAATGAAACTCGATCCGCGATATGCTGCTAACACGAGTCTAGAACTCCATCATGAAAAATTCCAACGATGACCCGCTAAGGGACGCGACGAGGCCGGGCCAATTACGAGTGCCGAAGGAAGTTAAGGATAATGAAATGATTACCGGGGGAGAATGAGTTGTGGGCGGTGGCGCGCCAAAAGGGGACATTGGGATACGGCAAGCAGCGCGGCAAATATTTCAATAGGACGGCCGAAAAGTTAAACCGCCCAGAATGCAATTGGGCGCTGGATCCATATTTCAGGGCACCGAGGCGCGTAGGGAGCAGGTATCTACTTTCGGCGAGGGCGGATTGAGCGTTGAGGGGGGAGGGGGGGATTCGTGTCACGGTGCCGTGTTTCCGAAGGACAGGAGTGCGGGGGGAGGGGGTGGCTGGATGGCGATGGGGGTTGGGCGAAGGGATGGGTGGAGAGCAGAGGAATGGAGGGGCTCGTGTGGGTGGGCAGTGAGGAGAGAGGACTATGGGGGGGATGGGGAGTTCAATTTGGCCAAACACAGAAGCTGCCATCCTACAAGAGTGGGTTTGTGTGAGTGTGTATCGGGGATACAGCGAAAAAAAAATGTATCCGAGTTTAGCGAGAGATGAACTAGGGTCTATTGATCATGAAAATACCCTCCAGAATACTAACTCACAACCGCACGCTTAAATTAGCCACCCAACGAGGCATGAAGGTGCTTGCTTCAGAGATGTGCGATGAGGTGTGCTCATTGAACGCATTGTCCCTCCGAAAGCAACTATGTGCGAGGCCTAATGTAAAGAACGCATGAAATGTAATGAACGATTGCCCCCGACTAGAATACTTTTGTCGTCAGCGACCGTTGAGCAATTGATCAATTTTTTTCACCAGCACTTAAATGGCGTACAAATCGATAAAAGCTCCACTTTAAGAGGAAATTTAAAAAAAATTATTTTTTTAATGACTCTTAAAAAATGTTTCTGGGACTCGTTTCAAGAGATATAATGTGCCGAATTTGGAATATTTTCTGACAGTCGACTGACTCGCAGATTTAAACCCATGAATTACCCCACGGTTACACTTTCCATTCATAATCAGCAAAGATGAATCAAGTCTGATAGTAAGAGTAATTCGCGGGATTTTGAAGAGGTATCGTGATTATGCCCGGTCAACGATTCCGCGAGCTGACATGGAATAAGGCACTTTGATAAACGCGATACAATCAACAAATACAAATAAGACTGCCCCCGACTGATTACATCTGAGACACGATCCCAAAAAATATGCCAATTCCTCAATTATTTTAGTCAAGTCTTGCATGTAATATTCTAAAATGACTTTCAATACAAGCCTACCATTATAATTTACGCCTCGTACATGCACATATCAGGAAAACCATGTACCAAATCGCCAATTACCATTTGCATTGAATTACAAGATCTCTGCTAACATTAACATTGAATGAAATGAAAAAATATTTTCCTCCGCGAATCTGTGGAAACACTCCCAAAGAACATGAATGTTGCGTTAAATAAATTATTTTTTTTATGTAATCAACCGGTTAAGGAAGGTTTTAGACGGACAAAACTATCAAGTAAAAGCATGAATTTGTATATGAATGTAAGAATATGTATAAAGTCTTACATTCCACCTAAAATCCTCAAAGTGTGTAATGTATGTTGTTATAAATCGAGGTACGTAAATAGCATAGCTAAGTAAAAAAACGGGATAGTATATTTTTAAATGTTCGTTTTACTTTTTAAGCTTGCTCTTCAATAATAGCGAAGGAAATAAATGCTACAGGAATGGAAACATTAAAAGGTTATAAACGAAATTGATATTTCCTATATACTATTTCCTATATATCCCTGGAACTGAATGCAGCACGAAACCACAATAAAAACCTCAGCAAATGCCAAATTCAGATTTCGGAAGATTATTACTCGCCGAGCCATTTTTATTAATATTTGTACGGCTTGCATAAAAAGATCATTTTGACAGAGTTCCCTTCACAGAGCAGTGCCATTTCTCAATATATATGTCGTTTCAGAATTTTGATGGCTGACAACAAAAGCATTAAGTTTTCCGGGTAATCTTAGCAATCATTTCAGTGATCAGATTAAAAATGTAAACCGTTTCCCATTCGAAAAATACTTCAATAATCAAGGGAATCAAGATTTGACTTGGACTTGGAAAACATTGCAGGACCATCGGTCATTTTTGCGCCCGTTATCGATTACGCAAAACAAATTGAGAAATCAAACATTTATGTTAAAACACACGTAGTATACCTGCTTACCACCACAACCACTGCATGATTTGTTAGCTTCCATTTGTCTCGAATTTTTCTACCTCGTTCCCTCCAGAATATGTCGTTTATTAGGTTTTCTCGTACAAAAACTTTGTCGTTTTCTATTTGAAGTCTCCGCGAACCGCTTCAAATAGGTTTCTTCGCTGTCAGTGTTCTTTCGGCGGCTGGAGAAACGAGCAAATAAAAACGAAGGCCAAAGGGAGCGACGTGGCTAGAGGGGCGGGGGCCAAAGGAGATGGAGGGAGGGTGAGGGAGGGGGAAGGGGGACGGGGGGGGCGCGCGGGGAGGGCTATTCCAATCTTTGGATGTTGGCAACCAGCAAATTGAATACGTTACCGCAACAGCATAGGGTTAACGGACGGGAGTGGGACGGGCATTTTTATTTTCTTTTCCCTTCCGACGCACAAAAGTCAAAACTACGCAATTCTGCTTATTCCCACTGCTTACACGCTGCTACGCTCTTCCCCTTTTCCCTCCCTCTTTCTCTCTCCCTCCCTCTTTTCCCTTTCCCTATTTATACATATCTGTATTGATTGCTAGCTGCCGTGCCCCACCTCCTTGACCCCGCATTCGCCCCACCTACCCGCTCCACTCTTCCTGTTCCACTCGCACATCTCATATTTCCCTTCCTACTCGACATCATGCGATTCCCTTTCCCGGAATCTTCACCCCCCCTCCGGCCAAAAAGGGTGGTGGTGGGGGGGGAGGTGGAAGAGAGAGATAGAGAAAGAGGGTGGCATTCCCCGCACGTTTTCGCTCGGCAAGGCCCCATTCGCGCTCACCCCTTCCACCGCTACGTACGTACTTTCCATCCCGATTCCCTCCAACGCCATCTTCGATTGGACGAGTACTTCGCATTTCCGCTGAGCGTGTCTAAATTATTTCGAAGCGCCTGCCCCGCGATGACTTGAGTTGTTTTCCGCGAGTCGGTTTTGTGATAAGAAAGAAGCCATCTACAAACGAAGTCCATAAATGCATGCCTACACTGCGGTGACATTTAAGTCTCATGGCAAAAGACGCGAACAAAATGATAGCGGAGGCATATTCATAATATATTCTCCCCCTTCGTATTAAACTAATTCTCATTCAAAAACATCTTACCGCAAAGTGCCACTCGGCGATTTTCCAGATTAAAAATTATGCAGCACATGCTTGATAGTCAATTTCGGGTGTAAAGAGATGTTTTGTTCAGATACATACAGACGAGCAATGTTACTCGGTTATACGTACCTCCCACACTTTTTTATTTCTCAATGACAACTTTAGGGCAGTTTACACCACGGAAAAACCACTCTTATTAGAACTTTGGACAAAAAGGGCTTAGATGCTGCAGCCGAGGTTCTTCACAGGCAAGGACAGATTTTTGATTTAGTTTCAATTTTTCCTAAAGAGTCATTATGAAAATTATGAATTTACGAACTATCGTAAAATATGAGAAAGTAAAAAACAAATGGTGGACAGAACACCTTCCATTTTTCAAGAGAAGGTATGCGCCGCAAAATATATAGATTACTTACATTTCTATGTGCATATAAATTATATCTCTCTGTAGGAAAAAAAAATGATTCCATGAAAAATATTTTCAAACCATTTTTGATCTTAAATGTATTTCATTTTATTTATTTTTCACCCAACTCGATAAAACCCAGCGTCACTAAAATTTTATTCTTTGGATAGATAGAAAATCGTCTTAATTTTGGGGCGAGATTGAGACTATGGAGTCTCTGCTACCACATATAAAAATGTTACATCAACCCATTTGCGAAATTATTGCTTATAAAAGGTCTTCTACGTTAAAATGAAACATTTTAATATACTATATACTTTGCACTTTCAGTAATTTCCAAAACTTATATGTGGAAAGTTAAGAGCTCTATTAATATAGGCACTAAAACATTGTCATCACTTTGCGAGAAAATACTAATACTCGCATACTATTTCCTTACGAAATGTAAATCTTTTAAGCTAATGCATATTTACATTAGGCTATAATGTTATTCTATACAGCTAGAAATTCATACAAAAGTGATTAAAACTCTTGAGAGGGAAATATTGATAGTAGAACATTTGCCATTCTTAGGTTGTTAATTTCATTTTCGTTAATTCCTTAGGGTAAAATTAATAGCAATAATTTCCCTTCGAGCAATTTTATACGCATTTAGAATAGGTTTGGAAATTGTGAGAACTTTTTTATCACAAAGACCCTCTCCTGAGGGGTTTGACCGTGGGATATATATTTCGATTGGATCCGAATACTGTTAGAGTTCATTATTGTAGGGCGTTCAGGCATCCGTTTCACGAAGTCTCAATGCACAGATTACTCATCATTAGCGTGAAAACGAAGAAATCCGTTCCCTAACTTCAGGAGACATGCTTTTAAGAATTCCAGAAAAGTGCATTAGATATCGCCAAAAAAACGGAGGTTGGCGTTTGTTCTTGTTTCAATCACAATCAAACATAGAAAAGACTTATTCTCAATAGTGGTATATATTTATCAACAGAAAGTACATCCGAGGAGAAAGGTTTCGAATTTCGAAAATTTATTAACGACAACATATTTTTAAAATACATAAATTATTTTTTTTATATTCATGATTCAATTTTGGTAACCACAAATGCAGTGATATTGCCTTTTCATGCGACGAAAGCTTATTTTTAAGCAAATGAAATACCATATAATAGCTTGAAAAAAGGAAGAACGTTACCTTTTACGTTAATCAAGAGAATTTAACAGTTTCCAATTGATAACTCTTTTTAAATTGCTTCCCTTGCATCAAAGGGCTCTCCCAAAATTTTGAATACATATTGTACGAGTACATATTAGAAGTAGATGGAATTATGCCTTGTGATATAGTAAAGAGGTGGACTTTTTACACAAAAAGATTTGGTTCATTAGTTTCACTATG
The DNA here is from genome assembly GCF_022747635.1 of Hetaerina americana. Taxonomy (NCBI): domain Eukaryota; kingdom Metazoa; phylum Arthropoda; class Insecta; order Odonata; family Calopterygidae; genus Hetaerina; species Hetaerina americana. The sequence continues at coordinate 4,107,253 of NW_027287019.1, read as the reverse complement.
GAGAGTAAAATGATGTGTTCTGTAGTTTTAATTTAGCTATTGCTTTCAAATTACATTTCATAAAAATTTTAAATTGTGAAATTCTTAATGATCTAAGTAATGTCCAATCTTTAGCCAATTTTCAAAATGTTCCCGATTTTTGAACGAAATTTCAGCTTCAAAATATTAACAATAATATTCTGATTTACGGATATTAACTTTATATCTTCGCTATTTTCGGGCATATTTGCTGACTTTATCTTAGTTTCTTTCACTCCATTTGAGTATTAAACGCATCTGGCTGATTTTATATTCGTACCAGAGTTGAATAATCATTGAATTCACGAATAAATCTACGTATATGTGAACAAATGAGGTTTCAGCCAGAGAATAACTTTCTAAAAAGTCGTGGTACCATTCCGGTGAATCGCTCATATACTATTAATTCTCTAATTAAATTATACCTTTTTATAGTTCAGAAAAATTTGCTTATGGTGTTTTCTGCGGGACTTTCTCTGAAAAGTCACAAATGCTGTAGAATGATGAAGCTGGAATCACTCTTAAATGGACCAAAACCTCCTCGGAAAGAAGGCATGACAGAAATTTCTCCTTCCTCATAGCATTGCAACTGTAGGTAATTGAAACGAACCGAGTGAGTGACGGTGCTGTTTTGGTTGCAAATGTCAAGCACGCAATTCTTTTCCTATCAACCGCTTTGTCCCCGAAGCCCCTCAATATAGCCAGGATGGACTCATTTCCCTCCCGTTTTCTCTCATTAGCTGCGTGTAACTGCGGAAAAAAAGATACTGGCTTGCCGTAGGCTGCGTGGATTGGGAAGGATGAGGCGGGGGGAGGGGTCGTGGGAGTGGGTTGGCCGGGTGGAGGGGAGCAATATAACCAGAAGGGCTTCTGCCGGGAACCGCTCCGCCCTTAACAGTAATACGGCGATACGACTTTAGCCGCCGCGACTGACAACTTAATTACTTACGTCGAAATCCATTTCATTTCCAACGCTGCCCCACTTCCCTTCCAATCTCCTAGCGGAGGCCCACCCCCGCACCAGCGTCCCCATCGGACGAATGACACTCGTCCTCAAATTCGCCCGATCGGAAGAGTGAGGGGTGGTTGGGGGGGGGGGTTGAGAGGGGAGGGCGAGTTCCGTCAATTTCCCGTGCCGAATCCTGAATCGATCCGGCGGCTCTTTCCCCAACTCACTTGCGAGGGTTGCTTGTAATTTACTCGTAATGTGGACTTGTCCCACACGAGGAGGCACAGTGTTATTCAAAGGACCAAGGGTGAAGGGGAGGCAATCGCCGAAAATCGGAGGCCACTTTACCCAGAGATCACCCATATCTGTAGCTCATAGAGAGAAGAACGTGGCAAATTACGGTACGTTAAATTTCAAATGGCTGTAATTAATTACCGACGCCATTTACAGAACATGGTAGTTTTCCGTTTATGTACTATTGCATCTTAATATCAATCACTAATGCCGTACTTATGAATATATATATATTATGAATATTAGGTGAACAACAATCCATTTTAAAATCAGCTGTTTATGCATGCATCCAAGAAAATTTGGTCGAATACAATAAAAAATAGAGGAGAACTCGTAGATTGCTTCTCGAGAGGCTTTCCCGTTGCAGGTGAGACACTGCGCTGCGAATATATATAAGGGAAGCAATTACCCTTGTATCCAACGACGCATGAAAGGGCGAAATAGTCATACCCTTTTGGAAAGACTACGAATTATGCGAATCACATAGGCTTAAAAAGGCAAGTCCCAAAGCATTTCACGTCCAGAGTCTAAGCGACTGATCAAACAACATAAATAGATTCATTTTTACACTCATAGTAGAGTATCATAGTTGCAGCAAAGAATTGCACATATCTGCTTTTCCAGGACCGAAAGCTATTGACTTACCTAACTCTATGATACCAAACAAGTTAATTTACATAAGTATGTTGAATTTTGGAAATTAAATACTCTGTCAGCCCGGATTGAAAGTAAAAGCCACAGATAATTAATACAGTGGCTCGGCAACAAATTTTCTTCCCATATTTAATGCCTGTAAACTCTCTGGTTACTTGTTGAAAAAATAAATTTTATTGCGAAGATAAAAATCCCAGTTATCCACCTGAATATTGGTTTTCGCGGGGATGGGGGGAGAAGGAGAAGATTCTTTCCATGTGAGAGAATTCCGTTTCTCAAGAAGCCTTAGTTGCTATGAAATTAAACCGCAAGTATGGGGTTGCCCACACAGGTTTCGCCCAAGATTCGCAACCGGGATCATCAAGCCATCATCCAAACACGCCACACCGACAACTGGGCTACCATATTTACCTCATTTGTAGTATGCGCAAGCAATAAATGTGTTTTTGGAAATAATAATCATTACAAGATGATGTAACCATTAGTCTTAAAGCATAGGTGCGGATATCACAAAAGCCAGTTATGAAATTAGCCCCAGTGCCTGAAAATAATCCTATTTTCTAGAAAAGGATTTCATTCTATAAAGGTTGGTCTCTCGGTGTATCTGTCGCGGGAAATCCTCTCCCATAATGTAAGCGTCTCTATTGCTGCCCACGTTTCAATGACCGACTCGGTCATCTTCCCTAGCGCTCTGAATGAAGAAGCCCTGAAGATATGGCCGAGTCGGTTATCGAAAAGTCAGCAGCAATAGAGACACCAACTCGGTGAAAGACCAGAGAGGATTTTACTCTTTAGGGAATTAGTTTTCCCGGGACGTCTAAGCTCTGTCCATACATGCAAAATGATGGTTCTTAGTTTAATACTTGCCCTTCTCAACCTGAGTGTATCAGGCTCCAACAAGTACTGACGTTAATTTCATAATGGCTTCCAGCTGCTAATTTGGTTGGATTTACAATTATGTTCCCTTCTTAATTATTTGGGCTGTATAAAGGGTTGCAAACTTAGTGCTAAAATAAGCAGGCCTTTCATGGAAAAAAAGATAATGAAGAAGCTACTAAATTCTGTTGTATATAATCACAACTTTATGCACAATCCATTGAATGGGGACTTCCATGTTTCCCATAAAAATATATTCCAAAAACTACTCTTTAAAATGATAATTTGAAAATTCATATTTTGGCTTAGGTATCAATAATAAAAAACCGATCCGATAAAAGAATTAAATTATACATCGAGTCTGCAGTTTTTTCCACAATTGGAAGTTATAGAGTAATGTTGTTCACTACCACTGTCTTTCGAAAAGAGAATAATTTAGGTAATATGTGAGTCATTCGTCACAAATTTCTAGATGACCGACATTTTCTCCTCACTTGATATTGAATGGGAACAACCCAGTCAAGCTTTTACTGAGGGAAGCTCAAATAATTAAATGAAACTTAAAGTATACATATGTTTAAGTAATTAAATATAAATTCCACCCATGAGTAAACATAAAAAGTCGCCGGAAATTTCTAAAACAATAAATGCTGTAATTGCTTCAAAGAAACTGCGGGAGATGCCGCAACAGTAATTTTTAACGGAGTCATACGCCAATATGCACATCAATGCAATAATTTCAGAGTGCAAAAATCATTCGCTCTGACCCCGGTGAATCCTGGTCAAGGCGAATGATTTTTACACTCTGAAATCATTGCATTTAAATGCTGTAATATTGTCAAGGTCTAAATTTTACTTAGGATCACCAAGTTAACTAAGGGTATTTTAATTGTGACAATTATAAACTTTTAATATATGTTGGCGATGATTTCTAGGAGACTTGAAAAAAGGAAGAGAAGGGAAACCTTCGTTGCAGTTGTTATTTAAATAATCTCCGGGCCGGAAAAAAGACCGGTAAGCCCAGAATTGATGCTCCCAAACACGAATTGTCAGAAAGGGGGCTTATTGATTTTCCCGCGATTTCTTTCCATTACACTATGAAGCCAAACTTCGAGCCATTTCTCACAAGAATATGCCATCTCCAACTGACTACGAACTTGCATTGATGGAAGAAGTTTGGTAAAGTTTATAGCGAATTACACGGGTGTATCAATGGTGGAAACTTGTGACAGTTGACGTACCTACTACTCTTTCAGAAATAAAAGATATTCCGCTTCAATTCTCTCTGGAACATATTCATCTACTTTAATAGAGGGTATCATTCATAAAAATGAATCTAAAGAAATTACAAAATATGGGGTACATTACCAGATAAACAAATTTTGTAGAGTTTGGCGTGATTTGGTGGAATTTGAACATAATAATGAAAACATAGTGGCACTTTTCAACTAAGTATATCCAGTTTAACTATTTCTTATTATTTACCGAATAGGTTTATCTGGAATACACCAAAATATTTTATGAGCTTTATCAGAAAAAAAAGTTTCTAAAATATGGAATCACACTCTATTAAGTGCACTTTAAATTAGTCATAAATGCCAAAAATTCATTTGTGCATGGCCTTAATTTATTTTTAGCTAGAATTTATGTGCATTTCAGGTAACAATGTCCAGTTAGTATTCAGACATCGGATATATGGGTTCTCGATGGGTAATGAGAGGGAGACAATTTCACTCTTCTCATGATTAGATAAAATGCCTGTTTTTCAAATGATGGAAATGTAATTTTTTACTAATTCAGATAGTGAACAATAACGATGATATTGAAAAGGAATTGGTGACGCCTAGATAGTATGTATCTCATGTGGACGGAAGCAGTATTCAGACCATAGAAGTAGTAGCGGGTGTAAGGATGCTCTACTCATAATGCCGCCAGAGAAATAAAACGACACAAAAATTATGTAATAGCTGCAATAATATATTGAATTAATTAGTTTTGATTAATTTTGTTATTCTCCAAACAAGACGTATAACCTTTCACGATCCTAGAACGAGGGCAATATCACGTGATGACACGGAGGTACAGGATGTGGGATGTCTTAACTAGTGAAGTAGGCATTAAGGCTACATTCACATAACTTTAGGGAAATATTTTTGCCATACATAATATATCATTCGAAAATAAATTCAAATGAAAAGCGAGAGCATATTACGCATTATATATTACCTACATCGCCTCTGATTTAATTATTACCACACATCTGTTGTTAATAAATTTGCCATGACTTATTTAAGAGTAGAACAAACATTTCTATAGTGAAAGCTCTAGTATTTAAATTTTATTATCTTTCACCGGGTAATAAATAGGCAATCATTCAATAAAAAGTTAAAAATAAAAAAAAGTTAAAAAGCAATTTCCATCGCGAAAATGTATGTATTCACTGTCATTGGGTAGAAAGTACCGTCAGACTATGTTTATCCACTTATTGCCGTTTGCCGCAATCATTTCTGGTGGGAAAATCGTGCGAAATCCAGCAGACAAATTTCCCCTATTTTTCTTACTGAAAGGTACGGACTACGTGTTCATGGAACCATTGTCGCCACCCTCACATAACGGCGAAGAGACTGCAGAGTCCAGCGAACTCAGAGAAACGGAGAAAGAGAATAATTGGCAAACAGTGTGAACACTGAAAGTTAGCTTGCTTGGCGTTGGCCCAGTTAATTCCGGGAAGGCGGGCTCAGAAGTAAGCCTCACCCCGGAGCCCGAGCTGGGCGGAAGATTACGCGGCGCTGGGAGTGGGAAGGAGTGGCGACTTACCGACTACGTTCAGGTGGATGAAGTGGCTCATGTGAGGAGTGGTGCTGATCTGGCACTCGTAGATGCCGGAGTCCCTGTGCTGTGGGTACTTGATCTGCAGCGTCCAGTCTTCCGAGTGCGGATGGTGAATGGCGCGGAACCTCTGGTCACTCGTGTAAGTGTAACGGCCCACGGTCAAGAGGTGAATATCGCGATGCCGGACCCATGACACCTGAAAAGAGAAAAAATTGACCGTTATTCTTTGGCGGCATTAGACATAGAAATAAGATATGGAAAAATGTTGAAATTGATCTCTTTCGCTTCACCACCAAATCACTGTATATTTGCAAACATACATGCACACATAGGCACACGCGCGGGTACACACATACATATTCAATTATATAATTTTATCAGCATTAGCTGTCACGTGCTTACTATTTTACACAGATTGTGGAGAGAGAAGGATTTATGAATATAGAAATTATTTCAAGGTGCACTCAACTTTCTTTTGATCTTCACTCACTAGTTTTATGGACATTCGACATAAATTACTTTGAAAGTGACGTTGCTTGGCAGTTCTAAAACCGTTGCACATGTACATCTAAATGTACATCTAAAACTGATATGTAATTTTACAAAAAAAAACATATTAAACGTTTATTTTTTCGGCAGCTTGAATAATGCCTTAATTTGTGATAATATTGTGAATTCCTGAATGCATTCTTACTTCTTATGGGATTCCATTACGATCTCTCTTTGCTGCATGGCTTCTCATAATATAACATGGCATTAGGATTGCATTAATTAATGGTACATGAGCAATGGAAGGCATCGCTGCCAGATTTCCCATCAAAAGCCTACCATATAGTACTTCCGAGTCTCCTAACCATGGTAAGGTTTGGCTTGGCATCCCAATTTAGTGAAAACATAACTAATCGGACAGCAGGGGAACAGATTTTTTTAAAGGTTTGCAACGCTGGATAATCCAGAGGTCGCCGGTTTGATTTCAGCCTTTAAGAGTTTCCCTGGTGCATATGATTACCTTTGTAATTTCATGTTTATAATGCGATGTGAATTGGTAAAACTTGGGCGCCTTTACATTATAGAAAAATACAAAAATGAATCCACATCCTAAAATACTTTAGCAAATCTAAACTTCTCCGCAGATATTTCAACAATGGAAGCAGTCTCACCGCCACTATGTCGTGAGCAAGTTTCAAAACCTCGGCAGCACGAAAACATCGTTACCACTCGAGAGGAAATGCGCTGGGTCGACTATGGCAGAGAATGGAGCGAGGATATGCGACGATCACATTGCCGAGTTTCTAAGTGCTCCGTGAACTCCGAGAGGGTAGTGCCCTCACCAAGAAAACCATTACGCGACGGGGAACGTCGCCACGATTTATATCGTAAAATATTTCCTTAGTGGAGTAAACGAAAACTGTGAGGTAAAAGAATGAATGCCGAATCGAAGGATTCAAACACTCCTCAAGGCGGGGCAAGGTTTCCCTCGGCGGCCGCTTCTTCCTACGCCCTCCGCGTTCTTCTTTTTCTGGTACTCAAAAGTCTTCGGCAACGTAAAACACGCAGACCTAGCGGTGGGAATCACTGCTCTTTGGAAGTCACGGATTGCAAGGGAAGAGCACCGAAGTGCATCTCCCCATTGATGGCCACGTAAGTTTTCCATGATGGCTTAAGGTGTCCATTACTTCCTCAGAGACCAATCACGGTGATTCACGTAATGAAGGCGTTATAGACAGTCTTCGGAAACTATCACGCACTACCTGGATATCGCGTGGACTTTCGTTTATTTGCCTCACTTTTTTCCCTTTTCAGGTCTTCATACTTTCCACCTGCCGCCGGGATTCTCTTTACCCCGCACAACCAAAATTCTCATCCTTGCATAGTTTTATCATAGTTAAATATTTTCTCTCCCCTTTTTGCTGCTCTAATAGATTTTCTCTCTTAAAAACGCCTCATTTCCTCATTATTTAAATCTTCGTCTATAACTCCTAAATCTAATCTATTCCCAACTAAAACTCGACTTCTCTTTCTCTCTCCTCTCATACACTCACCCTATCACTTTAAATAACAGGTTTCAGGGCCACGCTCCACTTGTTTTATTTTCAAACATTAGTAATTTGACCTTTTTATTTCTTTTTTGCACCTGAATGATGTCTGTCGAGTCGACATTTACTGCCATTGCATTTAATTACGTCTTTTATTCTCAAAATACATGGTTGGACGGAGAGTGGCTCTTTTTGCCGACGTGAACAGAAAAGTCAATGGATAGAAATGGCAAATAACAATTTTATTTAAATGTAACGTGGAAACGATTAAGATTTTTATAATTTTCTCAGCCTTTACGAATGATTGCTACATTTGAAAGAAGAAAAAATTCTGGGGGAAACTGGAAAACTAGATAAGACGAAATCTGGGAGGAAACTGGGAGGAAGCTGAAAATCTACGATCCTAATCATTTTCAACTCCATTACATTTTTAGTTAACTTTGTCCTTTAAATGCTTTAAAATAACCATTGGTAACACGGCAGAAAAATATGCAACAGCCTCAGGAATGCCTTTGAATAATTAAACTATTAATATCTTCCTAGGGAATAAATGTTTTTACAAGTTTAAAAGTTACTTAGGTTCTCTCTCGTGTTCAGTAGCAAACATGAGGGAATGCCAAGATTACTGTTTATTGTATTAATATATAAACATAAATATTAAAAAATAATTAATTTAAAAAATACAACAACACTTATTAAATTTTTACAGCTTCTTTGAGATTAAATAACTTTTCAAGATTTTGCCAAAAAAAATAAAGTTGCGCTGTCTACCGAAACTCGTCTTAAGTCGTCCAGTGGTTATCCACACCCGGGATAACTTTTATTCAATATCTCCGATTTCAAGATTGCCCTCATATTTAACCTCCTTCCGTGATCCAGGGGTTTTTGATAGCGCCTTTTAGGCATTCAAGCACCTCTTGAGAGCGAACTTATTTCCAGCGAAATTTCTCGAATTTGCGTCGGGAACACACCGCGCAAAACTTATCGGTAGCGCATGCTGCAATTCTGCCCCCATGCCTCACGTTTGTTTATTTTCGTCCTTCATCTGCCCTATTTCTCAAATCTCTCGCATGACACGAGCCACATTTTTTTTTGGCCGAGAACTTTTTTTTTTCGAGATTTGTGACGTTTTCCTCATTTTGAAAGAGAGCCTCTCGGAATGAAAAAGCCGTCGACCGAAATTGTGTGATTTTTCCCGCTCAAAGTTCAACCTCATCCTCTCACTCCCACATAATGGAATAAGTTTTTAAGAAACTGTGAATGACAAAGTTCTACATGAAACTTCGCACCCAACTCTCACAGGCGTTTTAGAAAGAGAATATGATGGTATCTTACAAGGGTAAGAGAAGGATATCGGATATTTGATTCATTACTCAGGGATGCTCATTTTCTTCCTTGAATCGCGCCGCTGGTGTTTGATTTTATCGTCTATTTTCCAGTAAAAAAGACGTATTTAAGATATAGTATCATTTTCTACATCTCATTCGTATTATACTCATTTTTCCTTCACCATTGTTAATAATTTATAAACGGAAGGGCTCTCCGGATGGTAACTTCCTTTTTGGCTACCGGGATAACCTCAAAAATGATAAATTTTATTATTAAAAAAAATAGTTACGTTGAGTTAACTATTTCAAACTTCGTGTAACAGGTGATATCTAAAATTAGACACTTGCCATTTCGTTTTCCAAGCATTTTGATCACGTATTCATTATATTCACTTTTAACCCTTTCACCTAAAAATGCAATCCACCACAAATACAAGTATAATTAGGCACTGATCCGTGAGATGTCGTAGAACAACAAGTGCTGCTTCCTTGGCTGTGATATTGGAGGGCACTCTCACTGGTCAAGTACACCCAGATATGCTGTACGCATCCAACTCACCCGTGATGCATAACCTTTAAGGAAACGATGAATGTTTCTAGCATCAAAACTGCGTGCATCCGACCTCACTACGCAAAACCAGCGAGCTTATCCGGTCGAGAGTTTGTTAAAATACTGACTGGGACTAAGTGGGGAAGTGAGTGGTTCATTCTCCTCATATAAAACTGGCAGACTTTATTCATGGAGGAAACTGAAAGATCTCGGAGAAAACAGGCTTCATGGTGGTCCTTAGATGAGAAATCGCAAATGGAGCGATCCCACCATGAACTTTGGTCAACATTTCCCAAGTTACATCTGTGAACAAAAAGCCCTCATTTTGAGCATCTATTTGATGGCACAGGTATGTCGAAGATAACTCGCGATTCCAAAAATTCATTACCATCGTTTCAGGCCGCCGTTAGGTTTGCATTATTTTTATCCTCCTTAGCATTCCTTATAAGGTTATAAGGTAGGCTCCTAACGGGTACCCTTTTCATTATAGTACTAAATTAGCTAATAGGTGATAGGTTTCTATGCTCTGGGGCCTTCGCATGTTATTGGGTGGATTTATAATTTGGACCTTTGAAGTTTCAGTTTATGTTTGGGGACATTGGCCCAAGTAGTTTTTCTCTCCCCAACTCTGTGGAGAGAATACGGGAATTTGTTATTTATGGTTGAGTAGACCGATGAAGATAAAGGCAGAGAAGAACAAACGCGTTATCTTCATTTGACACTAAAATTATAAATTCAGTATTAAAAATCTAATACGAGTGTGCCTTCTCCGGCAGTCTGATCTAATTTATCTGCGAATTCTGCCCATTCTTGATATATGCAATCAAATCCTAATTTACATTACAAAATGTTCACATGCACTCTGACCCTACCTTTACAGGCATGATCACACATTTTTTTGGCACGTAGTCTGGCTTCTGATTTCAGAATAAAGTTGTGCCAACTCTTAACATAAAATGGATCATGACTCAAAATACGTAAATATTTCACGTAAAAATCAATGCAAATTATTCAAATTTACAAACGGTATAACAAATGGCAATCGCGTAGTGATAAAACAACGGTGTCTGAAGGATGCATTTATATTTGAAACAAATCCCTAAACATGCCAATCGTATAAGCTATAGCCAACTCCTTTCCATAGTTACTTGAAAACTTGAAAAATATCGAAATATCGTCAAGCGTTATAGATATTATATTAGAGAAGCGAAGTGCGCCGTCCATAAGAGGCTCCCGGAATGGTGTTGGAAATTTTTGGGATCAACATTTCTTCACACTGTACAGCTTCTTCGTGTGTAAGAAGCAAAAAGACGTTCCCTGCAAAGCGAGAAAAATCATCAATCCCAAAAATGCTCAACACAGTCATCCATACCTCTGCAACATTATATCGCCAAAAAAATTTGTGACCTAGAGAAACTTTGGCTCATGCGGATAATTTAGCAATCTCCTCTTTGGAATTAATAAGAGGAAAGCACCATTTGGTGACAAAACTAAGATACGTGTTCTGAAGCATCATTCTACATCCGTACGCCACATATTAAGAATTCTTATTATTACAACCTTGAAATAAAGTTTAAAGTTGGCTTTAACCTCGTGGACTGTGGCGCATCGCGCACGGTTACGAATATCTGTGACATTGTATGTACGGCATTTCGTCACAACATCTTGTGCCTTTGAAGTCCCCAAAATTTCAGAATTTAAGAGGTCACCTCGACAGCTTGACTGGCTAAAGCACTCGACCGGACATTGACGGATCCGGGTTCCAATCCTGGAAAAGGCAAATAATTTTTACACCCTGAAATTGTTGCATTGAAATGCATATTAGCGGATGACTCCCTTAAAAGTTACTGTTACGGCACCTCCCGCAGTTTCTTTGGAAATTTGTCATAGACACTCGGTGTTAATAACAAGGTTTTTTTAATTATTCACTCCCACTATATTATTTCCACTGGCACATTAGCGGAAGCCTATAAATCAACAAAACTATATATCGAAGTGAAGATTTCATTTATCACATCAAAAAACGTCCTTGGGTACATACGTTGGAAATATCTTGCGAGATCAACTTGCGTGTCTTTGCTATTCCCATATTCATAAGCATTCATGGCTAGATCCTCAATCCTTACTTTTCTTTTTCTATCATGGAGCTGAAGGATAAATGATTGAATCACTAGTTAAGTTTTTTAGAAGAGGTAACCGACATCTAAGATAATTTGCGCCATTAGGGATGGATGAGAAAGGAAGGGTGGAGAGAAACCCGACGTCAGCATTAGCCTACTCTTGTCGAAATGCACTAAGGGGTCCGCAGTTTAACGTCCCAACCGAAGGACGGCGTAATCACTCAAAGTGCTATTTACAAAGCACCTCAAGTAGGGATCGTGATACTACTGAAAAAAATCTGCCGCATCCGGAATTTGAACCCGGGTCCTCACAACTTAATCCCTATTCACGTACCATTTAATTCCCAACTCATATTCCGCATAACGAAGTCGAGGCTTTCTGCGTGTTATGCATCTGAAAATGCCTTCAAATGTCGTATTTAGAATTGGTAAACTGATGAGAGAAAAAGTCACGTTGGTATGCGAGAGAGCATGGAAATGGCATCGGACGTTCAGCGGCGTTTGAAGAGCCCAAGAGCAGGAGAGTCCCAGCAACGTTTAATGGGGTGTAACCGTTTACCAGGCAGTTTGAGAGGAAATAAACGATTTCATATTGAAAATGCATCGCCCCTATATGATATATACAGGTAAATCCTTGCGCTGCTGCCGTCGTTGTGGCTCCCGTTATATTTTTTTACTGAGTTATGTTGGCAAATTTTCAATAAAAATCCATGTCGGAAAATGAAAAAAATTCAATCATTAATAACTTTACAATAAATAGTGCCAGCAGTTAATTAGCATACTTTTCGTTTTGTAATCAAATCAAATTCACCGACACGGTGGCATAAGCCTTCTCACTACAAAATCAAAAAGTAGCAGTTATAGGAAGGCAACCGACAGCTTATTTGCGCAACTAGGGATGAACAGGAAAGGAAGGATCAAGGATGGAGAGAAACCGTACCCTGACGAAAGGCGCCAAGGGGTCCGCGGTTTAACATCCCATCCGACGGATGGCGTGCTAGAATATATATATATATATATATATATATATATATATATATATATATATATATATATATATATATATATATTCTAATCTCAGTTAGGAATTCAGTGTACGGTAGTGTTTGGTGTAAAAGTGCCAGGAAAATTTTCAGATAAGTATAATACCTTACAACGCTACAGTGCCACAAAATTCTTCAAAGTACATTGTTTGAGCGTTGACACACTTTTTCCACGACTCGAGGGATCCCCGATTGGCGGATTCCGGTAGGTTCTTATGGGTTCGCGTGCAAGCTTCTTTGACGGCACTTAGGGTCCCATGGTGATTTCCTTTAAGGGATGATTTTACTTGTGGGGAAAGGAAGCAGTCTGCTAGTGCCACGTCGGGACTGTAAGGGGGTTAGAGAATCGTCGTGATACCATTGCAGAAAGTCTTCACAAGTAGACACTCGACTCTGCTTTTGGTCGTCCGTCAAGACCTTCGGAACGAGTTTAGCGTAGATCATTTGCATCGCCAAATTTTCAGTGAAAATGGTGTGCACTGTCATTTCATCAATGCCCTTACAATCTGTGATCATGCGCACACTTAACCGACGGTGTTAATTCAGCATTTCATTCACACTTTGCACGTTATAGTCGGTTCTAGACGCTTACGGCCGCCCAGCGCGGGGCTCGTCCTCCACACTATCTGGGCGATCTTTGAGGAGCATGGACCGCTTAAAAACTACAGTCTGTGATATGCTTTCATCCTTGAACACTTGGCGAATCATACCAAACGCCTTCGTACCCGATACCCCCAGTCCAACACAATATTTGATGGCTGCTCACTCTTTCACGGCATTTTGCGTTCGCACCGAGTTACTCCACAGGGGTCCACTAAAATCATGATCCAGCCTGCAAGAATGTTCACGGATGATTGGCGCTTTGTTGCGATTTGAAGGTCGGACTCCCTACCACCAATCCGGCGCGGTGCGACCTACAGTTACGTCAGGAAAAAATTGTTCCCGATACTTTTTATGCCTACGTAGTATTTCACATGCCGGCTCAATTTATTTGAATATCCAACCTGCGTTCATATCTCTGTATCGGGGCTAATCTTCGTCATCCGGGCCGTGGCATCCTTCGAGGTAGTAGTCCCCATTTGATTGAACCAAACGCTCCCAGCGGTGTTTTCACATCTTAAAGCAGTCCACAAATGCAGATTTTGGAATGGCCATCAGCTCCCGAGTCGCATTACTCTATGTCGTCGAACCGCTTTACTTTGAGCGCCATTTTCAACTTTGGGAGCATCCAAAAGTCACGGGGAGCTATGTCGGGACTGTACGGAGGCTGGCGAAGATGTACAATCTTGTGCTTCGCCAAAAATTGCTGCACTTCTTCACGAGGATGCGCTGGCGCGTTATCCTCGTGAAGAAGCCAGTCACCGCTTGACCAGAGATGCGGTCGTGTTCTTCTCACAGCATCACGAAATCTTTTCAGAACTTCGTTGCATATTTTGTTGATCGTCTGTCCTATTTAAGCAAATTCGTAGTGCACATCACCCTCGCAGTCGAAAAAAATTAGTAAAAACCTAGGTCGGATACTTTTAGGACACACCTCGTATGTATTTGCATGCATGTAAGTTAAAAAAGTTTTTGCATGAATATGCACGCCTTTTTGGGTGTAGATTGGCATGATTTTGTGGTTTTGCATACGGTTTTATTTCCTTTTACGGGGGGCGACCTAACACCCTCAGCCACACGCCCTTGCGGCGGCTTGTGGGGTACTACGTAGATGTAGATATAATTCTTCACTTAAGACTTTTCTTCAAAAATACGCTGCATTATTGCGTGATCAATTAATTTTTCTTGTCTTATGTCTTTTTTACTTATTTTCTACATTTATTTCTATACGTTGAAATCTGGGTCTCTATTTCTAACTTCCCCTATTAGTGACAAAGAATTTCCTTTATTCTTCATGAAAGTTTTCAAAACATCCTTTCATTTTCGGAAATTAATGCTTACTGGGTAAAAATCCTTGAATTATTATTCCATGATTACATTCATCACTAGTATTCTCATATATTCTCAATGAAAACATTTGTCAAGCTTATTTAATTTCATTTGACCTTGCTCCCGGGTTATATGACAGCGAAAAAATGTCTCCCCTCTCAGTAAAACTTGAAGTCTTTCTCAAATGAAGCATGCATATGCACATTTTATTCGAATTGAATTGTGTAACATTATGCAATCAAAATATATGAGAACCCCTTCATTAGAGCGAAGGGCCATTATAAGCAGCAACAAAGAACCCATTAGGCCAGCGACCGTGGGTAATGACTTTTTCACTCCACCTGGCATGCTAATTCGTATACAAAAGTATCCCGAGGTGGATTTTTATTTTTAAATGCATTAGAATAATATTTTTATTCATTCAAGTTAATGTGAGAATCCATTAAAACATTTACTTAACAGGTTGGGACTTATGAACTAGATTAAGAGATTTTAGATAACTTTAAATATGAAGCAATGTGGAAATATTATTAAAAATATATTTATATACCCATAAACACCTCATTATAATGCTATAATGCCTATTTCGCTCCGTAACTGAAGTAATAATATGATGGGAAATAAAACTGAAACAGAATAGAATAAATAACATTATATACTGTAGCAATTTATTATATTTACTCTGCCAAAGCTGGGCTTTTCAACCCAACCCTGTTATGCCCTTACGAGTATCAGCCCTTGGGATCCTTTAAAGCATTACACTAACATTTTTCAAAATAATTTCTCAGAAACTTAAAAAGCTGCAATATGACTTCAGTAACGTGCCAATTTAAATAAGTCGAAAACTTATGGTAGGTGATTCTCTTCCTGAATTATAATTTTGGAATCAAACAGAAAAGAGAATTTGAAATGTGACTGAGAATTTGACTTTCCTCTTTCCGCCCGAATTTCTCTTACAATCAGTCACCTTCCTCGCCAGCGGAAGGACTAGAAACCCAGAAGAACTTCCCGTTGCCAAGAATTAACTGGTTTAACATAGATTCCCAGCATTATATCTCACTGGCGCGCATTACATTATCACTTATCCACGTAAATCCAAATGCGTTTCAAAGGATACAGATTCAAAGTCTCGCGAACGGTGACGGCCTCGATTGTGGTGTGGGCTCCACTCCGAGCGTTGTATGTATGTAACGTTACAGACGCAGAACTAGAAGCCTCCCGTGGTCTGCGGTGGGGGATGGAGAAGGGGATGAAAATTATGCTAGCGAGGAGGGAATTTATCGAATGAAAGAGAGTGCAGAGAGATGGGGTGGGACTGGCGCTCCACGTCGACTGGAGGTGAGAATAGGTAATTGAGATCCGGGGAGTACGAGCGAAAACGGAGAAAGCAGCGCCAGAGAATGGCAGCGGGGGAAGGCAGAAGCTACCGGTTTTTGGGATGGCACAAAAGAGGAAGGAGGAAGGAAGATAATTCGCAGAGAACATTAATTACGGTGAAAGGTTGGAGAATGATTCGTGGGGGCAGCATCATTGCTGCCTGACAAAGAATTTGAGTGTACCAAAGTCGTTATTCCACCCATCATGACAACTTTGCCAGGGAAATATAGTCTTTTGTTCAAATAGGGTTACAACATCAACGGAAAATAAAGTTACATCCCTTCAGCCACTGATTCTATTGTACATGATTCGTTACGCCTAGAAAAGGTACTTTTCACAGAATTAATTCCATGGACACTTTAGAAATACGTAATTTTGAATAAGTAGATTAATTTTCAGAGTCGCCTAGTATATCCGTACGTGAAACATTTTTTGTTCTGCAAAAATTGATTAATTTAAAAAAGCATTGCTGTAACGTTATTGTCCAAGTGACGAATTTCATTGAAAAAATGGTTCAAGTTGAAACATTGCAGTGCAGTTTTAACCCCAAAACATATGTGTACCAGAACTGAACGATTAAGCTTTTCACAATATTCCGAGCAATAAAATAGGTGCAAAAGAAAACACAAACAACCAAAACTTTTGTGCATTCGTTACTTATACTTGTGTGTAGCAGGTGGCGTCATAAATAATGGACACAAATCGTTCTGTGGCCTGTACCATAAACAAGGTCATAAAAAGTGTGCATTTAATCCACAAGGCTTCAAACTAGTTCAGAGATATGACAAATGTTTAGCTCTGTTTAACGATTTTGTGGAAAAATAGTTAAGATGGATAAATAATAAAATTTCTGTACCTGATACAGTGTTGTTTATAGCCTAACGGAGCTTACTTCCTGAACAGCCCTCGTAATACACACCAAAAACCACTGCTATCAACCCGAAGATAGGTTTTCATAAGTTATGGTAGAATTTATTTAATACTAAGCCCAAGGGCGTGCAACATTCACACATTTATGCAGGGAGGCAAGTTCCTTTCCCTGTGGCGCTCAGGTTTCCCAGGAAGACCTGGTATCCCAAAAAAACACATGGCGTGGAACTTTGAGGGTGCCATAGGATTGAACCCAGGTTCCCGGTTTAGACGGGCCCGGACCCGACAGTATTCCAAAGCTCACCTCTTGGACTACCACGCCAACCTTCATGGTAGCATATCATTACAACTTCGCATAATTTTAACCTTTTAATTTCATCAGATAAAATAAAAATGCTCTGTTTTATTACAAATTAAAATTTTATAAGCTCGACGTTGATTTACATAGTATCACAAGAGCGCATCGGTAATAATTCATGCATAAATTCAGAGTAAATCATCATGGAATTTTTCAATGAAGCATAATGGCATTGATTCAATAATTCTGCTCATTAAGTTCACCAGTGTTTATTACATAAAGGATTCCGACTGGTAGCAATTTTGCCATTTGTAACCATGGCGGTCTACGTGGTATAATGTAAGCAGGGTTGTAAGTCAAGAGTATCCCCGTTGCGATATTTGCATATTAACGAACTGTTTACGTGAATGATGTAGAAATCAACTCGGTCTTAAATGTACAACTTACATTTCTTGGGGGAATAGATTGGTTCGGTGTGCTGGCTTTCCATCATAGGGCCCAGGTTTGAATCCTGGTGGAGGATAATTGGAGTGTTCTGATCCCTTTTTGCGATACCGAGTGGAGATACATGTAGCCCTTCGAGTGAGTACGTCGTCCGTCAGATGGGACGTTAAACTATGTACCCGTAGGTGTCTTTTGCTAAAACTAGGCTAAGGTCGACATCGGTTCACTCACCTTGCCCGTTATCTGAATAGATCATCCTTACCGAATTTCCTATATATCCCCAATGGCGCAAATGACCACAGCTGTAGTTAACCTACCCAAGCAAATACTACTCAATTTAATTTGAAAGGGAATATTTTTGTTCTCCCAAAAGCAAAGACGTGAGGGTAGTAAGTGTCAGTCATCATCTTGGG
Organism: Hetaerina americana; assembly: GCF_022747635.1. Lineage (NCBI taxonomy): Eukaryota > Metazoa > Arthropoda > Insecta > Odonata > Calopterygidae > Hetaerina > Hetaerina americana. Next base: position 4,089,222 of record NW_027287019.1, on the reverse strand, counting down.
GAGGCTCTTTCGAAAATTATTCCAGAAGTGGATGCCCTCACTTGCAGCAAGCCCAAAGACCTTCTCAAAGAATACCAGATTGGAGCGAAAGGGAGTACACGATACAATCCAAAAGACTTATAACAATCCAATCCTCACCGAGCGTCCACATCGCAATTATTTAAGTCTACATACAGGTTCTGGCTAAGAATTTGAAGCGAAATGTTTGATATACTTGGATAGAGTTGGGTTGTTTGATTAAAGCCGACAACCTCTAGGGCGAGAGTGAATTGGGACGGAATTGGGAGGCCGCGAGAGAGGATTCCGGCCGAAGGACTGGGACCCCTTCCGAGCCCGACGCGGCTGATAACGGGTGAGATATGGAAAAAGGGCTAGGGTGATGGGTCCGGGCGGAAGGGGGACAAAACGTAGGGACACAGTGTCAGGACGTTAGGAGTTCTCTGGTTTCGCTCGGAATGGCGCCGGCATCCATTATTAATTCAGCAGAAACTGCCGAGTACGCAGTCGGACGTCGTTATACGGCCGTGGAGACATTCGGCGTCGATCCGCGGGTACCGTGAGGCACTTAAATTGCGACCGAGTTGCGTGGGTTTAAGGGGAGCCAGTGTACACATCTGTGTATTTGCCCCACTGACTGAGGGAAACCGGTAAAAGACCGCTTTTCCCCGGCAAACTCGCCTTCCATCGGCTCAGGTCAGCGAATAGTCAGCTCAGGTCAGCGAATTACGGCGCGGACGGGATTAAAGCGCCTAGTAAGTACTACTAGGCGCTTTACTAAAGTAAAGCGCCTATTAAAGTACTACTGCTGTACAAATTATACCTGAGTACTACTGTTTCTTATGAGGAATACGGAGCTAATATGCGTCGAAATTATTAAGAAATAACGTCTGAGTGTTCTTTTATGTGTCCTTCTATTGTGTATTTTTGTTGTGTGTGAAAACATGATCAAAAATCTTGAGCCGGTAATGTAGTACCATAGAGACAAGTTAAACGCACCAACGTCCCTTCCCTCAGAAATTTTCCCAAAGCATAGTATTATGCATTCACTCATATTGAATTAGGTCGTAACGATGCAGGAAAGGAGAAGTAATTGAGTTTGACATTAAAACACTTGCCTGGGAGTCGGTTGCTTGTTAGAAAGATGAGTCCAGGTTCCGAATGTGATTGCTAAACCTATAGCGCGCTACCGGTCGAGGGAATGGCCCACAACAAATAAGACACCGAAACACTGTAATTTCCTCGAATACTCTTCGAGTAATATTTTCCAGCGAATACATTTGAAGCATCAAAATTAAGTGACAAGTGTACTGGTCCTCTTGAGCGAAGAACTGAGTTGAATTTCTCCTAGAAGAGACAGTTATTTTTTGGAATATTGGTCCGTTGATGAGTGACAAGTAAGTCGTATTAATTTAATTCTCAATTATATTTTCAAGTCATATTAAATGCGTGACCTTTTAGCCCGTAATTAGATCAGAGAGCCAATTGATGTCACTGCATTCATGTACATTCATAAACTTTGGGTAATTCGAAAAATGTGTGTTTCTCTGTTTATTTAGTCGCCAGCACTATCTCGCTTTTTTCTATGTATATATATGTGTATGTATGTATGTGTATATATATATATATATATATATATATATATATATATATATATATATATATATATATATATATATATATATTACCTTGATCAAAAAGTTCCCGGAATAACCACCGTGTGGCGCTCCCATCGTTCCGATTTGAGTTCTGTTTTTTTTGTTAAATTGGTACATCTGTTGTTGATATTCCCTTTAAATCTTAGTGTCATAACTTGACATTTGCAAAAGTTACGTAGCCAAGAGTACATCTATCTCTGTGTGTGTTGGCGATTTTTTACAATTGCAGAAATGGATTTAAATTTGCAACAACGAACTTGTATTAAATTTTGCGTAAAAAACGGATTTAGTGGCGCACGGACGTTGGAAATGTTGGAAAAGTGTTTCGGCAACGATTCTCTAAAAAAACGGTCGTTTACCAGTGGCACGAGCGGTTCAGAAGTGGTCGTGAGTCAATCGAAGATGATGAACGCAGTGGCAGACCATCGACATCGAAAGTCGGTGAAAAAATTGATAAAGTAAAAGAAATGTTGGTCAATAACCGCAAATTAACCATCAGAGAAATAGCGGAGGACTTGAACATTGCCTATGGATCCGCCCAAGACATTGTGGTTAATGATTTGGGTTTCCGTCGTGTAGCAGCAAAGTTGGTGCCAAAAGACCTCAATTTCATGCAAAAAAGAGACCGTGTTGACGTCGCAAAAGACATGATTTGCGAGGCTGAATCCGATCCCACATTCATCAAAAGGATCATTACTGGAGACGAGACGTGGGTTTATGAGTACGACACGCAATCCAGACATCAGGCAAGTGAATGGCGTTCACCAAATGAGCCGAGACCAAAAAAACCACGTCGTTTTCAGTCAAAAAAGAAGGCAATGCTGACGGTTTTCATGGATTACAACGGTGTAGTGCATCATGAATTTTTGCCAGAAGGCCAGACAGTAAACAAAGAGTATTATTTGGGCGTTATGAGACGTTTGCGTGAAGCAATTCGCCGAAAGAGACCAGAAATGTGGGCAGAAAACTCGTGGATTTTGCACCGTGATAACGCACCGTCGCACAGTGCTATCATTATTCGTAATTTTTTGACGAAAAATGCAACAAATACCATCCAACAGCCACCGAATTCACCTGATTTGGCTCCCTGTGACTTCTTTCTGTTCAATCGAGTTAAAAAACCATTACGGGGAACGCGTTTTAGCAGCTGAGAGGAAGTAATGGAAAAATCGCAGGAAGCACTGATGGACATACCGAAAACCGAATATAAAAAATGTTTCGAGGATTGGATCAAGCGCTGGCATAAGTGTGTTGCAGTCGATGGGGATTACTTTGAAGGGGACAATATAGATTTAGATGAATAAACTTGTATTTTTAATTTTCTGAATAAATTCCGGGAAATTTTTGATGAAGGTAGTATATAAAATATCTTCGAAATGGAACGCTCTTCGGCGACGCACAAATATGTAAAAACACAGATTTAGATTTTTAGAATATACTATAGAAACACAAAGAAAGGACACTTACAATTTGTTATTTGACGTTTCGACAGCACGGCTGTCGTCTTCAGAATCTTTCTTTGTGTTTCTATATTCTAAAAATCTAAATCTGTGTTTTTACACACACACACATATATATATATATATATATATATATATATATATATATATATATATATATATATATATATATATATATATATATATATATATATATATATTCTGATATTTCCTTGAAATACCCCATTTCCTTGCATTCCTCTTGGCCCCCCCACTACCAGTTCCCCATACACTAGACTCCCATTTTCACTCCCGAATCACGTAACCCATTTCGCCTTAACTCACCAAATCTTCTTAGCATACAATGGCGTCTCTCGTTCATTCCGCCCCCATAAAGTCTCCATATCGGAACTTATCCTGTCACTGGAATTCGCTCTTCCTATTCTTTTACGCATCTCCCCACTCCAGATCCAAAAGGAAATCTCCATGGCAGTACTCCAAACTGCGTGTTCCACTCTGCCCGTATTCAATTTACATAGGCGGTAGAGAAAATGCCGGGTAATGTCATCACAACACATGTCTTTAATCCCTCGCTCTATAGCAAGTGAACGGCTTCGGAATACTTGGCAAATACCATTAACCTTAAAAATAAACCTAACATTTGATACAAGCAAAAAGGTTTGGAAACATTTTTTTCAAGAAATTTTCTATGGTATTCAATCATGAAAAAGGTTCGGACTCCATTTTCATGAAAGCATTTTTATAAGCTGTATAATTGACTGTAAAATGAAGTGGCAATGTTTTCATGTAAAATGTTTAGAGAAAGACTTTAGCGGTCCCTGTCAAATCTTGCTATGAATCCCTAAAGGAATGCGTGGCCATGATTAAACTTAGGCACACGTAACATTGAGAGAATTTTTATCAATCGCAACACAACAGGCCACCAGCAAACGCGTTCTAACATATCTACTTTTCAACGAATTCCATTTACCGTAAACCTCGATAAATGAATCAGAGTACCAAAGTAATGGTTATTCCGCCACTAGCTTCCGATTAAGTGACCGGTCTGGTGCCACGCAGATATTTCCAGAAACCAGTCTACATATGCAACAATTCTATTTATAGGTTGGCACTTCGTTAGAGCCACGAAGGATTTTGAAGCTTGGACAACTAGCGCCCAAGTCCATTTCAGCAACGGAGAGAAAAACAACATTGCCCGGAGTTTCATGAGCCACACCTTTAATTAGAGAAAATTGAACACGTGAAAGACATCTCAAATTAAAATCAAAAACCTGGCATTCCTAATGCACAAGTCCCGAGGGGAGCATGACTCGAGGGAGGAAAAAGGAAGGCACGTCACACACGACGGGGCACAAAAACGAAAACGGACACGCGGGGTAAAGAAAAAATGAAGAAAACCGGGCACAGGACCGCATGTGCTGGCGAATAAATAAAAGGGTAACAGTGGGGAAGGAGCGTGAAGATAGGAGAAAAAGAATGGGAGAAGTGGGTGGTCGAAAGGATGCGGGGAGCACACACTCTCGAGAAAGCGGGACGACAAGAGCTTCCTTGGCGCCCGAGAACGAGGAAGGAAGCTGGTGGCCGCGTCCGCCGATACGGAGTGAAGGAAAAGTCGAAGGGGAGGTGTAAATTAACCCTCCCAAGAAGGTACGAAATGAAAAAAAAAGTTATGCATGGAAAAACTCGAGAGAAGAAAAATTCCTCGCGACCACTTCACACGCGAGCCGAGGAAACAGACGGGGTCGTGAGAGGAAGGGAGGGGGACGGGGGTGCGGGAGGGCTGGGAAGTGGGGTAGTACGGTAGCTCTCGGGAGCCGAGAGACTGTACTCATGGTCCGAGGGTAGCAAAGCGGCCAAGAAGCAAAATAAAAACGAAAAGAAATTACGGCGAGTTTTACGAGACGGCGGAGCCAGAGAAGAGATATGCGAGAGTGTCGAGGGGGATAGGGAGGTGGGAGTGAGAGTCGTGCATGGAGCAAGGGTGCAGGGGGGAAACGTGAATGACACTTGCCAAACTCTCCTTCTCATCACCAAAGGTCTCGAGAGAATCATGCTGGGACGCTCCGACTCCACTGCTGCTCGGACGAAATTGGAGGCCGTGGTGACGATGCGGTGAACATGCAACCCTCATGCATTATTCCTACTTCGTACCAAAAGAAACTGTTTCACATGCGACAACAAAACAAGTTACCAGTAGACCGTTCAGCTGAGTACATTTAGGCTCTGTCAACTGATACAACGTAGGACCTTTCACCCGCATCGTGGCCATTAACGGTAAGCCACTGAGCTTGGTGTCGTAACGGATTTGTCGAATAGCAAAATGAATCGGAATCAGAATTAACAGCGTGAAAGTCGTTTACAAACTTTCAATTTCATGTTTTACCATAAATATCCATTGATTTATCCACAAATTCCTTCTAGAACTACATAATTACACCAACCATGGCCACAGAGGCCCTTTCCGTGGGTTGAAGACTTCATATTCTAGTCCCGAGAAGGTTGTCGATAAAAAATACAGGGTTTTCAAAATAATATTTACTTAGATTAACCTTTAAACTTAAATGAGAATATCTCTAGAATAGCATCGACTAATTCCAATTCTAAAATACAAAAAAGTATTTTCAAGTTTTTTAATTTAAAATCAAGGGAATGAAAAGCCTGAAAACCACACTTACCTAATCGTTCCAACTAAACCTATTTAATATGTAAATAATTAATTTTAAGGCATAAAGGAGTTAATGACCTCTCATGGATTAGGACCTTTGACTTTGTGAAAAGACTTGTGTTTGCCTCCAACCAATTAAATAAAACTGTTTCTGGCGTGACTTGGTGGAAAATCTTAACATTGAAATTAAAAAATAACTAACTTGGATTTTCCACAGTAAAAATTTATTTACGACCTACGTTTCGTTAAAGTATAGAATAAGAACTTGAAGATGTTAAACTATAATGAAACCTAGGTCGTAAATACATTTTCTATGTGGAAAAGCCAAGTTAGTTATTTTTCAATTTCAATAAAACCAATTAAGTTTTCCAGGCAGGAGAACACAGACATAAATTTTAGGACAGTTTATTACCCTAATATCTTCTGAGAAACGCAAACCCTCTCTATATATCACCTTCCTCACTCTATCATACCTAATACTTGTATATGCCTACTATCTATTTACTGTTTAAAATCCCTGATCATTTTCCGCCGCTCCCCCAATATCCTTCCTTCCATAAGGGTCTTCAATCACCAACTACCTTTATTTCGTCTGCACACTTTCTTTGCCTTTTTCGGATTACTCCCAGTAACATTATTTCTTGGCTCACTCAATTTAAACCCTCAGTCTTTTTTTCTTATTCGTCCTACTATTTTACTCCATTCTTCAGCAAGCCCAAGTCTAAAAAGCTTCCTATCTACGCTCATCCTCTTGCCGCAAAGACCAGGTTTGACATGCACAAAGCAACACGCCGCGGTTTAAAGTCTTGACTTATCTTCTCTTCAAATATTTCCTCTGAGTTAATGCCTTCAAGTTTTTTCCTTCTTCAAGTTAATGTATATTTCACTAACGCACTTCTTCTTCTAATACCGCACTCATATGCCCTTTTTCTTCTAAAATACCGCGATATCTCAATAATATATGTCAGATTCCCAAATATTTCTCCTGGTTTATCGTATAAACTGTCCACCTCTCTCCCAGTGACTGCTTGTCAGTATGTTTACTAGGATTACCATTGGTCTGGATCGTGTCTATTTTCACACCTATTCTACATTTAATTCCCTTCTCCCAAGAGAAAGAATATTCTATACCACAGTATTTTATAAATATTACTTCAGTAGGCAAGTGTTTCTCCATCTCAAATCAAACGGATCTAGCATATTTATTGCTTCGTTTTCTATTTCTTACTTGATTTTTTCTAGCGTACCTTCCTTTTGTGATCATTTTTCTCTTAATTTCCACATCCTTACCGTTGCAATTCTCCTTGGAGTATTTTTCCCCATTGCTTTCAGTTTGGTTGTGCAAGGATTTAGCTTTAGGACGACCGCGAAGTCCTTACCTTAGCTGTCATGGGCACATCACCGGGCCCAGTGGGCTGAGTCCCATTGTTGCACGATTTCAATTTTCCTTTATTTTCATCCATTTTACCGTGGGAAATATTGAAGTTGGTTCCCTCCTGCCTTCTTCTTTAGTGTTTTTGACGAGTCAGCTTCATCATAGAGGTAGCATCATTGGAATTAGAAACCCTAGGGAAGTCTGAAGAAGAGACGTTTCGTGGACTAGCTTTCGTGTGGCTCCTAGCCTTTCAAATTGGCATGCGTAGCCTTATCATATGAAATAATTATCAGTAGTGTTCCATAAGCCATATGTGGAATCCAGGAGAGGGATAAGTACCAGCTATGATTAATAAATCCATGGGTTAGAACGTAAAGGTCTCCATTAATTCAAAAATAAAAACGCAAAATTATGTCTATCATTATCTAGTCTCAAAAAATATTGATTTTAAATAATAATAAATCGAGGGATAAAAGTCACTCTTGATGAAATACTCTCACCAATCTTACATCAATTAATACGATAAAATATTAGTTATTTGTAACATTAAATTAGTTATTAATTCAACCTCACATTTCATAGAATTTAACATTTTTACTTTTCTCCATTTGTAGTTTAATTCCACCCTGCGCATTGTTTCACATGTCTATAGATATTTTTATTGCACGCAAGCTGAACTGATCGTTTCCTTCCAACTAATTCTTATGATGCTATGGCATTACCTTCTCCGGAGTTGGATCAAATATCACTGAGATGATGGTATATTTACTGAGTTACACAACCGCAAACTAACTTGTCTACTAGTTGCACAGGGATTATTATATCGTAAAATATAGATGACCATACCTTTTATTCTAAAAGCGCAACCATCTTTGGTCCTCACATGTAGAGTAGTTTTCAATCAAATGTATGTTTTATATGTGGAGTCATGTTCTCCGAAAATAGTCATTGAACCTAATCGCAAATCGCCCTATACCATGACAGATATTTTATAAATTGCGTATTATTTTCTTCGTCAATAGGAAATTTCTCCAATTAATGATGGCAATTCATATGGGAATATACTTCATAAGGCTGCCGAAATGCAGGAGGTAGAATGTGGACGAAAATGGAATCGTGGTGACATAATCAACTTCATTCCCCAAATAAACGAATATGATGTTATGCATATCAAACAATGGCTTGGTTTCTATTATAAATATCGAAAAGAAGAATCTAATATGATTTCTAACTTATTAAATGAAAACCTAAGCCCCTCTTTGTGAAATGACCAACAGTTGAGTTAATGAACCCTGGGAAATATATGCGCTGAACTAAATGAGAATAATTACACTTATCGTAATGAGTCATTTACATAACATGTATGTATAAACCAATTTCGGCTGAACAAAAATAAATGAGAATTTTGACTCGTTAATAAAAGAACAAGCGATAATCCGTAAAAATAGCGAAATTATTTATCTGGGGCTAAGAAAATATTTAAAATAACAGGGATTGCATGATATTTCAACCAACTAGAGTTGCTATCAGTGATAATTAAAATTAGAAATTCTAAAAATTAATTTAAAAAATTGTGGCATCCTATTCCCTTAGTACCTCCTACTTCTACTTATCATGCCTTCTTCAATTTTCTCCCTACAGTCGTCTCTCTTTCCCCACCCCGTACATAACTTTATCGCTTGCTTTCCTTTCCGTCCATTTGTTTCGTCTTCCCCGCACCAACTCTTTTCCCCATTCTAAACTCTTGGCTCAACGAGCAAGTTTACGAGCCATATAAAACTAAGCTCCATATTTAAGTCCACAAGTAAATCCTTTACATCTTTATCTAAGGTGCCAGTCATCGACTACAACCCCTTCGACTAACGGAGCTTCTTACCCTAACTTCAATCTTTTCTTTTGTCCCTTCTACTCTGCCAACCTAACAATACACTTACTGTTCTTCTGTTCTAACTATTATAGTTTCCCCCCCAAAATGTAACGCTATAATAGCCTTCTATTCTGGATAAGCTCATTATATTCTTAACTTCACAGGATTGATTCTATTCGGATATCTATCAAACTGCTACTGTAATGCGCTACGTAACGATCGTAAACCTATTACTGAATGAATATATACCGCTTGGTCATCTGCAAATCTTCCTGATTTTAGAAGCTCTCCACCTGCTTCACCTCCTTCTTTCGCCTTGCCCATACTATCCATCCCATTTACTCTACTCATTGAAAATATTACTACTGAAAATAACCGATGATAATGGACAACTTAATCTTTATTCCATGCCTACCGCTGCTCATCCCGATTCTCCATTCGCATTCCTCACTTGTGCAGTCTCATCCATACTGAGGGCACACAAGTCTTCCACCTCTCCAGTAAATCCATTTTACCTGCAAAAGGTTCATTAAATATGCCCACTTCACAATGCCAACGCTTTTTCAAAACCACGTGGCTGACGAATACGTAAAATGATATCAGAGAGAAATTATTTCCGCTCCTTTGGGAAAGGAGGAAGAGAAAATAAAAAATTACCACTGAATAAAATCATTGGATTTATGATTATAATAAAGACTCATTAATTTCCTTGGATTTTAAACTTGAATCTGTAATTTAGAAATGTTTTCCCTATTCAAATACTATTCTTTTAATTGAATCTAGTAAGATCGGGAAATATTTCTCATTAAAATGCCATATGTAATAATCAACTCCTAATATTTTAAGTTATAAGTTTACCGTTTGGGAAGGAGAAACTATTGGAGTTCTTTCCTTTCCACTGATTGGTCGATCAGAAAATGATAGGTAGAGTAAGGTTTCATGAATCGCCGTAAAGAAAATATCGTTTGAAAAACATACAACGGGGTTTTCTCATTAGACAACGTCAGAATTAAAAGACAAGAAAATTACCTGCACAGGTCATTATGCATAACTAATCTTAAGATCAGGCAAGTTAACTAGAAATCAGCTTTGATTGGACTAAAATATTGGGGGAGTGACGGGAACTTTGCTCAGCGCTTGAGTAAACCACATTGATAAATTGAGAGTTATGATTACCACTGTTACATATTTGAAGCTGGTTTTCCTCTGAATCAATAAATAATAATCATAGCTATAAATATTAATCTATCCTTCCATTAATTTTGCGAGTATATTCTCAAATTTGCTTAGCAGTGCTATGCAAATTTGACGGTTGATTACAGGCCACTGATTAATGATGAAAACCTTTCCAGAGCTGCATTCATCCTGCCAGTTAAGATTTATTTCATTTCTAACAAGTTAGCATAGTCATCTTGTACAATACTTTCATCATTTTATCTGCAAAAATAGTCAATTTTGCAGTGATTTCCCCCTTTTGACTCCCATACCGGATTTTCAATCACTAGCGAGAGTTATTATATATTTCTTTCAGCGAAAACATTGTCATCTATTTGCGCCTAGACTTGAATGAGAGCGATAGTTATTGACAGCAGTGATTTATCTGAGAGAATGCATTAAAATCTCTTCAATTATTCTGACACATGCTCAAAATGAAGTTTACTGCTAGAGTTCAAGTTTTCATTACGACAGGAGCAGTCCCCGAAAGTGTAATGTCCACCGCTTAGTCTTATAGCCTAGATGAAAATGAATGTAAATATAGTATTACAATTTATTTCATAGAATATATTAAAATAAAAGTAAATATTTAAAATTAAACTTTTAAACACACAATCTTGCAACCCTCAAGAGATTTAAAGCCTAAATGTTATTTTGTGGGTTAGCCTCGACATACACCTCTCCTTTACATTTATTTAACATTATTTTTATTCACATATAGCGATGGATTATTTCAGTGTTTCCCATAAAACATCGGTATTCCGTCATTTAAAAATTAAATTACAAAGAAGTGTCTTGGAGCCATTAAATTTCTCTCCATGGATCTACCGAGGCATTATTTTACGTCAAAAAAAAGAAATGATAAAATGCTCCACTTTGAAACTTGATGTTTTCAGCGACTTTTTATTGGGTTTACAGGGTCAATGGTCGGCGACTTTTTACACTAAAATTTCAACTACGATGCGTATGACAATAAACAGAATTGAAAAAATATGATAATATAACAGTGCTGCAAAGTTATCACAAGTTTCGAAGAGGTTTTTAAACACGTTCCGCTAATTATGAAATTAAAATAAAGATTCATGTTTCCACTCCTTCTCCGAGTAAATATTTTGGAATGGTGGCGTGACTTGAACTCCATTAAGATGTGTCAGGGGCCCACAAAGCGATATAATAAACTAAAGCTAAAGGGAGGGGGTGTTATCGCAAAGGGAGAGTCGGACGAAAAAGTGAGTGACGAGTTGTATCGCCACCGACGACCCCTCTCCCTCCCAAGGCCACTCTCTACGCGACGGTCGAGGACTTCACGCCACTAAGCGGAGGATGCGTGGCACCGTACGTATACTATTTTCAGGGGCGATGAGAGGATATATCTGGGCTACTCTCAGAGGGCGTGCCACGGGAGCAGGAGCGGGGTATAAGCCACAGTCCATTCATCAGTCTATCCCCGTGCGTGCACCAAAACACCCCTCCCCACACATGTTAATTCTCACCAGCAACTTTTCTGCTCCATCATCAATTCTTCAAACCAGTCATCTTGCGCTCTTTGCAGGAGACGTTTTACCCCTAACGACGTAAAATGCTTTTAAGTGAACTTCTGAAAGAGGTTAACTCGGCCAGACTCGAAACTTTAGGGGAAATATAATTGCCCAGCATACAGAAATAAATATTCAAACGTAAATACTTACTACATATATATACTTACGGTAATATTAATTGAGCCTTCTTTAATAGGGAAAAATAAGGCAAAAACTGTCCTTATTCACTCATTGATCCTCAATAAACATCAAGTTATAGTGAAAGATGACATACACATACGTTATATGCATTCATTTTAATCAAAATGAAAAAATTCAAATCTACAACTTGTACATTATGATAAATAAAATAAATTGTATTTAATTTGCAAATTACGGAATATGCCATGTGATTGCACACGAATGTGCTTGCATTGTATTGCATTATGTTCGCTAACAGTATGTGAGCTTCAAAAATATAAAATAATTAAAAATATTAAAATTAACTTTTTCAAGTATTCACTTATTATCATATTTCCTAGGTCAGATTAATGTCCCCCAATTATTTGCATTCATTCCATCATCATTATCCAAAGAATTAACAGATAATAAAACATTGTGCTATAGCGAATCGAATAGTACCAGGAAGGGGGAAGGCGTAATGCCCAGAGAAAATATGGCTGTTTACCATACTAGAAACTACTTCCATCGCATTGTAATATTTGCCAGAGGCATAAAAGTTAGGTTCATAACGTGATAAATTCATATGGACAAGTAAAGTAGAAAATATCACTGCAGGCTGATATCGAGAAAAGATGGAAATGGAGAGATCATATGATTATTGAAGAAGTCTTTCGAAGAGGAAAATAATAAGAAAGTGAATATGCTGTGAATAAGAAAAAAACGAGTCCTAACTGGGAACAAACGGAAGAGAGATTTATTTTTAGCAGTGATTTACCAGCTCAAGGTATATTTTTGATTGACCCATGACACTAATATACATGTACTCATAAGAGCTAACCGACATTGCACATGTATTCCATTTATTAGATCTGAAAACTTTGTGTTTCAAATCATATTTATCCAAGTTAAAAGTTAAAAAGGATGACTAGGACTTCGACGTATGTTCTCTTTTCCTTCTTTTTCCATTTTTATGTACATTAACATCTCCAATCTACGCCTATCTACTTGCCACAAATACCAAGTTTCCGCCACTTCTTTAGGAAACTCAATGCCTTCTTAACCCCTCTATTACTCTGCCTAAACTCATCCAAAATACCAAATATAATACCTAAAATATCTAAACTCTTTCTCCCTGTTCTCCAATAGGTCTGACAGCTTTGATAATAATCAGAGTTGTTTTACTTTTGGAGAATCCTATTTAGTTGATTGGATGTTACTTCTCAACCCATGGCTAGTACAAAGCTTCCGTAATTCACCAAGTAATACGTTATTTTAATATTTTGTCTGACTTGCTAATCAACGCTTAATTATCCGCATATCTCAATAATTTGGAGAAATTCCCCACCTACTTTCACCCCAGCTCTTCCCATTATTCACCTGCTATTTCCTCCGCATGTATATAGAAAAGAAGAGATATTAACAGATATCCATGCATTACTCCCTGATTAACACTGCCCATTCCGAATTACCATCGCTACCAGCAGGCATGCAGTTTGAGACGCAAAGTTTCCGGTTAAATTTTCTACCCGAGGGAGATTATAACCTCGTGAATGCCATATAGAATAAAGCTCGTAAAGCTAATAAATTTGAGACGCGAATATAGGTCTGATGCATGAGTTATCTTGGACCTATATTCTACCTACCTCCTTATGATAATGATAATAATACGTAATATGTGCACAGATACACTCACTACTCTTTTATACATCTTCTTTGTAATGTAATTATCTTAAACAAAAATCAGGCTTTGGGTATTGAAGTCTATAATTTAAATTGGTGGGCAATTTTTAGCTTATTTAGTAATGACAATAAATATTCCCACGTTGCCATGGCTGCGGATTGGATAGCAATGAATCAATTTAGATATTTGTTTAAGCTCAAAATTTAAAGTAAAAGCGTTTTATCCTCGGTGTTCATAATTTCTTTAGCATTTCTGTAGGGATGTTATTCATTGTCACAGTCCTACTTGTTTTAATTTTCTCTAATGCTCTTTTTATCTCGTAGAAAAGTATACGAGAACTTATTCTATCCTTGTTGACATAATTTTCCCATTTTTTACTAAACCAATCCGGCCTTTTACGAGTATTTTTATCATTTTATATATTATTTTCATATCGTGGGAATCTTTTATTATTCGATGAATATTTAATCTGTTTCATCTCTAATGATGCACTCGCTTTGCCTTCTTAAATCTTGACATTTCTTTCAATTTTCTGAATAACCTGTCCTCATCAACTTGTCTCAGTGTTGTCTTTACGCATCCTTCTTTAAATTTTTACGCATTGCCATGAGACTGGAATGGACAGGATTGATTCATTTAGATCATTTTTTGAAATATAGTCACAAGTAACCGGCGACATGAAAATGAATAAAAGATGATGAACCGTCTCCGGGTCTTTTGTGTTTTTTGATCATTCGAGACAATTTGATTCTTGTTAGAAAGGAAATTGGACAAAATTTAGGAATTTTTCTTATTATTAAGCCCAGAATTTCCGATAAAATGTATACCCTTCTGTTTGCTTACAGCAGAAGGAATATGTTCCATTGCTGAGTACCTGACCTTAATATAAATATAAATACTTACTTTACACTGGGTGAAGTTAGATTCTAGATACATGATAGTGGAAGTTATATTCTAAAGATTTAGTAGTACTTGTAAATTTGATCGACTTCTTCGGATCTCAGAATAAAAAGTTTCAGAAATCGGCAGCTTAGTAGATTATGGACTACGGCGTAGACTCAAGGGGATAAATGTCACAGGCAGAGGTCCCACACTACCACCGCCAACGTTGTCCCGTCCCGTTGTTTATTTTAGGTTGTAGCCTCGGAATTTCTATTCAGAATCTAAAGGCCTCCGATGCTCGAAATGCTTTCACTTCACTTTTAAAACCTCAAGGGGGAAGGAATATACATGCTTATAAATACGCTTTCTCGCGGGATAACAGTGTTTTCACCCATATCCCCCTGGGTTCCCGTAAGCTACCGTTACCGCAGGGACCCATAGCTTCTTATCTTTATCGATTCTGAACGCCGAAGAAAGAAAAAAAATAGATCCCTCGAAAGAAGTTTCTGCTTGGAGTCTATGCCTGTTTGAGGATACCACCACTATAATTTAAAGGAAACTAGTCGGTTATACTTCGGTACATTTTTCCACAGAGAGTTAACTTCGATCAATTAGTTATATATTCATTATACTAAAATAATCTCATGATGAATGAATCACTAAAAGACGTGCACCTCTTTCGTGGCTCACTGTCATGCATGCTGACTATTTACAATAATGGAAAACTATACTAGGCATGCATCTAGAATGTTGGTAAACTTTGAAAATAAACCTCTGGCTTTTCTTTGGATTAACAAGTATTTTCGTAGATCATTGCGTCGTTCACCACAAGAATGTAAAATAATTACCGTCAGATATTTAATTTTGACGTTGGAGTATTTTAAAGTTGAAGTTTGTTTTTTTAATTCGGTATTTCACTGTATTATGTATTTTTTCCAACATAAGTACGAAAACGAGTTCCAATTGATCATCCTAAAAATTCGAATTTTGTTAAATTTCCAAAAAAAAGGTTTTAACCTGTTTTATAAAATGTTGTACAAATTACCGAACACCGAAAACCTGCTTTTTGGCTAAGATAAAATGTTTACATGGACCAGCTAAGTTAACCACAGCAACGCAACCTGCCAAGTTGTGTTAAGTTATTCATTACGTTATTAAAGTCACAGAAAGGGTTGCCCGATCAGGGAGTCTTCAGTATGCCAATCGGTGAAATACCTTTTGAGCTAATTCAGATGATATTTTATATCGCATTCAATTAAAAATTTGCATGGCCCATTTCACTCTACATGCTGAAACGAAGCCTAATTCACAATATCCCTTCACTATTTCAATATTTTAGATCAATATTTTCCTTCTCCCAAAGAAATGATTCACTTTTTGAGTCAATGGCATTAAGAAAGCCTTAACGTAAATTTTCTTCCATTTTTAAACGGGCAACTGGGAGAGTAAAAGTGTAGATTTTAGGATAAAAAAATAAAACCGTTTCAGCCGCCACAAATAAGAAATAGTGAAAAATAAATTAAACCTATGAAGTAATCAGTTTCTTTATGCTTGTTTATTTCAAAGTAATCTATTTGCATGAAAAGTAATGTGAACACATATAATTTTTTTTTCATAGTAGAACAAAACTTTTCCCTCAAATTTGTTCAAAATTTTTAATCGAGTCAGTAGCTGAACATCCTTTTTGACCTATTTTGCTACCTGAAGGTTATGGTTAAAAAAAGGAGGGATATGGTCAAAAAAAGTTTCAAGAAAAAGTAAACACAAATTCTGATTTACATTTTGATAAGAAGTTATTAAAAGTGCCAGAGTTTTCTATTATTGCAAAAGGTATTCAACGGTTTAATCGAAATCGGTATATACAGGGTTCGTCCGGAAAATAAGTGTACTGAGCTCAGGAAAAAAAATTTATTACACTTTTAAATATCTTAAGCTAATATTCCTCAAAATAGGACCCTTGTGAGTCGATACACTTGTTCCAGCGGCGTTCCCATTCCTGGAACGCTCCCGCGAAGGCATCATCGGGAACCTCTCGAAGACACGTCGTCACGGCCTCTTTGACGGCGTCCAAAGTCCCGTATCGCGTTCCTTTCAAACTCCTCTTTATCTTCGGGAACAGAAAGAAGTCCGGTGGTGCCAAGTCCGGGCTGTAGGACGGGTGCGGCAGCGTTGCCACGCCGTGCTTGGCCAAGAAGTCCGACACGACAAGCGCGGTGTGAGACGGCGCATTGTCGTGATGCAGCCGCCAGATGTTTTTGATCGCTCGCCAGATGTTTTTAATCTCTTGCACTATTGTATTTGACACATTACACTGCTCTGCTATCATCCGAACACTAAGACGACGATCAGAGTTCAGTACATCGCAAACTTTTCGTACATTTTCGTCGGTGAGTGTCGTTGATGGGTGTCCAGGCCGTGGTTCGTCGTCGACCTCTTCTCTGCCCTCCACGAACATCTTGTGCCACCGAAAGATCATGTTTCTGGACATGGCTGACTCCCCGTAAGCCTGGTTAATCATACCGACAGTTTCGGTAGACGATTTCCCAAGCTTTACCGCAAATTTGATGGAATAACGCTGCTCCAAAAACTTCGGCATCGCGTTCCGTGACGTGGGTCGAGCGTGGAGGTTCGCGTTAACAGAGCTCCTCACTACACCACAGCTCAGAGCCGACTGCCTTTTTCAGCGTCGCTTGCCAACATACCCCCCTCCAATCGCAGCCCGTCAGAGCGGTGCTAGGCGTGCCTGGAGCGGCGGGAAAAAATCAGTACACTTATCTTCCGGACGAACCCTGTACTACAAAAGCATAGCTGTAGTTAGTTTGACTTGAAAAAATTACATGAAATAGTTCTATTTTACATCTCAAAGGAAGAAACAAACTCGCTCTGAAGGATGTCATCTTCTATCCCTGACCTAATTCAAAAATACATTTTTTCCATTCCTAATGCAATTCAAAATATACATTTTTTCTTTTTCCACTACCCACTTGATTAGAACCCATTCATTTCAATGCTTTAGTAATCACATTAGAAGTTGTATCTCTATTTCCTCTTAAAGGTGAGCAAAGCAGGTACTGCTTGACTACCAGAAAGACAACACTTACTGGTGTCTTAGTTTTATGGTGGCACATATATATTATGCTCACTGCTAAGACTCTGTTCTGCTGCTAAGACTCTGACGTCCTCTTTCTGTGCTGAGGCGTCCCTTTCATCTTCCTAGATTGTGTTCGTCTTCTAAGATATATAGGCGTCGCCTTCGTTGTCTCATGGCGGCCCTGTGGATCAGAAGTATCAGAATTTCCTCAGCTTTTTCATAGGTGGAAGGGCTGGTAGGAGAACAAGACTGGTAATGGGTCGCTTGCGGTGATCTCAAAGGCAGACATATCTCTGAGATTCGGCAGCAAATTCGGACACTACTGCTTTTCCGAAGGAATCCTGCGTTGCCCTCGGGAGACGTTCATCGAGCTCTACCAAGTTCCCGTCGCAGTATATGTGTGACACGAGATCGTAGCGGCCTCGTCTCAATATGCACCGCAGTGCAGTACTCACCAATACCTGAATTCGTGCGAGATTCGTCATCGACACTCCAGACCATACGTCAGTTGCCAGTAAAAACGTACCCGATGCGTGCGTCATTACTGGCAGCAAACACGTCTGGTATAGTCTTCTCTTGGTGTTCATTCTTAGGACCGGCGGGCGATGGATCGGCCAAAGCCGTGAATCCTTTTGCACGGACATGCTCGCACTGAGATCTCCAGTGGAGCTTGCGGTCCATCAGCACACCAAGGTGGAGAACTTTAGACTCCCACGGAAGGACGACTCCATTTACCAACAGTTTATGATTAAAACGGGAGAATCTATTCATCTATATATTTCTTCCATCCCGGGATCCGTCTGGAAGGTTTTATTTTTCCCGGCGTTGACTGAAATCCGATATCGACGATAGCAATTGAGGAGATCGTTGACGGCGACCTGCAGTCGCTGGACAGCAAGATTCTTATTCCTCTAGCTGAAGATCAGCGCTGCAAGGTCTGCATAGAGGAACAGGAGTATCTCCCACCAATGATTTCTAGGGATGTCATGGATGAAGATGTAAAAGAGAACTGTCCCGAGCACAGAGCCCTAAGGAACACCGGCTTGGATCCGACGAAACCCAGAGTCTGCGCCGTACCAGCTTTCAGTGAATATCCCGTCCCTCAGGTAGAATCTGATCAGATAAATGATCCATGCCGGGAAGTTGAGTCGCTGGATTTTTAAAAAGAGGGCATAGTGGCAGACGCGGTCGAATACCTTCATTTATAGGAAAGCGGGCACCGGCCACCGCCATCCTCCGGTTGAAGGCGTCCGTGATAAAGTCCGTTGTCCTCGCTAGCTCATAACCGCAGAGAACTGAACTGAAAAAAAAGCTGAACTGCTCTTCAGGAAGGAATTTTCCCACCCGGATGAAGTCACAGATCGGCCTCTGCAAAATTATTTCAAATATATATCCGAAGCTGTCGACGAGAGAGATGGGCCGGAAATCCTCGGGTCCCACCTCTTCGTCTCCGGAAGAGAGACAAATCTCCCTCTTTTCCATGTGAACGGGAAAAAGGAGATCCTGACGCAGCCGATGTAGATGCCACCGACGCTTTTGGAAGCTCCTTGATAACAACATTGGATATGCCCTCGATTCCGGGCGCTTAACCCTTGCGAAGACGACGTATTTCCGCTACGACGTCTTTTCTCTCGATAATAGGCACAGATTTCCCGTCATCGAAGTCTCACAACTTGCTGATTTCCGCCTCCGTTTCCGTTGAGTTGCCGTTCCCCGGATTCGGGACGAAGACGCATTCAAGAAATCCCGCTATATCTCCCTCTATTCGTCCAGGCGACGCCGCCACGTCATTGCCGCTCACAATGAGAGGGTCTGATCGTTGGGAGGTGCACTTTCCTACACACCTTCCAAGCTTCGTTCGCCCTCTCCTCCCTCGTGTCCTCAAGGAGTTCCTCTTTCAGGTGGGATTCCCAATGATCGCCCCAAACTTCCTGGAGGGCGTTGTTGACCTTCCTGTCCCGGTCTTTGAGCTATCACTGGCGGTTCAGCATCCGATAATGCTGCCATCGCCGAAGGATGTTGTTTTGGCGTGTAATGAGTTTATGAACCGGAAGAGGAAGTAGCACGCAAAAATATAACAGGCAAACCTCCCTCCTCGATATCGCAGACTCCATGGCAGCGGTTACTTTGTGAACAAGATGACAAACCATGCTGTCTGCCATTCACTCGTCGTCGGCTCCATTTTTTCCTTTGGTATTTCTCCGGCAATGAATCTCCGGCAGGAAGTCCAGTCCGGCCCATTGAAGTCCCACCTTGCCCTTGGAGGAATACTCGGTTCCGTTGCCCCACGATGAGGACCGTAGGGTTATGGTCCGAGGAAAGCTCAACGCACGTATGAATTCTGAGTGACGTCCCAGCACTTTAAAAGAAGGCAATGTCAAGCACGCCACCCCACAAGTTCGTCGGACCTGGCACCGTTAAGTCCTTCTTCGTCCGTCAACGTCCTCAGAGATGCTACTCTTGGATTTTGGTAGCCTGCCTGTCAGCTTGAATGCTTGACATTCAGGTCCCCCAACATTATCGCCGCGCTTCTACTGTCTCCTTGTAATCGTAGGATGAGTTCGTCATCCCACGGCCTCACTGGTAGATAGCAAAGACATCCCTGTCTATCCTGCCCTCGCGTGGATGTCCACGGAAAGAGCTTCCGCGGTAGAATGTGACAACAGTCGGCACGCTTCATGTTCTACACTCCAATGGATAAGGATTCCCGAAACCCCGGCCTCCGCTCGCTGACGATGGATATCTCGGTCAGCCCTGTAAATGTACCCAGGACCCAGGACTGAGTCCATACATGGGTAGGTACTGTACCCAGGACTTTTCCATTCGTCAGTCGGCCGAAGATGGGTTTCTTTTACAGCAACAAAAACGTTTTCGATCTGAAGGAACGCCCGGCATCATTCTCGCCACTGCAAACAATATTAAGATTCGATGTGCAGCCTTTCAAGAGTAAGAAAGCATCACGATGCCCAGCAAACCACTAAAGAATGATAACTTTGCGTTTTTTATATCATTACTGGTAACAGTAATCTGACAAGTTGGACAAAATTTACATAATAAGCACTTATTTTATTAGAAGCAATTAAAAAAATAATTATTTTTCAATTTTGGCTTATGCTCGGGATACATTATTTTAGCAGGTAACTGGTAAAAATACCTTAGCGGATACTCCTTGGTAGTGCCAAATTGGTGCCAAATAACCCATATAATGCCAGTTTTCCATGGTAGTGCATCCATTGATCAGGGTCTGAGATAAAACTGTTTCTATAGGGGTCCTTTCACTTGCATAGAGTCTGTCAAATACATAAGCATGTGACATATGCCTGTTGATTGCTTTAAATAATATTTTGAAAAGTCTTCGAAATACATATACTATATGATTAAGAATGCCGGATTTACGTTGGTAGGGGGTATAAAAATCACTTTGAAAGAATACAAAGGAAAATTTTAACTCTGCTCTTATTTCCTCAAAATCAATAGCCTAAGAAACGAATAAACATACATTCTTCAAGTCAAAATCCACTGTGATAAACAAAATGCGTAATAAGAAAGAAAATAAATCAAATTTAAAACAGCCATTTAGAGAATTGAATAAATTTAATTATTATTATGAACTACTACGTCCTGATACAGCTGTAAATTATATCATGGATAGAGTCTCATCGTTTAAAAGATATAGGTTTAACTTGTATTTTGTATTCATTACTTCGAGAGATTTGGTTGTAACATCAGAAGGAAACGATGCAAACCTTTTTGATAAGCAAATAATAGTGAAATCGATATATTAGTATTAGATACCTATATGAGTAACTCGACTTTTTTAGACATGTTGCGCACTTCATAATTTCAGCTGCTCTGATATACAAATTACCATTTGTTCTGAAGCATTCAGTCATACAGGCGTTGCCTTGCGGGTGATACTCAGAGCACACCATTCTGAAGCCTCTGAAGAAGGTAATTTCTACGATGTAAAATTATCCAAAAACAACAAAAATTCAAGTAAGGACGACGGTAATCTGAATTGAAAATTATCCCCAAATAAAGTTAAATATTAAAACATGATATGATCCTCTTGCATTTTAACGTAGAATCAAGATAAGTGAATTAAAAAAAAAATATTCCATTTATATTTCCATATTTCAGATTGTTATCGTGCTACATGTCACGAAATGATTACATAATGAAACCTGATGAGAGATAATGCTTGTTAATTACGAGTTTCGCTACCTCGTACATGATGTAACTTCCGCTGATAACTGTTCTTCTTATCTTGGATTATTATAAGTAAAAGAATAAAGAATATGATAACCAAATCAAAATAAAACAATCTTCAAAGCCAAAAAATTGATCCAAGTCCATGAAAAACTATGCTTAAAAGAGCAGGTCGGGCCTTTTCCTCAGAACGCTCCTCATAGCCAGGATCATTCGCAAAAAAATGATTTAATAAGATAATTATCTATATAATAAATTTGACAAAACTGACAGCGCTGAGCTTAAGAGAGACCAAAAAAATAATTAAAACTTTTTTCAAACAGATTACCCAAACAAGTGCACAAAAATTGTTTTCCAAATAATATTCAGATTTGTGATTTTTGGCACTTACTTATATTCACAGTTTGCTTAAATCAAGAATCCTTACTATCCAATTTATTTTCTTTGAAACAATCGTTTACAAAATAAATCATGAGGAAGCTTTGAATTTTTTACTTCCGCGAAATAATAAATTCATTGTTTTTATAATTCCTTTCACATGTAACCGAGGTGAAAGTTTTACCCTGAATATTTACACTCGATATTTCTCAAGGTAAGAATAACTTTTGACCATAGCAACTACTAAAATTTAATAAAAGGAAAAGGAAATTCATTTTCTTCAAGAACTAGCAAAACACTTGGGAGACAGATTGATGCCTTAGTATGTACGCACTTGAGCACTGACGCACAAAGTAAAACATTTGTAAAAGAGTAGAAAGAATTTGGAAAAGGACTCCCGTGTTTCAGTTCCTAGGGGAAGGTGTGTCAACGGGATTTCCAAGGTAACAAGCAATTATTCATGGGCTTCAGCTGTGAAAACGTAAACAAAACGATCCATTACAATTCACTCCCAGGAAAGTACACCGTCACCAGTCCGTCAAGTTCATTCTGCCTGCGACTACGGCTACTTTTTGACCCCGCTCAGCCCGTCTCTGAGACCGAAACCTCTGAATACCAACGCATCAATCTTAATTAAGCTGTCTTTTATGAAGGAGATGCCTACCTAATACTGTTAACCTTTGATCGCAGATATATAACGACGCCTGCCACATCATGTTCACGAAGCGCCATGAAGTTGAGAGTGGATAAGAACGCTTTTTAAACACGAAGGCTTTTATGAAAATTTATACGGAAAGTTTGAAACATATTCGGTACTTTCAATAAAAATACCTCGGATAAAATCCGCTTCCAATCTAGAACCTCTTTACCGACAAAGGAATGTAATTCACCTCATCTACAATTTTCATCATGAAGTTTGAACGGAGTGACGTGGCATTCCACCATTAGGCAACAAGAGAAGAGAGAACATAGAAAATGTTATATCATTAAAGGAAGGAGTATTCCCACTAAGAATTAAGGTAGATTTTTCCCAAGGGTTATGAAAATATGCACATTTGTTGCCTACAAAGGTTCTTTCCCTTATTTCCTTTTAAGGAAATGTCAGCAGAGCAAAAAATCAGTGCGGTTCTGATTCCTGCTGCGTACTTCACCGCGAGTAATAATGGGAATAAGGTCCATATTCTCAACCTGCCTAAATAATTAACTTTTTCCATTTACGAAATGAAATTATTTTTTTCATTTGTCCTTTTTCCATTTCACATAACCCACCGACAATTATCACTTAAAAGGTAAAATCGAAGCGAAGAAATTAAAAATTAATTAATTTTACTCCCACTGACAACTTCTCTAAAAATCGATTTTTAAAATGTTTCAAACTTTATGAAACATATAAGTGTGGAAATCGATTTATAATAAAAGTTATGGAAGATAAAATCATGAAACTTAAAAAAAGATGAACCATATAAAATTGCACAAATAACTCTGATTTGAAATTTTACTTTCATAGAAGCCTCTGTGTTTCACCTTTAAGCGATCGCCTGATTTTTATGGGTTTACAATTTTCCCCGGCTTGCATAACAACGCGAGCGTTTACGTTTGGGGGGCGCTGTGATAATCTCAATAAGCTTGATTACCTAATTTTGGGAGGATATTTATAATTTCAAACCAACTGAGGGCGTCTCGACGAACGATTATCCTTTTGATTAATTGATCACTTGGCCCTAAAGAGGTTTGGAAAACACAGTGGGGAGTTCAAAAGAATGCGGAAGAAAGGAATCACGCTCCTGTCTCAACAATTGAAATATCCTGGTTTCTATGCCAGTAATACCAAAATTTTCTGGGACTGTTTACATAATCACTTGGAACGGCTCACAAAACTACTGACGGAATTAGATCCGAACATACCCTATTTTAAATTTTCTTTTCATTTTCGGTTGATGCACCATGTAACGATACCTTGGCATGAGAGATTCAATCATGAGAAACTACTTTTCATAAATATAAGTGTTTCACAGTTCACTGTTTTTTACTAATTCGTTTCTAATTAATTATCAAATTATTTAAATTAATATTTATTTTAGAATGGTTCAAATGTTTCTGACTGTTCTACAACAGAATAAATGGGCGAAAGATTATCAGCAGTTGCCAAACTATAGGAATAAACACGAGTTAAGACTAATTTAGACTAATTAAGACTAATCAAGAATAATATAGGTATACAGGTATTATAAAATTGGGAATATTTTATATTCTATTAAGTATAATTATACATAAGTTTTGCCATGATAGGCGAATGAAGAGTAAAAAAAAACATAAGTTAATAACGAAATAAACATTTCCATGGAATTCAAAAGAATAAATACCGGTCCAACTTTACTTACGGCGAGAGTTCATAAAAAAAAACTTTCATTATTATTCGGATAGCATGTCATACTAATTACCTCAAGGACATATAATTAGAATAAGCTATCAAAGTAGTTCTATTTTCTGATGTCAACCGAACAGAAAAGTGTATAAAATAGGGACGACATGAATACCACCGTCAAATTAATAAAATTAATTAATTGCTATTTCTTACCTATTCCCAAATCCTGCGGCTGAATGCTTAATACATTTTTGACTCTTGATTCAAGGATTATACGAATGCTATTGTCAAACTCTCATTTACAATTCTCAAATTACTGTCCAATTATTTGATAAACCTCCGAGTGTATTCTCAGCAGACCGACTCCCAGGCCATGCCGACTCGAATACTAACACGGAGTTTTTCAATACCGCCATGGGCACTTTGAGAATTACACGACAAAACAACGCACACCCTCAAATAATCAAAATAAAAATGGACTGTTCCTTTTGAATGGACTGGAGCTGATTAATTGTAGTTTTACTGATGTTTATTTATCTAGAAGTTAATTTTCTTTATTTTGTTTGATTTTTCATTTCATTTCAAATGAATTTTTTGAAGAGTTATTAAGTGAACTCTGTAATTAACTTTTTACAAATAATTAATGCAATCTGACTCTGACACAAAACTTCAAAATACATCAAATATATTCAGTGAGATATGGAAACGTCGTATTTAGATGATGGAGAACGTTGATCGTATCCTTCAATCGCCTACCGGCTTACAGTAGGTTTTTGATGGCCTCCGGCGCCATGCATTATTGTACTCCAAAAACTACCTACCATTTACTCCATGCAACCCATTGCAGGAACACATTCCTGAGCTTTGGATACATTCCATCAAACATTCTATCCAAAATAACTCTTCAATTCCTCCCTCTAACTCGAATTTCAATGAGTGTACCCTCAATTACCGAGTCCAACATTACCCATTGCTTGTGTACCTCCTGCGCCCACTTGACCTGCCTTCGAATTTCTTCCAAAAGCCCTCTCACTTCCTCTACCCAGCCTAGGTGTACATCCTGTGTTTTCATTCTATTTTCCACTCTTTCATTCCATTTTCTTTTTCCTTTTTATGAAAATTCACATCTACAGTCCACGCCTACCCCTATGCCTAAAATATCAAGTTTCCGTCACTTCGTGGACGCTTCTTTGGCGAACCAAACGATTTTGTAAGATCCTATAACTGTGCTCAAACTCGTCCCAATCGCTTCCTTACTTCCTGGATTCTTCTCATTGTTCTTCAATATGTCCTCAAACTTTCATATTATCTCATTCATTTTAATGTTTGGGAATCTCATTGAGTTCATTGGACTAGCACTCACTGCCAATCGCGACTTTCAATTCGCTACCAGCACGCATGCAGTTGGAGACGCATAGCTTTTGGATAACTTTTCTATTTTAGGGAGATTATAATATCGTGAATACAACGAATAAACATATCTCATAATGGTTGAGTTAATGACTTTGATACACAAAAATAGCTGGAAGGGTAGATGTATATAAGTACTCAGGGACTGGTTACCTACCTTCTTATGATAATGATGATGATTGGCAATGGAAAGCCGAGGACTGTGATACAGGGGAGAATATTAGGCAAGCGATTAAGATGTCGGAATAGGATAAGAATGTTGTAAAAAATTAAAGGAGGAAGGAAGTTGGCGCAGTAAAAGATATCTTATTGTAGAGTAGGATGTTGGATTGTGTTGTATCCGGAGAGACAAGAGAACTTTTTGATAGCTTGTGTAACCTACTTCAACTGTTAGATTATATATGATAATAATACGAGCAATAATACGCGCACAACTCTTTCATATATACATTTTAATTGTGTAGAGCAAAACTCAGGTTTTATATGGTAAAGTATTATTTTAATTAGTGCAGCATTAGTAATGCTTATCAATCTCCACGCATTTTTATGGGTGTGCAATGGAAAGCATTGAATATTTTTGGATATAAGTTTGAACACAAAAGGTCTGATAAAAACCTTGTTATTTATGTTTTACTAATTGTTTTAGTATTTTTGCAGGCAAGTAATCCATTCTAAGTCTTCTTTGATTTTATTCACTCTAATGCCCTTTTTATCGGGCAGAAAAGTATACGTGAACCTATACTATCCTTACTGACCTTATTTTCCCATTCTTTACTAAAACACTCTGACATATTATTTTTATCATAGAGTTTCTTGATATATAATTCCCATATCGTAAGAACCTTTTATTGCCCGATAAATATTTTATCGGTTGCAACTCTAATCATTAATACGCTTTTCCTTTAGTTCAATAGTTTCAGCCTCAACTTTGTGGAAGTTCATTTTAATAAATGAAAAAAAAAACACTTTGTTCCAATCCACCACTTTATTACAGGTACGACTAGTTTCGACGCTATGGCGTCATCCTCAGGTACAAAGTTTAAAGTCACAATCATTGTATATATACCCTCTTCTGGAAAGGGTGGGGGAGTTGTGGGAAGAGGGGGCGGGGAGGGGAGTACGGGGGTAGGTACGAAAGAATGTGGGAGAGGGTAGGAAACACCAGGAAAAGCGTTAGTGAGTGGGGGGGATTGGAAGGTGGGTTATGAAAGGGGAAAATTTCATTGGTCGGTATAATTTGAGTCAATGGCTAATGGGGATAAAGGTACGGGTTAGGAGTCAGTGGGAGTAAGGGGGAAGGGGTTAGAGGTTCTGTTTTTCTGTTATTGCTAGGGAGGCTTCCAGGAGAGGTGATACGTTTTCAAACAGAATGTCATTGAGTAAAGGATGTTTCTTCATTGTTCTGCGGATCTCTGGAAGCCTCCCTAGCAATAACAGAAAAACAGAACCTCTAACCCCTTCCCCCTTACTCCCACTGACTCCTAACCCGTACCTTTATCCCCATTAGCCATTGACTCAAATTATACCGAACAATGAAATTTTCCCCTTTCTTAACCCACCTTCCAATCCCCCCCACTCACTAACGCTTTTCCTGGTGTTTCCTACCCTCTCCCACATTCTTTCGTACCTACCCCCGTACTCCCCTCCCCGCCCCCTCTTCCCACAACTCCCCCACCCTTTCCAGAAGAGGGTATATATACAATGATTGTGACTTTAAACTTTGCACCTGAGGATGACGCCGTAGCGTCGAATCTAGTCGTACCTGTAATAAAGTGGTGGATTGGAACAAAGTGTTTCTTTTTCATTTATTATGCTTTTCCTTCTTAAATCTTGACATTTCTTTCACTTTTCTGTATAACCTGTCCTTTGTACTCTATCGACAAACTTCCTACATCATGGCACCACTCTTTCCCTCAAGTTTAATAAACTCAATTAGTACCTCAACTTGGCACTTTCTTCCTTAGCTATTCGTTTATTCTTCTTCATTTATTTTCTGCTAGAATTCTTCCGTAACCCTCTTAGAGCCATTTGAACCAAATCTTCTCTGATCCATAGATTGATAAACCATGAGTGGATATTGATGAGATTCATTGAAAAAGTAGTAATTACATGAATTAATTCAAAATAAGTAATAAATTGACGTTTTGGTAATCGTCGGTAAACACATACAATCTAATTGATCTAAATGTAATATAAGCTGCCTGATACCTCATCGTACAGCTAACAAGGGTGAAATGTAATTCACCGGTTAGTTGCAGCCGTACACTTAAGGGATGAATTAAGGATAAGGTATGCAGCTTTTACAAGTTCATTAAATACCTACTGATGTAAAGTAAAGAAGGTATTTTTTCCGTCTAGATTTTCATCGTCAAGAACACAGCTTTTGTAAAAGATGGGAGTATGACTACCTCTTTCGGGAGCTACCATTGATTTTTCCAACAAATAATCCTACTTTAATGCTGAATATTTGCAAATAGAAGCATTTACATGAGTTAAAATATAATAAGCACATAGGTACACATAAACGGATTGATTAAATTTTGATGACTTACTTTTTCATATAATTTCTATGACATTTACTAACTATCTGCTAGTACAATTAATGTTTGACAATAAATTTTAAAATCTAGAGTAAAGAGGTATATCTCTTGGTGTTGGAATCGTGTTTCTTACCGAGAAATCCCTGAAAAATAAAATTTATAATAATCAGATTGAGAAATTTAGAACTATAATATTCAATTACGCAAGATATCAGGTTTTAAACTCGAATATGTAATAGGTAATGGACACCTCGATAATCCTGAGTCCTCCATACAAGGTGAAGGTAAATCATTTTCAAAAAATCAAATAAACCCGACAATTATGAAACTCATGTAAAAAGCTTCTGATTGAAAGCAGCCTGGTTGAAAAGAATTAGAGTAGAGATTAGATATCAAAAGAAGATTCATCGCAATAAGTAAATTATTCAATAAACTAAAGAATCCACGGAAATATAAGCGGAAGTGGCGCATTTTTGAGGATGAAAAGGATGAAATCATCGCTTGAGCAGACCGTCGAAACGTTCGCATTGACAGCCCTGCCGCCAGCTTGGCTACCAAACCTGGCAGCTGTGGAGAAGATGGACGAATTTTCGAGGAGAGGTAAGGGGTTGAGGGTTTGAGACATGGGGAGTAGGGGAACCGAGGTAAGAAAGGCCCTTGGGGGAAAAGGAATCCCACTTTCAAAGAAGCAGATTTCGCCCAATTCCCTCTCTGTTTTTCCTTTCCCTCAAAAGAACGAGGAGGCCTCCTCCTGCATACGGAATTGTGGCTCGGGCCCACCCCAGCTCGAGAGTGAGCAACGCGTGTGTACGTTTCGGATGTGGTCCTCGTCTCCCCTACTTCTCCTTTCCTTTGATGTGAAAAACGCCGGGGGGACCACGATGACGACTGCCGTGACTTGAAAGCAATGGTAATTGGAACTCGGTCGGTACTGCCGTTCAAACTCCATGCCACGCGGAAGTGCTCTTCTCCCGCCAACCGTTGATTTCTCAAGACGCATCCACGACTTGATATGCACAACAATGCTGCTCGAATGTCATTCGACATATTCCCTAGGCACCGCTGGGATAAGTGGGATAACTTTGACACTGGAACAAAGTAATAACGTTTGAATGCTATCTACCAAAGTGGTTCAGCCGCCGTCGAGTCTCATTAAAGTCGAGCGAAAAAGTGTCACTTAATTAAAAAATTACGGCTTAAAAAGACTTGGGTGGCAAATTCAATTAATCAATAATAACACTCTTGTAGGAGAATCGAGGGAAATTAAAAGTGACATATCATTAAGACAATGTAGTTTAGAATATCATTTAGCAATGTCGCCGGCCGAATTGATTGAAGAAAAGAGAAGTATTCTATCCAATGGGGGATGAAAAATATATTCCAATACTTGAATAAACGCTCTAGACTTACACAGATGAATTGTTTGTATGTATGTATGTATGTATATATATATATATATACACATATATATATACACACATATATATACATATATATACATATATATATATATATACATATATATATATATATATATATATATATATATATATATACATATATATACATATATATATATATATATACATATATATATATATATATATATATATATATATATATATACATATATATATATATATATATATATATATATATATATATACACACACACACACACACACACATAGTATAGTCACGGTTATATTTTCTTAAAATACGGAAAGAAGACTTCCCCGAATGAGTAACATATCCTTCGAATGGTGCATCACATTAATTGATTTCGTTTTGCTTGCTTCTGGCTACGATTGATTGATGCAGAATTAAGAGATGTTTAATATGACCGAGGCGGTGATTTTTCTTTACACGCAATTATAATTTTTCCTTCGAAGCAGGAAGATTAGTATCCTATTCTAACCACACATACTTCCTTAATCTATCTCATATTCTTACTGTTCAAGCTGAAAGTAAAATTTCTTAACTTATATTTCGCTCTTTTTGCTAAACGGATCAAAATAAATGCACAAATCCTCCTTCACTCAAAAAAAAATAAAATCTTTACGGTGAATATGATAATTCTCCCAATGCTTCTAGATTTCCCCCATCTTATTATAGTAAATTATGCTGGGGAGAAATAGTGAAAATATAATGGTACTAAATATTTTTTTTCATAAAGACAAATCTTTTTTAATCATATTGTTTGGTTTGTTTATGATTCATCCGTCAAATCAGAGTCTATTCCACCACACGTTGTGCTTTGTATATATGCACACAAAAATGCTACATACAACAAATTATAGATAGATAGAGGTCTTTATTTGGGTGAAATTGAGACCAAATGGTCCCTTCTTTCATTTAACCCATCGTCGTATACATATTATATTAGGCATTAAACTTATAGTTACATTCATATGGTCACATAAATACATATAGACAGACATGAATTCATTTAGCACAGAATTACAGATTTGCACATCGAAAAGAATAAAGTATATATATATATATATATATATATATATATATACACACACACACACATACATACACATTCACACACAAATATACATACATGCATACACATACCTACACATATACATTCATATCCACACACACATACATATACACATACACACATAAACATACATACATGCATGCATACACATACATAAATACATACATAATTACGCACATATACACCCATACATACATACATACATATACATATATAAATCAAGAATACTCCTACATATACTCAAAATAAATGACAGTGAAGATAGAGTACAATAAAATGAGGAAAGTCTAAGCAAAGAATGAGGTTTGTGATTATTTATTTGGATTTATGATTATTATTTATTTGTAATTATCATAATTTTAAACCGGAAATGAAATTTAAAACTAGTTTGATTTCTGCTATGTTTATATTTTAGCCCATAAACTATGTGCAAAATTCTGAATTACATTTTTCAGCAAAACTATTTCGCAAGACACTTTCTTTGCTTGCACCAGGATAATAAGGGTCCCTCGAATTCTTGGTCTGCTCAAAAGAAACACAAGAAAGGAGAACGGATGACTTCGCTGAGGAGTCGGAAAACAGCACGCCTCCCCCGCCACAACTGCCCCCCCCCCCACGGTTTCGCCCGTCCCGCGAGAGAGGGAGGGAGAGCGAGCGAGCTCTCGAGCCCCCAACGCCCCCTCCTTAACCGCTCTCCCCAATTCCCTCACTCTTTTTCCCGGCCAATGCATCCCGAGGGGAGGGCAGCCAACGCCTGTCTCCCACCAACATCCCCCGGCTTAAACACATTCCCTGACTCCTCTCACATTCGCGAATGCATAGCCTCCTCTCATCATCTTCCGCTGACGCTCCCATCTAAAACCACACCTTACCAGCCGCTGCTTCAGGAAAAATATTAAACTAAATACTTCCACAACTTCAGGAAACGTTAACCTCAATAACGTGCAAGGGTTATATTGATGTTAACTTTTTCGTGTAGGAATTTCCATTATATTGAGTAATTATCAAAAGAATAACATCATCGCCATGGCGACTCTGGAGGCAGAGGAGTAGTCTCCTTAAGGGAACGTCCTTAACCCTAATTCCTTCGGCCACCTAATCTATTACACAGCCTTCCAAGTTGTGAATGAATGATCAACGAGAAAAAATTGGAAAATTTGATAACGTAAAATATACATGAGGAATAATTTTTACGAATATTGCAAAGAGCACCCCTAAAAAGTTTATTTTACAAATTAATGTAATGCTAACACATTGCAAGTAATAATAAATTCTATAATATTACGCTGCAAACATGTTAATACAATGAAAAAGTGACATTGAATTTCCATTTGCCTACACAGGATTTAACATGAAGCTCTAGTTGAAAGGAAATTTCAAAGAAATCCTGGATCTATTTGTGAGTGAAAATAATATTTTCCTAATTATTTCGTAGCTATTTTGCTCATATTTAGAGGCATTGTATCACAAGTCAAGTTTTCACAGAATAATGGTCTACACCAAACACACTTCGGTAGTAATGGGTTGATCAGAGTAGGGTAGAGCATCCTCTGTGTCAGGTTACCGATATGAAATCGTGTGGCCTTTTTTACCGCAATGTCTTTCTATCAGTGAGGAAAGAGAAAGAAAATAGTGAAGCATCAGCAATGAAATATTAATAGTAGCCAACATATTTATACACAAGCCGGAAATTTGAGCACTAATGGATTATCTCCCAATAAAAAACATTCCAGTTGCCTTATTTCGCCAAATTTAATTGATTTTTATCGCTGATACATATATTATCAAACATTTTACACAAATCTATTCCCATGAACAGACAATGAAGCTAAAAATGCCCTCTCATTGAAGTGCTCTGCGCTCTTATCTGTCATGAATGATGTTCAGGTTAAAAAATTGTGTGCTCGAAAATTCATTTTTATAGTTACAGGAATAAATGTGGTTATACAATTGCTATAAACAATGGTATTAAAATGAACCATTAAAGTTATATTTTAGCCAAAGTTTGTTAAAATATATTTATTTATGGCTAATTTTTATATTTATCCACCACATGAAAATATTTTATCATTTTGCAGCCAGAAAAATGTTTCCAAGATGAAGATTTTTACATGATTTAAGAAATACGGCATTCCAATTTTGCTCTAGACGGTCTGCCTTTTGCACGTGTTTGATCATCGGTCTGATAGCCATGATATTCCTGACGAGCTCCTTTTTAAAATATACGTGATCGAATACCAAAATGGAAGATACGAATACGCTCGGTTTTTAATTGATTAACAGAAAAAATTACGCTCAATGGCACTGCAATTACAGCGAATAGGAGGAAAATGATGAAAAACATGGCACAAGAGGTTAAGGCATGGCGTAGCGTACGAGATATTTGAAAACGTTGGTAGACGCAAACGATACGTGGAATGAACATGATCAAGGAATGAAGAGGATAACTGATGGGTGAAAGAGGCATTGCGCAAGTCGAAAAAATGTCGGCGGCCAGCGAATGGCGTGCTCTACAAGGTTGGTACAAAAAGTATCGGCAACCATTATTTCCTGACGTGTGCGTGAAGATCTGATTTCAGACCGTCGGTTGAGAGGGTGCATGATTGCAGATCCTATTGGCATTTCTAAGACGACAAGGCACACCATTACCACAGAAAATTTGGACATGGGAAAGATCTGTGCAAAATCGGTACTGAAGGTCATGACGGACAACCATGAGCAGAGTCTAGTGTTTTGCTTGTTAATACCTTCTGGAACTCATTGAAGAAGACCCCGACGTTTCCGAATTGTCACCAGCAGGCTATTCCATATTTCTAAAAGTGAAATCCTCCCTCCAAGGACACCACCATGGGACCCTGAAAGCCGTCATAGAAGCTTGCACGCGTATCCTAAGGGCCTTCCGGATTTCGCCTACTAGGGAGCCTTCCGAGTCGTGGAAAAGCCGCTGGCAAAAGTTCGTCGACGCTCAAGGGATATACTTTGAAGAATTATAAGGTATTACAGCAATATCTTGAATATATCTTTTATCCCGAAACTTTTCCCCAAACTTCTTATGTACACCAAGTACAGAAATGGTGGCTTAAAGGGGAAATAAAATAAAAAGAAACACCAAATGATTAAATGGAGGTCAAATTGGCAATTGAAAAATTTCGCATGACGTCATCCATTCTAGGATCGCTCACACTTAGCAGGCTACACGGATAGTGACTCGTACGACACAACATCCACCATCCCTCGATGACGCGCCCCGAGTGCGCTCTGTGTCTCAAATATCTACGAGAGAGTCTCACCTATATCCTCATACTTATAGACTCCGCCGGAAAACTCTTATATTTCCTTCCCTGTTGCTTTCCTCCACACCCCAGCCCCACCCAATAATATATATATGTATATATATATATATATATATATATATATATATATATATGTGTGTGTGTGTGTGTGTGTGTGGGGGGGGGGGGTCGCGGTAGTCCAGTGGGTAGAGCGTTGGACTGCTAACCGGAGGGTGCCGGGTTCCATTCCCGGGCAAGGCACTCTTGGCACCTGCAGCTCCACCCAAGCTAAAGTGATTTTTCGGGTACCAGGTCTTCCTGGGAAACCATAACCGGCACAGGGAAAAAAACTGGCCCCCCTACCCTGATGTGTGAATTTCACACACCGAATAGGACTTAGTACTGGGTGAACTCTACCATCACCTACTACACCGACCTTCGGGTTGATTACTGTGTTTATGGTTTATATATATATATATATATATATATATATATATATATATATATATATATATATATATATGCGTGTGAGTGTGTGTGTGTGTAAAAATAAAAGTTGAAGGAAAATTCATTCTTTTACCCTGTACTCGGGACTTAGTCCACAAAATTCCGTGTTCCAACAGCGTGCGTTGGAAACAACGTTTAAAACACGTTGGCAACTATTATGCAAAACAATTACTTTTACTTAAAGCTAAAACATGGATTTTATCAAATTGTATTTGAGCTTTCTGTTTCAGAGCATTTTTCTTTTCTGTACATATTTCAGTACGCAGCAAGCCACCGCTAGGGAGTGTGACGGGGTAGCTTTATTTTTGGGCGTAACCTTATTATTACTCACTCGCATAGTTTATTATTATTAGTACTCTATTTTAACCAAATCTAATTTATTTTGAACAAGCAAACCATCACTCTAAAAATGCAGTTTTGCGTTGAAAGCTTTTCCACTTAGCGGCCCCAAACAAACTAAGCACAGTAAATCGTCAATTAATAGTTGCTTATGCCATGCAGTTTTATTTACAAAAGGATAATTTTGGAATGAATAACAAATAATAATATGCAAACGAACGAATAATTATCAGCGTCGTACTTAGAGAAAAAGCGACAATTTATCGAAAAAAATTGAATTATCGAAACTGTGGAATTAGATATTAAATAACAAAGGATACACTTTATTCACTTATTTTGCATAATAGTTACCTCGGAGAATATACAGTATTGAGATGCCCACGTTTAAGTTGATTAATAAATTTATAGGCTGGAATCACAGAGTTATGGCTATTCATAATAATATACATTGATCAATCAAATCATGTCAGAAACCACCAACTTAGAGGCTTCTAGATATTAAGACTAAGAAACTCATTTCATTCTGTTTACCTAGTCTACGTAATACTTTTGTAGAAACAGTCTCTCCTTGTTTTGGAAGCCAATATCCACTTATTGTTTGCTTTCCGTGACAACACAAAACTTCTGCCATATACCGACAGAATTACAGCAAAATCGTTACCTTAATGTATCAAATGGTAGAAAAACATTTCCATTGAGCTGCAGGCTGCGGTACTACAAAAAATCATTTTAAGAAATCATGTCAGGTATTACGATTATTAAAAAACTACAATGTAGGTTTTCATAAGCATCACCTTAAAGTTCCACAAAAACTCAGATTTATGATTACTCAAAATCCTCACAGTTCAGTATAAAATGATCAAAATTACCTTAACGTAAAGTTTCAAATTTTATGCCTCGCCACTGGAGTTCACACGACGTATTGAATCACAGAAATTGCGAAAGAAAAAGCACACAATGGGGACAGCAAAGTTACGAGGAATGAGAAATCTCACGGGAAAATTAATGCCATATCTTCCGCGAAGAAATTCGATGCTCATAATTTGACGCCAGCGTCCAAAATGTCGACGCCCTCCCAATGGGGCTCCAGATTGAGCCTGTGGACCTCCTCTTACCCCACCCCAGCGATCCCTTCCCTATGACGCCGTTTCATTTCCACTACGGCGGACCTCGGCAAATGAACTCCGTTCCCTGGGACAAGGACCTCGCTTCCCCCAAGTCCAATCCCGCCGCTCGGCTGTCCCCTCCACAACTTGTTTCCTCCTTTTCTTTTTCCGTCATGATCGTCATTTCTTTTAAAACTTTACGGTTCCGTATTACTGAGGCTTATGCGAGGCCAATTATGAATAGATCGATTCTTTTACTTAACCTTCTCAGTCATTTTCATTTCTTAATAGTTAAGATGGTCGGATTATTAATTTTCCTGAATTCCCCTTCACTGACACTGGTACTTAAGTCAAATGTAAAAGAGATACGTTACTTTAAGTTTGTCATTAGTATTCCATCAGTACGAAAGATGATTTTCAACTCGAGATATTATTGCAAAAGTGAAGACTTACATTTGAACATACGAATGCTCTTATCTCATCACAAAAAAATATTGACTTCTACTGGAATACATATCATTAATGCCAGATTATGATTATTTCCCGCGGCGTAATACTATTGTTAAAAAAGTTATCCTGACAAATTTTTCCAATCGCATTAATTAAATATTAAGCCATCGACTCGAGCAAGGAAACAATGATAGAAAATGGCTCGAAAGTGTAGCGAAGGAAATTGAACTGAGTAAGTCGGTCTAAGAAGCATTCGAGTGGAACATTACAAAAACTCGAAAAAATAGAATATGGATAAAAAATGATTGGATGTTAAGTTGAAAAACATTGAAATTAAAGAATAGAGGCACATCCCAGATAAGACTTGTGTAGGGTAAACTATGGACGGTAAATGAAGAGAGGGATGGACAATAAAAGACAATAAGGTAGAAACGTTGAACATAAAGGAGGAAAAACGTGAAAATGGGCAACCATTTAAATATAAACAGATTAATATCTAAAGAAAAGTGGAGAAGAATACGGACGAGGAAAATCTAAAACGGCTTACGGGCACTCGGAGCATTCCTCAAATGAACACACTCTTAAGAATAATATCACTGCGCATGCAAACGGTAGAATGCCCAAACTGAAGGAAATTGAGCCATTAATAATAAAAGACAATTATAAACAAACCTATAACAGTAAAAGAGATAATACTTGAGGAGAAAGACAATGCATTATGGTGAGAACAGAGGTACACTACTAAAAAGAGTTAAATCCAACGATAACCCGGTTGATTTATCTCAAAATATTACATAATATATAGTACGTCGTCGATCAATTTAACTGAAATTCACAAAAAAGACTTGAGCTAGCTAATATGATAAAAACGGCATCCGTACGAAAATGACTTTAGACTCAACGGAAGCATAGAAACTATAGAAAAGGCTTATTTTTAGTCTCAAACTTTGCACAGTAGACCAAAAACTGAGTCGAACGTTATTGCTTCAGTGAATACAGAGAAAGCTCTTCGCAACACGGAATGGGACGTAACACAAAGGATTCTGACGAAATTTGGAATTAAGTACAATGGCAGGCGGTATTTGATACACGCTCAGGAGAACACTCAGCCACGATCAAAATGCGGTTTAAGCACAGAAGTACCAATAATATGGAAATGAGAAAGTCAGAGCTTCTCATCATGACCCTTGATCTTTAACCTGAACATCGAGGAAGTAGTACAAAAGATCAAGGAGATGAGGAAATGTAATATAATGTATGTAAACTCGGAGAAAGGCACGAATGCTGCTTTTTGCAGAAGTTGTTGGGTGATTCAAAGTTATTTGAAAGTGCCAGACGAGATTTCTTATCCACATACATATATACTGGCCTGATACAGGAGCAAATTAATAATTAAAAAAATTCCAAGATAAGCTCAATTCGTGGGAACCTTAGCGGATGGCTCCGCTAGAGTTACGGGAGTCCCTGCTGGTTCTAGAAATGTACGAGATGAATAAATAACGTAAATATATATATTATAAATATATATACGCTAAATATTTTATCTGATCGTTATAGCACATAATCCTGAGAAATATTCAAGGACCGATAAACAAAGAGACCCTGGGTAGAAGACGACATGATTTTAAGCTCTACTGATTATCCCCCGAACCAGATATTGTTGAATACATGGACGTTTGAATTCCCTCCCACTTCATCACTACTGCTACAGCATTAACATTTTTTGAATGCTATGGGCTCCTATAATAACGAGATTTCTTAAATATCAAAAAGACTAACCATGGGGGGAAACCAGATTGGCGTAGAAATTGGGGAGGCTAAAATAGTAGGCTGGATAGTGTGGATCTGAATATAAATGTTACTGGATTGAGGAACAAGAGAAAGACTGCAGTAATAATGGCGGGGAGTATGAAAGAAATTGGCAAAAAATCAACCAGGGACACACTGAACTCCTGCGCCACGATCGTGAGGATATTTACGTAAGTAAACTTTTACACCACCCAGTCTTATACCGCCCTCTTTTCTGCCAAAATACACCTCCTTTGTACTTCCTTGTACTGCCATCAGTTTTATCTTATAAATAAGGTCTACCTGTTTTACTCCAAGCATTTACATAATTTACGCTACTGAATTTGGCATTTTTTTTGAGAAAAACAAACTCAGGAGCTGTTTAAAACTTGCATTGAGAACGTTTGAAACTTCCACCTTAGAGTCCCGATGACTTTCTCTTGATTTTCATCTGTTCGAGCCCCTAAAATGTCTTTTGGGTGGCCCACGTTTTGAAAATGATAATGCCGTAGTCTAAGGGGGTAACTCGTTGACTGCGACAGTAAGCAAAAGACTTGCCACCGGCTATCAAGGACTTAAAAAGATATAAGATAAGTGTCTGGATGCACAGGGTGGATATGTAGAAAAGTAAAATAAATTTCAGGAAGTTACTTTAACTATTTTTTCCTCTTCTCAGTTGTGTTGGTTATTACTTGACCTACCCTTACACTACGCATATAGGCTAAGTAATGTGGTTTACTGCTATACTTAATAGACTAAAAGATTTCTGTTCTTCAGGAAAGTCCATACGCAAAAGAAAATTAATTAACTAGAATTCCTGCAAAGCATGAATCTTAAGCGGCACAAAATGGATTGTCAAGTATTTATACACATAAGCTGCAATTCATGGCGTCATCATACAAGAGATATTTACCATGCATTCACTAAATGCGATATCAAGTCACTGCTGAGTGTTAAAATGCAAGGTATATTAACAATTCAGTCACGCGTAGCTAATGTAAGAGGAGTTTTTCTAAACCAAAAGAGGTTTAACTTTGACAGTACATACTACAATGACTAAAGAGGTACTAACTGGATGGAATTTCCGCATCCCACGTTTTAAAGCAATGTGAGGGCGCCTCAAGTGAATTAGGGATGAATTTGTTGAGCGGGCGGAGGATAAATGAAACGAGGGCGGGATTAGGAAGGAGATAGGGGAGGGAATTCTGCCGCAGGGGAGGAGGGACGAGTTCAGAAATTCGGGGAAGGATAAGGTCTCAGAAGTGAATGGGACAAGAGGCAGAGGGCCCAGGAGAGGGGGAGGGGAAGGAAAGGAAGGAAATTAGTCTAGTTTCCTTACAAGGCCATTCCCGCTCCAATAAAGAAGGGAAAATTAAATAGAAGGAAAGAATCGGTCGAAGGAGGGTAATTGGCTGGGGAGAAGAACCTGGAATACGACTCGTATAGTCAAAGATTAAGGCTCTACGGTCGTTAATTCTGCAGACATTTAATTAGATATTGAAAGAACTGTCACTGATGAAGTACTGTTTCCTTGACTTTTCGTCATCGAGATTGCTTTCGCTTCAGTTTGGCATTAATGAGGGCATATAATTCAAACCTACACACACATTTGTGAGAAACTCATTAGGCATGTGTTAAAACTGTCTTGAAAGAATGATCAAATGGGTACATTTTTTGAAATGCTTTTAATTTCACGGCATTTTTCTCTCATAAATTTTAATGCAGCAATTTCGAAGTGCAAAAATCACCCTCCTTGAATCGATTCCTGGGACCGCCATCGCGGACAAGACGAATGAATTAGAACTTTGAAATCGTAGAATTGTAATTCGCATTTGCGGAAGACGCCCTAAAATGTATTACTGCCACGGCATCACCGTGTTTCATTGAATTAGTCAAAGATGTAGCTTTAACTTTATTCTCACGCTGAACTGAGAACTAAGGACTTCTGTGTATGACAATATGGTGCTAAGACGTGCATTTTTGTAAATAAACCTACGATTACTGAAGCCAAAATACTTAATCTGTAGTCAATGATTTCCCAAACTTTAGCTCAAATCATCGTCAGGTTCAGTTGAAATTAATCATACACAATTAAATGAGTCAGGCCAGCAATACTCCCCAAGACCAAAATAAGTAGCCATTAAAGGCATTCGAACTTCAAACTCAGATATGCAGGTGATACCACCGAAGCACCTCATAAGTCATTTCCTTATTACTAGTGCATGTACTGCACCATGTAAATCAAACAAAAATGCTGTAAGAGAGAGCTAATTTTGTTCTAAGCACTTCACACAATCGGCGGGGATTTGTTCCTTTGCCTGAATGTAGTCTGAACGTAGTCCTCCAGGAAAGCCCAGCACCCAAAAAATGGCATCACTTGGGTGAAATGGTGTTTAAGGTGCCAATGGCGATCGTATTCTTGACTTTCGGGCAGCAACCGAACGATGTCCCAAAGGGGATGAATTCCCCATACTTTTGTTCATAAGAGGATCGAATGCTTCGGTCGGCAGCTCATTTGCAATCTTATTTAGCAAGACGTGACTACCATGGACCACCAAAGCTGACCTAGGACATTGCGCACTCACAATTGACTTTTGTGCAAGATAATATACCTCAGCTTTAATACTATTGATATTATGAACGAATAGCGCCGTTTTTCAGCATCAACAATTAGAGATTAATATAACACTAGCAGAGATTCTGAGAGTAGGTATAAGGGATCATGAACATAATTCAACGCAGAAGGAAAATTTGTTCCTATTGTTACTTAAAAGCCTTTGCTGATTGCCATTCGATCGTATAATAACGAAGAATCTACGTATTGATTCATTTCACATGAAATTGGGGCGCGAATTATTGTTTTCTATCTCCTTATTCGCTGCAAAACAAATGCGGTATGCAGGCGGGGTAAAAACGAGTTTAGGACGAGTTTCTTTCAGATAATATTTACCAAACATTTAATTCATCATAGGAATTACAACTAATAAGTCAATGTAAGCGCCTTCGCGTGCAGCATTGGACTTCCTTCAAATACGATATACGTCAAAAAGTCATCAAAATAAGTGGTTCATATTGTATGATAGGCAATGGAGTGATGGTGTCACGTTGATAAAAGAAGGCAAAGGGAAAACCGCCTCAATTATTCATCCCAAGATTTTTGTGATAGACACCAAAGTGAAAATGAGTCTCGGCCACAACAAGGCTTGGCTCAGTCGGCTTTTTGCTTGGCCCGGCAGGGAAAGACGCAACGGTTTTGCGGTAGGCATCTCACGAAATCCTTGCAAAGCGAAACCGAAAGCAGCAGCACAAAAGACGATCGGTTTAGCTAGATTAGGGACTTGGAATGTCAGGACTACGCCCAAGGAATAGAAATTAGAGAACATAAAGCGAGACATGGAAAGAGGAAGTGTTGTAGTTGTTTTAGGGTTGCGCCAGGTGAGGTGGAAGGATAGCATGGGTTACTGGATGATAGTTATATTGTATTATAAAGCAGAGTGGAAAAGAGCCAATTAGAACTGGCAGTAAGGAGGA
Organism: Hetaerina americana; assembly: GCF_022747635.1. Classification (NCBI taxonomy): domain Eukaryota; kingdom Metazoa; phylum Arthropoda; class Insecta; order Odonata; family Calopterygidae; genus Hetaerina; species Hetaerina americana. Next base: position 4,047,224 of record NW_027287019.1, on the reverse strand, counting down.
ATAAAAAGGTATAAATATGTGCAATAAACATAGAGAAAGCGAATAAAAGAATATAAATAGTAGAAACCAATAATAATGAACAATGATAACACTTTTTCTGCTAGGTATTTATTCATTATTTGGCCTGTTTCGATGTACTACATCTTCAGGTGATCTTGAACCTGGAGATAATATAGATAATTTAAACCGATCATGTAATAAATCAATATCTAGTGGAAAAACGTTATCATTAGTTAATTATTTTGTTCAAATTCCGCCAGATCACGCCTGAAACTACAAAATTAGTAGAATTCAAAGCTGAGCCGACGAACACGGCCATTATTCAGGTATACATGCCACCATATGGGGGAAAACATCGATCGGATATACGATCACTTAGAAAGTATAATCGAAGGTGCTCTTGGAGGGAAATATTTCACATTAATGGGATATTGTAACGGGACGGTAGGTGACCGAAGGGATGGTAGAGAGGTGGGAGAGTACAGTTCAAGAAAAATGAATGACCATGGAGAAAATTCAATTGAGTTTTACAGGAGACTGGGAAATTGTAATCGTAATCATCACGAATAAATTTTTAAGGCAACAGTAAAAGCGAAGGTACACATGGAAAATGCTCGGCGAACCAGGAAGATATTATTGAGGCTATATTATGATTAGGCATAGATTTAGGAGAGGCGTAATTAATTCGCAATGTTTTTCAAGAGCAGATACAAACTATGACCATAGTTTAGTATTAATGACGTGTTAAAAAGATAAAGCATGGGGAAAAGTAAAGAAATGGATTTTGGAAGATTTAACGGGAGGAACAAGAAAGGAGTATCAGCAGGCTTTGGAGATAATCATGAGAGAAGAAAGAGCTGGGTACTAAAAAAAGGAAAAATTGGAGCGAATTAAATATGGATAACGAAAGCTGCGAACGAAAATATAGGAACAATATATAGAAAAAGAACTAGGAAAAAATAGATTGCGGACAACATGATTAGAGAGTAGAAAATGGAAGCATGTTCATGCAAAGTTATGTAAAAGGACTAATAAAGAGTTAAATAATAATGTAAGGTGGGTATACAGTAGAGCAAAAGAAGCGTGGTGAAAGACGAAGTGCGAGGGTAGAAAAAGCTCTCCAAGGGTGAAATTGTTGCGCTGAAGCGTAAGGTTAAAATGACGTCAGGTGATAAGATAAGAAAACTGTTGCAAACGATTAGAGATAATTCAGGAAAAATATGATTTGAACCATAAAAAATCCAAGAGAGGTGGAAGCAATAAAAAGATTTTCACCCCAAAGACATTGTGCCAGCTAGGTTAGACATGGCAATATAATATGAGGTAGTTGAGAATAGCCTAGTTACGTGCTTACTCGATGGCGAGATAGAACGGAAATTAAGGATTTGAAATGAAATAAGGCATTGGGGTAAAGAACAATTCCCCAGAACTACAAAAGGTTTATGAAAATGTTCGAGGAAGAGTTTTTACGGACAAACTCGGAGGACTTTCATAGATTAGTTTTAACACATTACCCATCCAGAAAATACTCTGGATAAAAATTGTCAAATAAGTAAGGAATAATGACGAATAATTGCCCTGGGAAAATAATTTTTCACAAGAAGGAATGATTTGATGGAAAGGACGTTGAGTAACGAGGCTAAAAAAGCCCAGTTGAAACTCTACATTTACACAATACCCCCCCAGCTGCGGCAAGGGCGTGTGGCGGGGAGTTTTAGGACGCTCCTCGCAAAAAAGGATAAACATTCAGGCAAAGCAAGTTTTTAACAAACAAAATTCGATATGTATCACGGTTATGTGCGCCACAGACCCATGGTCTTTGAAGCAAGACGATAGACGGAGGTTGGAGGATTTTGAAAGCTGTGGGTGAAGAAGGATGAAAAAGCTGAACTGAGCTGAAAGAAAAACAAAAGAGTAAATAATGGACATGTATATCGTCGGGTAGGAGAAAGGATTGTTGGGAGAAATAAATAAAAGGGAGGAAAGATAGATGCAGAGAGTTCTGAATGGCAATGAGATGCTGAAGACTGTGATAAGGGGGAGCATGATAGGCAAAAGTGGAAGGGGTAGGAATAGGACAGGCATTTTGGACGGAATGAAGGGAGGAAGGAAGTAAATTGAAGTGGGGCTTATTGTAATGCTGGATGTCAGGTTGTGCTTTGTTAAGAGAAACAAAGGAATTGTCGTTGAACCGCCGTAAGCCAATGGGGATGTTCATAGCCTTATGTGAGGGAAGCTACGCTACCCGTTAGATAATGAATTATAATAATGGTACATTCTTCGTTCAATGATTCATCGATTAGTTTTAATCAACTCGCTCTAAATACAAAACTCAATTATTCTTTTATCTTTCACATTAAGATTCTCCCGTTACAACATGGGTAATATATTTTCTTAAAGGTTATATAATATAATAATTTAAACCATCATCTTCTAAATTTTCACATAGAAATTAGTTGATTTGATATAAGGCAAATTGCGAGGATGCTGGTATGTTTTGATTTGAATATGATTTTCGCCCCACATCGGATTGCAAGTCACCGAAATATGTAAAATCTATTGGATTTGCATGCATCCTATGTTAAAACGGTTACCATCGTATTAGCGGTCATTCATTTGTCGTGGGCGTCCATTAAAATATATGTTGTCATTATAATTATGTTCTAAGAACCTAAGGCTGGAAACAGGGAAGCGATTCGTCAAGACTTTCGCGTGGAACATGGCGCTCTATGGTTTAGAAACTTGGAACTTTGTAAAAGTGGACCCGCGAAGAATGGAAGCCTTTGAAGCATGGTGCTGGAGGAGAATGCTGAAGATTAAATGGACAGACAACGTCACGAACGAGGAAGTAAACACAAGGGTAGAAGAGGATAGGACCATATGGAGAACTCTACGACAAAAGGAAATAGATTGGTTGGACACACATGGGGGCACAATAAATGGATTAGGAATATAATAGAAGGAAAAATAGAAGGAAAGATTACACGAGGAAGACTAACAAGTACATAGGACAAATGAAGAAGGACGTGAAACAGAGAAGGTATAAAGAATTGAGGGAATCGACATTGAAAAGGGGGCTGCAGAAAATTAATCCTAGGATTGAAATAATGATGATGATTATAATTTGATGAGAGGAGCTGCCTCGCACGCATGATTTAATGTGAATGAAGTTCATTAACCCACTGTATAAATCAATTTGTAGATAGCGTTAATTTTTTTTCATTAATTCATTTCTAAAGATTTCTTCTTTGGAAAATCGAGTCCTGTTGCCCATTTTTCAACTCTAAACATAGAATCAAATTTCATTAAGGAGCCTAGCATGTAATAGAAAACTTTCAAATTCGTACACTGTGTAATATAGGCACATAGCGAAAGCTGCACCATTTATCACCATCAGCAGACTATGCATACAAATTAAAATGATTTGCAAACTGTCATCAAACTTTGGCAAAAGAGCCAACGTTTGAAAACTCATGGACCGTCTGTAAAATAACTACGGCGGTAAGGTAACCTTCAATTCCGTATGCAATGTAGTACGTCAGCATTGTAACCTCTATTCCGCGGGGAAATCTTACGTGATAAGACGTTTGGATGCTGTTTATACCATTTTGACATGTTTTGGATTCCTGCATATATTTCGTCCTAATAAAGGCAATGCAAAACACAACCGCTATCTCAGTGGCATTTGAACATCATAAAACAGGTCATAACTCTTCATAATAATTGTAGTACTACTTATTTTTACCTGAGAGAGCCTGCCACCTACGTATATTTGCAAAATTTGTCTTTTATTTCTAGTATATATCCGTTAAAATTTATGATATAGGACACTGTCTCAGGGGGATTACTTGGAGGGAGTCTTTCACACTAAGCATGAATGAGGGAAGACTAACTTGACAGATTCCATTAGATGTTTTCATTTTTCACGCCCATGGTATTGTCGCAAGACCACAACATCAGGTAATGATGTCCGTCATTTACGCCTAGTAAACTTTATCATGACTACGAGTGAATATTCATAAAGCGTACAAGAATGTTTAAGCCTCGTAATTATATGAGCATACGTAAATGAGTTCATCTCTGCTATTTTCATGTCTACGCAGGGAAGCCCCCATTATGTCAATGGAAAACTTACTTTAATGTTAAAATGTATAATTTCTTACTTTAATGTTATTTAAAATGTATCCTCGTAGTAAGAGGATATACAATGGTAAGTACATAAAACATTTATCTTCAACATGAATGAGAGATGAGATATCGTACGTTTTAACTGACACTTCCATTTCATTTCATCTTTCGGATTTTTTCGCGCTAAAACTTCTGAAGGTAGTTAGCGCATGTTGGCTGATTTCAGCTTTCCATTGAATTAGAAAATATTTTCAGCTATTAAAAATAATGACGCACCAAAACTATACGTAGCAAAAATTTTTATCAACATTGGATAAATGAAAAAAGGAACAAATATGCAACGACTCAACTAGTGACACGATATGAAAAAAATGAAATGGATAATTATACCGTCTGCAGTCCCTGGGATGCCAGTAGTTTCAAATTAAACGGGAAAATGTGTTAACATAAAATACCAAACGAATTTAAGCTAATTAAGTATATGCATTTTAAGAGCACATCTTACAAAAGAAACACGTATTACAAAAATTAGAAATTTCATTTATTTCACCTTAAATGCTTTGAAGCAGCATATATCAGGCTATTACATCATCGGCATTCGCAAATTCTCACTATAAATTCATAAATTCGTCAGTCTTTTTAAATGCTAATCTTACTCGTTATATGCAAAATGAAATAGTAACCATAAAATAATGAAAACGCAAACAATCAGAATGTATGCTTAAACTCGTAAAAATTGCTTTTTCAAACTTATCGATACATTGAAATTGAAACTATACTCGTTCCTGCTACCGAAACGAGGTATATTGCAATAGACATTTGAAGGACAATGAGGAAATGCACGCAGCATTCGTAACATTCAACACATTTTCAGATAGCTACCTACACATCTATAGATTCTGTAACATGGATATACATATACTAACGGGATCAAAAAGTTCCCGGAATAACCACCGTGTGGCGCTCCCATCGTTCCGATTTGAGTTCTGTTTTTTTTGTTAAATTGGTACATCTGTTGTTGATATTCCCTTTAAATCTTAGTGTCATAACTTGACATTTGCAAAAGTTACGGTCGGTTTTCGGTATGTCCATCAGTGCTTCCTGCGATTTTTCCATTACTTCCTCTCGGCTGCTAAAACGCGTTCCCCGTAATGGTTTTTTAACTCGATTGAACAGAAAGAAGTCACAGGGAGCCAAATCAGGTGAATTCGGTGGCTGTTGGATGGTATTTGTTGCATTTTTCGTCAAAAAATTACGAATAATGATAGCACTGTGCGACGGTGCGTTATCATGGTGCAAAATCCACGAGTTTTCTGCCCACATTTCTGGTCTCTTTCGGCGAATTGCTTCACGCAAACGTCTCATAACGCCCAAATAATACTCTTTGTTTACTGTCTGGCCTTCTGGCAAAAATTCATGATGCACTACACCGTTGTAATCCATGAAAACCGTCAGCATTGCCTTCTTTTTTGACTGAAAACGACGTGGTTTTTTTGGTCTCGGCTCATTTGGTGAACGCCATTCACTTGCCTGATGTCTGGATTGCGTGTCGTACTCATAAACCCACGTCTCGTCTCCAGTAATGATCCTTTTGATGAATGTGGGATCGGATTCAGCCTCGCAAATCATGTCTTTTGCGACGTCAACACGGTCTCTTTTTTGCATGAAATTGAGGTCTTTTTGCTGCTACACGACGGAAACCCAAATCATTAACCACAATGTCTTGGGCGGATCCATAGGCAATGTTCAAGTCCTCCGCTATTTCTCTGATGGTTAATTTGCGGTTATTGACCAGTATTTCTTTTACTTTATCAATTTTTTCACCGACTTTCGATGTCGATGGTCTGCCACTGCGTCCATCATCTTCGATTGACTCACGACCACTTCTGAACCGCTCGTGCCACTGGTAAACGACCGTTTTTTTTAGAGAATCGTTGCCGAAACACTTTTCCAACATTTCCAACGTCCGTGCGCCACTAAATCCGTTTTTTACGCAAAATTTAATACAAGTTCGTTGTTGCAAATTTAAATCCATTTCTGAAATTGTAAAAAATCGCCAACACACACAGAGATAGATGTACTCTTGGCTACGTAACTTTTGCAAATGTCAAGGTATGACACTAAGATTTAAAGGGAATATCAACAACAGATGTACCAATTTAACAAAAAAACAGAACTCAAATCGGAACGATGGGAGCGCCACACGGTGTTTATTCCGGGAACTTTTTGATCAAGGTAGTATATTTGTTCATGAGTTCATATGCCCTACAGCACAAGAAGTAGTGCTCAATGTCTAAAATGTTTTAAATTTCTCCTCGAGGAGCGGAAATTCAAGATTGAAAATATTACCTTTTCGCTATTTTGATATGTTTCGCAGTTTATTTTCTGTCAATCTTACGTTGCTAGATTAGGAGCGTATTATTAAAAATTGAATCATGTAAAAATAATATAAGATTTGAAATATAGTATATAGTTTGAAGAATCTTTTTATATAATACGATATTTTTATTTATTTAAAAGTTATGAATATTGCCTTATGCAAATAACAGTAATCTGCCTTCACCATGTTGCGCAAAATAAAAAAAAAACCCTAACTTATGTTGTTATAAATTTGAATTGTGATCAAAGTTAAAAATAGATGCCGAGAAAATTTTTTATTTTAGCCATAAAACAAAATTTTCAGACGAGATTACGCTGCAATTGGGCCCTATTACTATCCATATTATTGTCATCGTGAAATCATATGAACATTTCTCAATAATAATAGTAATGAAATTTACACTTCATAATATTAGTTAGAAATGAATGAAATTCATTAAAAACTGCCAGTATTAAGCTAGAAAAAAACGAGCATAATTCCACGGTTAAAAGTGGCGGACTTAATGATGAAGTTAATATTCGGTTAAGTTATACATATTTATGCATAATATTTATGCCAACCAAAAATATATTTAAAAAATAAATGTATTCAACAAACTCGCTGGGCTGGACCAAGTTTTTTGAAAGGAAATATTCCATTGGCGACATGATAAATTACACTAAAAAGGGAAAATTTAAAATGCATTCCACTCTCTTTTTTTTCATCTTCTTTAACCTTCCATTCATTCCTTAAATATTTATTAAAATTAGCCGCAAATTTTCACGGGAATACTGGGTGCAATATTTAAATGCGTCGGCTGCGATTCACGCAAAGGTGCACTCTTACACCTGTGTCAAGTCAAAAATCAATAATTGAAGCGGATGTTGCGCAAATTCACCAGGGGTAATCCTCGACGCAAAAGACTGGTTTGGGATTAATGGCAACGCGCTTCCTCTCCTTGCGTGGCCCCCAGGGTTTCACATGATTAAGGAGAGGGGGGAGTGGGTGGTACGAGGGGACGGAGGAGGCGGAAGGGGACCCAAGGGTCGGAGCGGGGGACTGGGAATGGCGGGGCGTTTTGTGAGCGTGGACCAGGTGTGGCAAGGCGGGGGAATAAGCCGAAGGTCATTAGGCGGGCCAAGTTGCTAATTCTGCCGCAGGGGCGCCTTTGAGATAAAGATGACGACGCTGCTTCTTTCGTAATTAACAATTGAGGCACACCCTGCAATCCCACCTCCCCCATGTCTAAGCAACTCTGAACCCCCATCTCCTCCCCATCGGCCCCTGGTGACCCCTTCACCCACCGGAAACGCACGCCGGAATTACGAAATTCCACCGCGACGGAAGTAATAAATTTACGACCACAAAATTCTTGGCATAAAACGTAAAATTTGTCTTCGCGTGAATTGTCTTCTAGAGAGTATATCCTTTTTCTTGCGTGGCAATTGCAAACACACCGTCGCGGCTTCTCCTACCTGGCAGAGATGAAAAAGTAGAAAAGAGCGCAAAATTCCACAGAGGTTTTACAAGGTGCTGGAGTGAATGTGGGGCATTAACAACCAGCAAAGCTATCTCAGGACAAGTGTGACGCGAGTAATACGATGAATTGGCGGTGTTACATAAAGTGGCACCTTAAAAATGTTCACTTAGAACGAGTGATAATCTAAATGTTGTAAAGGAACTTTAGGGAACTTAGCCATTCATAATTTAAACAAATATAAAATATTTTAACGAATTATCCAAAGAGAAAACTAATCATCAGTTAAATTATATTCAGTACGATTTCAGTAACCACGAAAAGATATTTCTTATCCATAGAAATGTAAGAGTGTATGTACTATCCATATTATTATTATTATTTGTATTCTACCGGTCAAGGAAGCTTTTGAATGGACAAGGGCTATAAAATAGCAAACCAACACATTTGCTTGCCACTCTTCATAAAACACAAAACCTGACATTGGGGACTACAGTGAGTCCCTCTCCAATTCTGCATACTTCTTTTCTCCCAGCATTTCATCCAACATCCCTATCCCATTACTTCCCCTCCCTCATTTTTCTCTTTATCAGTCTTCAAATATCATTGACAATCAAAATGTTCTGCTTCAATTTTTCCTGCCTCCTTATGATTTCTCCCAAGAATCCTCTCTCCTCCCGCACCATCGCATTTTATAATTTGTTATCCTTTCTTTCCACCTCACCTTCTCCATCCTTCTCCACAACCGCATTCCAAAATACTCAAATCAACGCGTATAATACTGACTTAATGACCTTATTTCCGCACCGTACAAAACTACGCTCCGGTAAATCATAATCTCAAATACATCGGAATATATGTTTCTCCAAAAACGCCTTACGGTACGTGGGATAAATATCATTTACGAAGAGAACAAATGATTTACTTCCTGATGTAATAGGAAAGGATGGATCAGAAAGTCAAATGTTCCACTTCGACGAAAGAATTGACTGAAATGACTATGATACAAATCAATTTATTTTTCACAAATTTGGAGTTTCAATAATTACTAAACATTGATTTCGTTTGGATAAATATGAGAATTTTTCCAGATGGCGGAAATAATCTCAGAATATAAAATAAAATAAAAAGTAAATCAACGAAATCAAATTTGAGATTTTTATTATTTTTCCGGTTGACGATTAAGATATATATCCTTCTTCCACCAACGCAATCTCCTAATTATCACACCCAAAGAGAAGTTCTCTCCATCTGCTTATACAAGCGAGAGAGTTCTCTTGTGAGTTTTAAAATTTTCAGACATTACCATGAAAATTAAAACGTGTCACTAATTGAGTTTCAGGCAATAGATAGATGGCGGAGATTGTGATGGAATTGGGACACTGAAAGTGAACTCACCCTAAATTATTCTTGGTTAAGTTATGATTAGCATTGATAACCTATCGAAGAGGCCAAATCATCCCATGAATCAATAGTAAGACCGATAAAATGAATAGTTTTGAGTAAATATTGCAAAGTTAATTTTATCAAAATGGATAAATAATAAAGAGCAATTTTAAAATTCAAAATTGATCACGGAGGAAGAAATTTCATTAAGATACAACAGTAACTTGAGATCTGCCAGGAGGATGTGAGAGAACATATTGAATGATACCACGATCGTTCCCCACTGACATCCAGGGGCCATTTTGTATCTCTTTACAGCGACACACGCCTTCCTCATAGTTCCAAATGAATTGCCTTTTTCATCAATTAAAATGGCCATCCTATTCCAGAGGAGCGGCCCCGAATCACTAATTTGTCGTTTTGGTCGTTTGAGAGCCGCGAATCCTCGTGGACTAGTTATATTTTACATTTGCACTCCTCTGCAAGGGACTCCACTAATGAATTGATCTGCCAAGAATGACCGTGAACCGACCATTTCTTCGGCAACAATCGCCACTCTCTTCGCTTCCCACGGTCCCACTTCACATCCAATGGGTATTCGTTGCAACGCGTCATATTACCCTGCGCCATCCATCGTCTCATTTACAAGCCACAGTTCAAACGGACCTCACTTATTCAAACCTTTCCCTACAGTCATTCCATTTTAATGTACGCCGTCGTCGATTCTGAGGAAGTTCAACCTTTCTCCATACATGAGTCGCCTTTGATTCAAAGCGGAAAGCTGAGTGGATACCAACTGATTTTCATCCGTCTTCCATGCAGACTGTTTTCACACAAGGGGAATTCGGGCTCAATAAAATGCTCAGTTCATAAAACGTTGTAATTAGTTGTAATTTGCATCAAACCTTTCTGAAAAATTCCTATATATTTAAAAATATTTTGATCAATTATTATGCTTCCAATATAATTACTTGAACAAACTCCAAATTCCATTTCCATAATTTTGGAATAACAGATTTTCCATTGAATTATTGGGTAGATCATAGAAGTTATATATGCACTTTGTTTACGATTGCTAATTTCAAATTTTTCAGCTGTCATTAAAAAATTATCTTTTAAATGAAAACCGTTACTCATATGCATTCATTTGAAGAAAATTAATTGTAAACACTACAAACCTTAGCATTAATCGAAAAAAGTTACCAGCACTTATTTTACAGCTCGTGTGTACACTATCGCCACAACGGAAACTGAAGACTAAACGACTTGCCTTCGTTTCAGTTTGTTTTGATGCTTGCACACGAATTAGTTTTTATTGTATATTTACCATCTGTTCGTTAAGAAAAACAAAGTTTATGATAAGAGACCAAGATCTTAAATCGTGTGTCACCTACGTAGCTAGCCTCTAATTCTTAAATATTTGAAGGAGGGTGAGCAAAGTAGGCAAACTCCTTCAGCAATAGTCATCCACTAAAAATGCTGAAGACTGAGGTGGAATTCCCAGATAATGATTTCTTATGAGCAAAATTGAAGATGGAGTGAAACTCAAAGGTTCTTCGGTCAAAAAACTATTGTCCCCAATATACGAAATCTTCGAAAAGGGACAGCTTGATAGAAAATTGGATATCCCATAGCCAAGGGTAGTCACTATATATGTACTTATGTAGAGATATAGACCGGAAATCCGTGTTTGGTTTTATGGCCTTTGGGGAATAAGGGGAACAATTTCGCTTTCAAATGAATTATCAATTAGCATGTTGGATATATTGATTGTGACATTTACTGGAAAGATAAGGAAAAATTACTTGAAGAAAAAAGATTTTAATTTAAGATATACAGGTTTGGAATGCTTACTTAAAATTAGAGAGAAAGAAAGCGGAAGTTACTCGAGTAATTGTTATGGAGTGATGTATAGTATAGCGGAGAAAAGGCGAATGAATGAGATAGCTGGAGTACCGAAGGGTAATTTGGGGACGAAATTACTATTTTTGAGCAGGGGAGGGATTGTTAGCCACCAACATTTTGACGTTAATAACTTTTAACAATTAAAATTAAACAGCGAATGAAAAATCCTCTCCGACATAAATGATATCCAAAGAAAGGTTAGAGTAAAATGTATTTGGCCACACCAATCACACTTGGACAATTCCCGGAATCACACTGAGGAATTGCACCACCTTCTAAATGAGCGCGGATATATCAATTGTCCTTAAAGACGAATATTCGCCTTTAAAACCTTTGGATCCAATTTTCATAATTAGTGATTTGTTGAAAAGGTTTATAATATACTTTCAAGTCTATCGCAAATCGATATGGTACATATACGAGACTGTGGACACGAGGTGGTTTGACAATATTATTAATTTGAGAAAGAATGACAACATTCAGTCATAATGGCAATGTCTTTCTCGACGTAAATACATCATATTCAAACATGAATATGTACATTAATGCAGAAGTGAAATCTACTTGCAGACGAACAATGATGAAGCAATTTATATACTTTTCACCCTGAATACTTGAGGGAAGAAAACGAGATGAAATGCATGTGGTAATAATGCAGCAAAAAATTCATTTTTAACTCGCATTCCATATCTTAGCCAAGTAGTTCTAATGTTGTTGGCGCATGATAATGAAAACGATAGTTCGCTATCATATTATCCCTCCATATACTATATATGCAAACATACGTATGTTTGTGTCTGTATATATATATATATATATATATATATATATATATATATATGTTTGTGTATATATATAATATATATATATATATATATATATATGTGTGTATATATATAATATATATATATGTGTGTATATAAATAATATATATATGTGTATATATATACACACACATATATATTATATATATACAGACACAGTATATATATATATATATATATATATATATATATATATATATATATATATATATATATATATATATATATATATATATATATATATACATTCAAACACGAAATCCCGCCAAACGGCGAATAAATACTCATATATACAGAAACATATATAAGGAAAAGGGATAGGAACACGTATAAAGGACGAACACAATAGAGGTGGGGAAGGCGGAATCGAACGGATCACAAGAGTAAAATATTTCCTCAACCGGGACTCGAACACCGGATCTTTCCACTTGCCGGGCGGATGCTCTTAACCACTTGAGCTATCGAGGATATGTAATTTACCCTGAGATCCGTGGGTCTTATATGTCGCCAAGCGCCCCGATTTTTTAGCCAAGAGATGGCGTCAGGGGGCTGTTTCACCCACCAAAGGAGAAATAGACAATACACAAGAGGAAAGGACAGTGGTTAGAATTCATACAACATCATACAGGAAAAGAACAGTGCGTTTCGTGGCACGCATAGCCAGAAGAAAGAGATGAGCCACATTGGCCAAATACACATTCAAACACGAAATCCCGCCAAACGGCGAATAAATACTCATATATACAGAAACATATATAAGGAAAAGGGATAGGAACACGTATAAAGGACGAACACAATAGAGGTGGGGAAGGCGGAATCGAACGGATCACAAGAGTAAAATATTTCCTCAACCGGGACTCGAACACCGGATCTTTCCACTTGCCGGGCGGATGCTCTTAACCACTTGAGCTATCGAGGATAGTCAATTTACCCTGAGATCCGTGGGTCTTATATGTCGCCAAGCGCCCCGATTTTTTAGCCAAGAGATGGCGTCAGGGGGCTGTTTCACCCACCAAAGGAGAAATAGACAATACACATCTCATCATCTCAGGCTCATCTCTTTCTTCTGGCTATGCGTGCCACGAAACGCACTGTTCTTTTCCTGTATGATGTTGTATGAATTCTAACCACTGTCCTTTCCTCTTGTGTATTGTCTATTTCTCCTTTGGTGGGTGAAACAGCCCCCTGACGCCATCTCTTGGCTAAAAAATCGGGGCGCTTGGCGACATATAAGACCCACGGATCTCAGGGTAAATTGACTATCCTCGATAGCTCAAGTGGTTAAGAGCATCCGCCCGGCAAGTGGAAAGATCCGGTGTTCGAGTCCCGGTTGAGGAAATATTTTACTCTTGTGATCCGTTCGATTCCGCCTTCCCCACCTCTATTGTGTTCGTCCTTTATACGTGTTCCTATCCCTTTTCCTTATATATGTTTCTGTATATATGAGTATTTATTCGCCGTTTGGCGGGATTTCGTGTTTGAATGTGTATTTGGCCAATGTGGCTCATCTCTTTCTTCTGGCTATGCGTGCCACGAAACGCACTGTTCTTTTCCTGTATGATGTTGTATGAATTCTAACCACTGTCCTTTCCTCTTGTGTATTGTCTATTTCTCCTTTGGTGGGTGAAACAGCCCCCTGACGCCATCTCTTGGCTAAAAAATCGGGGCGCTTGGCGACATATAAGACCCACGGATCTCAGGGTAAATTACATATCCTCGATAGCTCAAGTGGTTAAGAGCATCCGCCCGGCAAGTGGAAAGATCCGGTGTTCGAGTCCCGGTTGAGGAAATATTTTACTCTTGTGATCCGTTCGATTCCGCCTTCCCCACCTCTATTGTGTTCGTCCTTTATACGTGTTCCTATCCCTTTTCCTTATATATGTTTCTGTATATATGAGTATTTATTCGCCGTTTGGCGGGATTTCGTGTTTGAATGTATATATATATATATATATATATATATATATATATATATATATATATATATATATATATATATATATATATATATATATATATATATATATACTTATATACTTTTTCTCCTTCTCGAGATGCAAATCTGTGGTAAATGAATTTATGTCTGCCTATTTGTATTTATGTGTACATATGAATGTAACTACGAGGGTCATACGGAAAGTAGTACCCGTTCGTGCCGCATGAAGTGCTGACGACGCGAGTAGCCGCTGGACGAGGTCAGATAGCTTCAGTGGCTTGTCTGCCTTCTCTGAGCCAAGTTGCGTGACGCTAGCATTGCCTGTGTTGTTTCTGTGATTGTTTACAATGTTTAAAAAAATTGAGAACGCCGCCAGTTGTGAAGTGAGGGCAGTGATTAAATTCCTCAATGCAAGAAACGCTCGCCCATGTGATATTCATCGCCAATTAAAGGAGGTGTATGGAGACAATGTAATGGACGAGTCGTCTGTTCGGCGGTTGTGTCGCAACTTCAACATGGAGAGGGGGAACACACACGACGATGATCGTTCGGAGAGACCGTCTGTCATTACAGACCAACTGGTGAGCTCAGTTGACGAATTCGTGAGGAACGATCGGCGCGTCACAATTGATGACATCTGTGAGCATTTTCCCAATGTTTCTCGAACAATTGTTCATGAAATTGTTAAACAACATCTGCATTATGCAAAAATTTGTGCAAGATGGGTCCCTCGCGTATCTCAATGAGCTGGCGGCGAAGGACTATGCAGCAGGAATACAGAAACTTGTCACACGTTATGACAAATGCCTTAATTTGCTTGGAGATTATGTTGAGAAGTAGTTTAAAGTATCCTCTTTCAAATAAAATTTTTTATGTTTGTTAATATTTACTTTTGTGTCTTTATTTCACGAACGGGTACTACTTTCCGGATGACCCTCGTATAAGTTTAATGCCTAATATGATATGTATACAGGTTAAATGGAAAAAGGGATCATTAGGTCTCAATTTCGCCCAAAAAAAGACATTTATCTGTCCGTCTATCTACCTTTAAGTTATAGACTTGGATCAAAGACGACAAACTTGAATCCAATGAGTTATAACATAACTAAATAATTAGACCGATTACTAAATATATGTTTACCATTGCGACCATAACTATGAAAACATTCAAACGGCGAACTTAATCCCAAATGAGCTGTTGAAAAATGCAGCAGATGTGGGTGCAAGTTTTACCTCGTTCAGGAATATTCTTAAACCGAAAAATGAAGTATTTCCGAAATTTCATTTTTTCTGCTTCTTTATTTAAAATAATGAAAACTTCATCGTAGGGGACGCATTCTTTTATCAATCGGATAAGAGACTGGAGATCGAATATTCAACAGCAAAGAGTGGAAGATTCAGATCTCAAAAAAATGCTATACTTCAACGGGAAAGTACTGAGATCGTCTTTTTGGCTTTTTTTTGCTATTTGCTACGCGGAGTATGAGCCCCTTGTCTAAAAGAATATTTTATTTTCGGAATGGAAGACACCAATTGAAGTGACGGCGGTAGAGGAAAACCTATTCCCATCCTCTCCATTGCAAAACAGTTTGCAATGGAGGCAAGGTCTGTCTGTTTGTAAACCCTTTGACGCCCCCGCCCACCTCATGATATTAGCGTACCGGGCGATAGTGGCTCCCTTACCCCATTCTTGACTTCAATTCGTACCGACCGTTTTATCCTTCTTTCCCTCCCCCCCCCCAATCCTCTTCTCCCTTGCTACGCGGGAACAGCGAGGGCCCTGGCCGCGTCCCGAGGAAATTAATTTCAATTACGGCCTCTTTTGTTTCTCCGCGCTCGCGAGATGAAGCGACGAGTTTGGAATCCACGACGGTTGCAGTCACGGTGTTCTCTCTCTTCCGCCCCCTATACCTCCCCCCCCATCTCCGCCCACGTCACCACCACCGCCCCCCGCAAAGAGTCCGCGCCCTGTAATTCCCGCCGTCAAACACAGAGAGCGCGCACTCACCCTTCTTTCCCTGTCTTCCCTCCCGTCCGATAATTTCCCTGTGCCTCTGAAGTCGACCGTACCAAGCTTACACCCCCCCCCTCTCTCTCTCTTTCTCTCTCTCTCTCATCAACTTCCTGCCGCAGCATTCACCATTGTATGCCACCCCATCCATCGCCAACATCTCTAAATTCGTGAGCGCAATTGTAGTTTTCCTCCCGTCCCAACGCGCCCGGTTTGAGACTCTCGATTCGGCCATTTTGTCGAGGGATTCGCTAAATTTTCTCTTTCAAGGGGGGGGAAGGGGATGAGGGATGGCGAAATTTCCCCAATTAGTGGTGTCTCAGGGTCCTTTGTGATTTTCAGCGCTCTGCACTGCTACCCATCACTTATCTGTCCACGACACAGACTAAGGTGAGGTTTGAAAACAAAATGTTTCCTACTTGAATCATCCTGAAAAACTAAATGAAACTTTATATCCCATGTGAATGATCTCCATTTAATGAATGACAGTAATATGTTTCCCTATATTTGCTTGTTATTTATAATAGAACTTCCTTATTTGACGCGCTAACTATAAATAATATGTATGCAAATATAGTCCATTGATTTTGTAGAACCATAAGAAACTATAACATCCCCAGCAAGATTGAAATAATTAGTGAATAAAGTAGCGCTATTTAAATTAGTACTTTCACATGCATACACACTATACACTAAAAAAGTTAATGGAGAAATTTACCGCCAAGATCCACTCATAAACGTCACCCCAAGAACTGGGTCGACATTGGGGTTTTTCTAAGAAAAGTATAGTGCATGGAACAGGCTAGAGTGCTAGCTTGTGAGATTTTTCGTTGGCACTCAGTTAACATTTACTCAATATCAGTACTGGTTTAAAAAATATCCCAAATAAAAATATTTTACTTGACTTTCGCATTTCCGTTAGTTCACTAAAGAACAACTTAATTATTATCAAATAATTTTGTCACAAAAACAATACTATCTAGCTAAACATTTCTTTCCAGAATTACTAATATGGCACTTAGTATTTTTGACCTTAAATTATGCTGATATAGAGACACACAGACAAGCACTGGAACTTCAATGAACGGAGTAATGTATTTACACATTCTCTTACATTAATGTTAGAGGTAATAAAGTTTCCCTGCTTAATTAATGACATCAATTTATATCTTACGAGGCCATTAAAATCGTAACCTAAGGATTCTTTTATAACGTATTATTAAGAAACAATTGCATTCAATTATCGGCATACATGAATATTTATGCTAACTACTGAAATGAAGATAGTACTAACAAATAGACAATTTTATTCTAAATATTTCGGTCAAGATATTACGACCAAAATTTAAATGCGTGACTTGGCGAGGACATTACATTATTTATACGGATTGAGTGACTTAAAAAGGAAAAAAAATATTGACGGTTTCTTATTGAAATACTGAGTCTATCAAAATCCAATCCTTATGTTTCCGAAGAGCGAAATGAATGAATAACTCTCGTATCATCGCCTCCTACATTTTATTCTTTAATGGATTGGTGGATTGTTTTTCAGAAATATCTTTTTCTCCAGGAAGGAATCGATCCGGCAATCGCTCGTTTATGGACAACGAATATCAGTCTTAGCACGAGACTTTCATAGTAACTTCATCAAAAAAAATCAAAAGTTCTGAAGACGGCATTTTATAACTTTTATGCGAGATCAGCCAATGGTGAAACTAATACGAAAATAGGAAAATCCATGCGTGCATTGCTTAAAGCCCCACACTGAAAGCTGATTTATTTTCTATTATATCGAGAAAAATGAAACGTACTTCACCGGAAATCGTATCCTTTAGGAATCATTGCACATATCACCTTTTTGTTTACTTTTAGGAGTGGGGAGGGAGGTACACCGCCGACACTTGGAAGAACTTTGACACGGTCACAGTCGGTGGGTGGACTTTGATCGAAATTCGTCAACTCTCAACAAAAATGTGAAATAACAAATTTCTTAGTGATTTCGTTAACAGTTTCTGTTGTCTTGAGTTCAAAAATCCTATAAAAAATGGAGAAACAGAAAGACAGAAACACGCACAATTACGCAAAATGGTCAAATTGTGTTCCATAAGTCTGAAAATATTTATTTCCGTTAAAATATCGAAATGGACTTTTTATTTTAAAACGTTACTCCTATTGTTTCCACGAACTGAAAGGAAAAAGAAAAATAATATAAAAAATAAAAATTTTAGTTTTTCATTGTCATTCTTATTTTCGTTTTCTATAAAAATACCGGGAAAAAAGAACAAATAAATAAATACTTGTGTCTTCATTTCCACTCATTAATTATGAATCCGTGTCCTTTCATTTATGTAGCCCTAACAATTTAAGAAAGAAAGAAAGTGAAGCAATCCACACTTGGACCATGCAATTACCATTCAAGGGTTTCACATTTAACGTGCACGTGATACTCTTTAAAACATGATCATGGCTATTGATAAATAGCAAAAGCCAAGTGCCATTTTTAGCATAACTTTTGCTTCGAGAAATGGACACCACTAGCATCATTATATATCATACGCGATAATCATCCATTCTATGATCAACTGGATGCAGCTCTTCTCTCAATTCTCATTCCATTTTATAAAATCTTCACGTCCATTCATGTCCCCTGAACTCTGCATTTTCTCTGCAAACAGGAATATGTGCTTACATTTATACGATGAAAAAATCATATGTCGAAGAAATTCATGATAATGATGATATGAGTAAAAATCGATTTGAACTTTCTACTTTGGAGCTATGGCCAAACTGAGGGCACTCTGCAGACGGAGTTGTGTACAAGCGTTGAATATTACTCTTTAATTTATTTTTAAAAAACATTTATGCACTACATTTTGCGACATGTTGTTTATTTGCACTTCCAATATTAACGGTGACAAGTATGCAAATATTAATGAAGAAAAAATTAACCACGAATCCCAGAAATTATTTCTCGGTATTAAGTTAAATATTCATTTGGTTGTTTTAGAACGGTTTCTTCGTTATAGAGGCATGCTTAAACAAATATTATGCCGAAACACGCATGTATAATTTAAAAACTCATTTACGAAATTTGATTGAGAGAACGCGCGCACTGTTTATTACGACCCAATCAATTACAGGAATAAGAATATATGTTACGCACAGCTGAGAACTCATTTCAACAGAAGTGGAGGGCAGTTTCATAAGGTGGAATACTGCCATAACGTGAATAAGGAGTGAAATCGCTCTTCATTTGGGAATGCGGGGCCGTGATTACATATCTTGCCTGCTCAGAGGTGCATGCATGCGTACCTAGTTTATTTTGTAAACGATTGCTTAGGCTAATACTAAGGGCAAAATCGTTAACGATTCTAGTAACTTGAGTGCCACCCGACAATGTCTGTATGCACATATAGTATTTTAATTGATAACCATTATTTTATCTTCTGATGCAACTTTCCCTGTACAAACGTGATCACATAATGGAATCTTCCATTTACAGTTGTGGAAAACTAGTCGTAATTAGGGATTCTATTATAGTGATTATTCTCCTTGCATATTTTCCGCCAAAATCAGAACTTCCCAATCCGTCATGCTTCTATTTTAGCATAATATTTCCGAAAGATGAACGGGAATATATTGAATCAATCTACGTAAGGGACGGTTGGTTCTCAGCAAATTAAGCTCCATGATTTATGGTGGTACGCCTCTTAATTAAAAGCGTGGTTCGTTTTGAGTGCATTCATTGGGGGAGAAATACGAGAAAATTTGTAAACACGTATTAGGTGCCTTTTAAAACATTGAGTTTAAATTCCGTTTATTGAATGAAATCCTTAGGTTTATTTATCTAAACGAGTCATTTTTTGAATTATCTCGTTCAATTGTCTCTGAATTGCATTTCGTCATGCATTTTTTGGGACTAAGATTATTAAAAATACACTATGTGTATGTAAAAAAAGGCATATACGTGATGGCTTATCATTCAGTCATAACGAGCGACATATCTAGGGCAAAGTTTCGTTCTGAAAAAGTAGAATGTGGGAAAACGGCTTTTATCTTCTGATCTTGAACATATTCTCATCGGAAGCAAATGGATCGCAGAGTTTCATCCATACCGTCATCTGTCCTACATCCCAGAACATGTCAATGAATCGAACGGTGTGAAGATATATTTATATATTTATATGATGAAGTTTTCTCGCGTCTTCCGCCGGGGCAGTGGTTCCATGTTGGCCGAAGTTTCGATGCACGAGTCGAGAATCGTCCTCACGGCAGAGGAGACTCATTTGCTCAGAGGACGATGCACGAGTGGAGCATTGAATAGACGGCCAACATGGAACCTCTGACGCGGTGGAAGACCCGAGTACACTTCATCAAGCAGATGCGCCGGGAAAGCAAGAAATCTTATTTATAAATACGCTCCCAAAGAATTCAGCGAAGACCTTTGCGTATACCATTGACAATAATTGAGCTTAGGTGCAGTTGATGCCATGGTCAGTATTCCTAATCTCCTGGAGATGAGCTCAAGGGAGGGAGCGTATCGTTCGTTTGAATCCAAATCCCGGCCTTTGGCGGCAAGTCGATGAGCGGATATTGGGGGCTACCGAGAGGTAAGGATGGGAGGACCTGATAAAGTTGGAGAGAGACGGAGTTGAAATAAGGAAGAGTTTTAATCCTGAGAGTTGGTGGTGTTGATGCTGATCAAGACGCAGAAGGGAGACTCCTAGGTGTAAGTGGGGAAGGGGAACTAAGACGGAAGAGGACGCTTAGAGGGCTTGTAAGCAGATAAAGGTGTGAAAGAATGTGATGCAGGTCAAACTAATGCAAGTTCACGAGCGACTTTGAATTAATATTCCCTGTCCTAATAGGGAATTAGAATGAAAATGGAAGGATGCGAAAGAGAGAGAGCACTCTGTTATCAAGAGAAAGCATTATTGCAATAACCACTCAAACATTTGGTATTTCATTTGCATTTAACTTCAAATATGGCGATGCCAACATGTATCAATTGAATCAAGTACTTCACAAGGGAAGCTCGACGTTTTCCGTCTCTCATCTCTATTTCCATTTTATTGGCATTACGTCGCTCCATGAATTATTTATCTCTATCACGTGAAAATTTAGCAACCCCGCTCCATTCCCATTACCCATTGCCCTAATTTGAGCGAAACTTTCACCGAGCTTTCCCGCACACCTCCTCATGCATTCTAAATCATAGGGCAGCGCGCAATTACAATATGCGCCGGCGAGTTCCCGCCCCAATGCATTGGGGCACCTTGCAGGGCCTTAGCTGCACCATTGCAATGGCGCAGCATAAGAAGACTTCTGGAGCGGGTCTCTAACCGCCTCTCCACCTGCAAACCCGCGCGAGGGAGCTTCCCAAAGACATCACATTAAAGCAAATGCTATTATGTCAATGCGACGTAATTAGATGGAGCCGAGCGAAAACTGAATTATAAATTGTAGGCGAGGTGTAACTTCCTATTCAATATGCTTTTAAGATGGGGTGCAAGTTATGGCGATCCACCGGAGAAATAAGACGGATGCATAAATTGTATAAAAGATCTGTTATACCTGCAAAAGAATGATCACCTCTATGTAGTACGTGTAATAAAAAATACTGACCTAAATACTGCTGACGTGTTTAGAGCAAGAAAAACTACAAAAATTAAATGCTAGGTACAGGACACCAGAATGTATTTGCGACAACGCGGAAAGCAAGAGACATCCAAACTACGAAGGCATATCAGAAAACCTTGACAGAATAAAAGGCTGATTCAAAAAAAGATAGATTCACATTTTGAAAAACTTTTCTCCCTTCTCCCAATTAATTATCACGAGAAAAGCAAATTAAAACGCAGAAAAATTTGAGACCGAAAACGGTATCGCAATTATCCGTAATTACGATTACTACAACGAACACATCACATCTGTTCAAATGATGGCGGTCGACGCCGTAAAATCTACTGATTTATGTCCGACGTCAGCTAAAAGATCTATGTTCAAGTAGTCGAGCAGAGAATTCGATCGCAATGAGGTAAGTAAAAATTCAATTCATCAACCACGACACCCTGAATTGTAATTCTAGGATACCAAGGGCATCACAGGGAATTAATTGCCCTCCATCCACTACGGATTCCCCGCCGCTCAAGGCTTTGTGCAAGGTTTGCTTGGTTCTCAACGA
Source organism: Hetaerina americana (assembly GCF_022747635.1). Lineage (NCBI taxonomy): Eukaryota > Metazoa > Arthropoda > Insecta > Odonata > Calopterygidae > Hetaerina > Hetaerina americana. Next base: position 4,025,014 of record NW_027287019.1, on the reverse strand, counting down.
TTAAACCAGCCTTTGGATTCGAGTCCGTGACCCCATCTTCCCTTCACTCGTCCCCCGATCTGGATCAACTCCTTCCCCCACGACTCATCGGCCGGGAGGAATTTTGTTTGCGGAAGTGGTGAGGGGGGGCCCGCCCCCTCCCCCTGCTGGCCACTTCTGTCACCACAATCCAAGGAGACTCAATCCACCTGGCCGCCCCACGGCTAAAGGCCCCCCCTGCCCCTCACCCCTGGTGTCCCTCCCTCGCCCCGTCCTCTCTCGCCACCTCATTTCGCATTCCTTGTGACGGCGGAGGAGAAGTGTGTTTGACTCTCCGGTGGGCACGTGTGTGTGGGGGTGGAAGGGTGCCTCGGGGGAGGAAGGCTGACTGGTGGACGACAGAAGCTGCATTGTGCATCGCTCTCTGCCATTCACGCCCCCGGAGTTCTCATCGCGAAAAAGAGAGGTTTTCTCCGAGCTCGTATTATGTCACAGTTTACAGTTTGCCAGCGAATGGAAAGAATTACCAGATGCCCCCGCCTGGGGGAGGGGAAGGGGGGTAGGAGGGCACCGCCGTTTAATCATGACTCAGAAGGCGTGAACCGAAGACTGCTTCGCTGCCCTACGACACTCCTCCCCGAAAGCACTCTCGCACGCATAGTGGAGTGATTTCCCTGGATTCCCCTGGATTTGATGAATATATGCCGATCATAATTTGACAAATCGGAAGACGTAAACTTCCAGCTGGGCGTATTTATATTTAGACATTTTCATGTTACCAATCGAAGAGGCTGGCTTAACTGCCAGAGTATACTTTTGACCGCCATAAAATTGGCCATTGATGAACTAGCGCCCCAATGAGACAGCCGATTGAAGTTGAAAATAATATACGTGGATTATCGCGCAGGTTATTTAGGAAACCTACATTTAAGTTGAAAATAATATGCGTGGATTATCGCGCAGGTTATTTAGGAAACCTACATTAAAATAAACTTAAATTTAAGGGAAGTAATTTCAAATCGCCAGCTTCTGAAAAATCTGGGCAATTTCTAAAGTAAAATGTATAAAAGCTATTTCCAAGTAAGCCTCATTAAGTTTCAATCTGAACATTGGTGAAACTTATATATATATATATATATATATATATATATATATATATATATATATATATATATATATATACATATATATATATATATACACATACATATAATACATATATACATATATATACATACATATAATACATATATACATATATATACATACATATGCATATATATATATATATATATATATATATATATATATATATATATAATATATATATATATAAAATAAACAAAATTACAAATTTATAAATTATTTTTTGCACCCGAACATTGCTCATTTGGTTCTTTGGAACTTCCCGTATTCCGTCTTCTAACTTTGAGTATAACTGGATGATTAACATTTGACACCATAAAAATCGGAAAATATTTAAATGAGCAATAGCATATTTTATGTTGGTGTTTCTACTTCCGATTAATTAATATATTTTTATCTTTATCAACAAAAGGAATGAATTTATCGTTAACAGTGCCTTTATTGCTCCATAAAATTACCTGCATTTAGTCTAAGTCATCTTGGAACCCAAAATAAAATTTGGTGAAAGAAATAAATATTCTCTTTTCACTAAGTTCTTTGCGTATAATGCATCCAAAATTGAGTAACACATTTTTGCTTGCCATATTTTCATGTGATCATTCGTTTCAATTTGATAGTTTATTCTTTAGTAAATGCCAATTTACGAAGAATATGGTGTAGAAGGAAATTGTCACACTATTTTTCAAATATCGATTTAAGTATTTTTCTTAGGCACACGTAATATGTTATTCCCCAATACACACCATTATTCTGCATATTTCAACTGCGCAGTCATATTTCATAGGCCAGTAAATTAATAAACAACTACGCCCTATACAACAAGTACGTGCACAAACAAGTACGATGTTATGCATAAGCGTCTGTGTGTTAGGAATTAGGGATTCACGCGTTAAATATCAAAAGGTTTCATAGCGTAAGAATATGAACTTGAATCAAGCGACATTGTCAACCAAAGAAATGCTTTAGCAGCTTTGAGTTTTAACCTTTTACGACAAATTTGATCTGCTGCAAGTTTTTGAACATAATATGTCTCAAAATTTACGTTGAATTAAATTATTTTTAACACTAAAATGCTTGAATGATGGAACGGCGGAACGATGAGAAAGAGCCATTATAGTACGACGTCTCCAAATGGGAAGAACCGATACTTTTCACTATGCTCCTCTAGGCTTGGCTTAGGTTTAGATTTACTCCCTATCTGGATCCGGAAAACTTGAAGATGAAGTAACTACATACATCGGAACTCAGGTCGCGTCTGTAATGAAACGTGCGGAAAAATAGCGGCCGTGTTTTCATTGGGAGCAAGATAAAATAGCGGAACATAAATTCAAAGCTTGGAAAGCCATGATAGATGTTAGCACGGCGTTCGCGCACGGATTCCTCTCGCCGACCTACGCCTCTTTTCAAGGCTCTCCTCCGCGCCTCCGCTCCCTCTTCCGCCCGCCATCGGTTCTTATAAAGGCTCTCCCTTGTCCCTCACCTCCCCTGGACCTCCTGGGATACATCTTTAATTATGACACTTCCCGTAGTTTTAGAGGCGCCCGGCAAACGGATCTCCGTTCCCTCCACTTCGCAATCTCGTCAGTTATCTTTCGCCTTGCTCGCTATTTCGTCGCATCGGCCCACACCTCTTCCTGTTTCCCAACTTCTCCTCTCCACTGCCATTTCCCTACCCACCTCACTGCGTTCGAGCGACGCCCTGTATACAGGCGCCACGTGGCGCCTATATACAGGGCACCCTAGCCCCGTATCCCTCACACACAAAGGGTTTGTTCATAAAATAAGGTATCTTGTCATCTCATTCCGCTTTCCATTTTATATCTCGGCTCCTATGAATTTGCGGGATTTGAAGATCCGGGGTTGCGGGTGATCCGGGGTTGAGGGTGCCTGCGGAATAATTTATCTCACATACAGAGAGAGGTAATGAAATATGCTCTGTTTTTGTTAAAAAATGAAACATTCGAAGAAGGAAAGAAAAAAAACTTTCATGGTGACGCTTTATACGTTTGATGTGAAATGGAATATGAATGCCTTTTTCTCTTGGAAGGGGGCTTCAATTTTTTTTGCCGGGATAGTGACTGAACCCCAGAATCGCGGTGAAAGTGAATGTTTCGATTTGTTTTCAGACAAAATTTCTTAAAAGAAATATTCTTCCATTACGTGGCTGGATGAAGATACATACATTCACTGAAAAAAACAAAATGCGGTTTAACCTTAAAATTTATTTTTTGGCAAATCATGCTCGAGATTCATGGCAAACCATGAATCTCGAGCATGTGAGTGCGCAGCTAAAATATTTCTAGAACATACCTACAACTCTATAGTGATTTACGCTAGGAGATTTCATATTCGGTTTAGGCGAATTTTATCCGTTGAACTACAAAGGAGTACCTATATCTATGGAGAAGTAGCCAACTTTTGCCACAAAAATTTGTAATTGGCAGAATTTTTTTTCTTTAGACGCATTGGAGATAGTAACTGATTAGCCACAAATATATGTATCTCATTTTCAGCCATTCTCAGCCAATTAGTTTCCCATTGAGTAGTAAGCACAAAATTAATGTGCTTACATGGGTGGTCTGAAAAGTTTCCGACCTAACACAGATACAAGACAATTTTTCAGAAATTTTCGAGGTCGGAAACTTTTCAGACAACCCTCGTTTATTTTAAATTAAATGATACAATAGCTAAAGTTGAATGAGAAAGGAAGAACATTTTTGGAACGGAAAATTTGTTCCCAAAGAGCGGGAAATGCATGACGATTATTGCACTAGTAAATTTTGGGTTCAAAATTAATTAATTAGAGTTCATCGGTAACAGAACGAAAATACGGAAATAAGTAAACACACTGTTTTATAGCGTTAAATTATCTTAAAGAATATACGAGGGTCATCCGGAAAGTAGTACCCGTTCGTGCCGCATGAAGTGCTGACGACGCGAGTAGCCGCTGGACCAGGTCAGATAGCTTCAGTGGCTTGTCTGCCTTCTCTGAGCCAAGTTGCGTGACGCTAGCATTGCCTGTGTTGTTTCTGTGATTGTTTACAATGTTTAAAAAAATTGAGAACGCCGCCAGTTGTGAAGTGAGGGCAGTGATTAAATTCCTCAATGCAAGAAACGTTCGCCCATGTGATATTCATCGCCAAATAAAGGAGGTGTATGGAGACAATGTAATGGACGAGTCGTCTGTTCGGCGGTGGTGTCGCAACTTCAACATGGGGAGGGGGAACACACACGACGATGAGCGTTCGGAGAGACCGTCTGTCATTACAGACCAACTGGTGAGCTCAGTTGACGAATTCGTGAGGAACGATCGGCGCGTCACAATTGATGACATCTGTGAGCATTTTCCCAATGTTTCTCGAACAATTGTTCATGAAATTGTTAAACACCATCTGCATTATGCAAAAATTTGTGCAAGATGGGTCCCTCGCGTATCTCAATGAGCTGGCGGCGAAGGACTATGCAGCAGGAATACAGAAACTTGTCACACGTTATGACAAATGCCTTAATTTGCTTGGAGATTATGTTGAGAAGTAGTTTAAAGTATCCTCTTTCAAATAAAATTTTTTATGTTTGTTAATATTTACTTTTGTGTCTTTATTTCACTAACGGGTACTACTTTCCGGATGACCCTCGTATCTCAACCCTTCCAGTCCCAACTACATTCTTAATTATTAAGAAACTAATTACGTATATATGTAATTTACTTATAACCTTCCTCTCAGCAACATCATGTAAAATTGTTTTTTTTCTGTCGCGGACACAGGGGAAATTGCTTTCTTAAATTGTTAAATCTTATTTCACCATACGGAAATAGATTTTAGAAATCTAATGATTGATTTTATTCAAAATTCATCTCATTGATAAAACTTCTACATGCAACCAAGCATAATTAATTGATAGAAATTTACACCAAATCGCACTGAAGGTGAAAAAAGAACAAGACATTATTCAGAAAACCGATTTAAGGCTGAATAAGACCGGAGACGAAGCCAGTCAAGTGATCAAAAGGAATGCAAAATGTTTCAATTTTAATTGCTAACGAATTTCATTAAGAAACGCTGGATTAACTTTCAATTTTTCAGAAGGCACATTTGCCTGTCTTTGAAAGAGTTGTCCTGTGGAATACATTCAAGCGGAATTTCGGTATTCTCCAGGGAAATTTAAGCGGAGAGTTCAGAACTTCAAATGAAAAGGGGGACGATTGCGCTTGATGTGAGCGTAGTTTTATATTCTTTTTAAATTATAGTAGATTTGATCAATAAAGAAATGCATGCAAATTTTCCAGGACGGTAGTTTTTACTGAGGTGATAAAATTATTTCACTACGATTAGGAGGGAATAATGGCACCATTGGATCCATTTAAATCTTATGTAAAATTTTAGGGCACTATTCCTATAGACTGTGTGGGCAAATTAAAACTGAAATAAAAATGAAATTCCTGAGTATTTAACTCTAATTGATGATACCAATCTCAAATGAAAAATTTAGCTGAAGGCAAAAGTATTGTACGCAAGAAAATATAAGTAGGAGTTGATTTAAAAAAAAATGAATGAAGGGTATATCAAAGGCCCTTTATAATAACTATCTACTGCCATCTATTGCCAGTTAGCGTCATGAATTCCTAAACTCCAGACATGAGTTATGATTTTGAATTCCAGAATAATGAAGGAATACCCTTGTTTTCATAACCGATTGATATCATATTATGAGCTTCCCTTCAATTACAGTATTGGATGATACATTTCAGTATTCCTTCTAGAAATATTCTGTACGTCAAATCTACAAATTGCATTCAAATTTTGCAATGTTCAGTTTTTATGGAAACAATTAAATATATTTTTTACATAATAACTAATTTGAATTATTTTAGACTTGATTAAGTAATTCTTATGATTCATTTTGTAAAGGCAAATAAGATTGAAATGAAATTTAACTCCACTCGTACATCTGGTGCGCAATTCACAGTCGAAACCACTTATAAATATTATATCCAAGTATTTGAGAAATTCACTTTCTACAAATTAAGTTTTCCATGAATATCCATTATTATGAGGGTAATTTAGACAAACTATGAAATTCGCATTGATGAAAATTTGTAAAGAAATTTATATAATATCCACCTTGAAAGTATTACATAGTACTGAAATTAAATTTTCGAAACAATATGCTGGTGCAAGATTTGAGATTTTTGCCGAGAAAATTTATTATTTTATGTAATGTAAATCCCTTTAAGGATAGCCTGGTAACGTTGCTTTTGGGGCTGCATCTAATGAATCAATACGCTCTTTGATTCTCGTAAATAATTTAAATCAATATTTAGCATGGCTTGGATCGATGTTTTCTTGTTCAAAATATTGAATTCAAATAAATCTATGCACAGCACACAGCAAAAGAGTTAAAATAACCTAAAGCAGCAGGCTAAGCTCATTCCTTTTGAATGTTGAATTCAACATCTATGACCTTTATTATTTAAGGGGAGAAAAATGAACGTCAAATTGCGGCCGCTACGAAAATGACAATTGATGTGATTTCAAGAGGTAAAAATGGCAAAAAAAGCTTGACTTGAATTTGCGCCATAAAACTGAATAATTCTGTTAAATCTTTTCGACTAATAAAATGGATGAGCCGTCATTCCAATCAAAACATATGGAAAAATGACCACTGCTAATCGCTAGACAGGAGATTGTACTCTTCGAGGACCTTTTAAAAGAAAACTGCGTGAAAGATGATTGTATTTTCTTCTGGAGTTAGTACTCAATGCTTTGCTGTTTGGAAAATGATGTTAAATAAGTACCGGTCTGTATTTAGGTAATATCTGTATAATTTAGGCAATATGAATAAATTTCCATATCAAAATAGAAGTATGAATAATATTATCTACATATTCCATTTTAAAATAATATATCAAAAATTTTACGGCACTAGCCTCATGTTTTTTTCTACTTCCTGTGAAACCATAGCGAATGGGTTGCAACATCGCTATCTTCTCAAGAGGGTAGAGCGCTTGGTAATGGCTGGATCTCCACCAAAAAGACTTCCATGAAAAGTTTGGCTAGTAAAATCGTGCGAGAAAGTAACTGGTTGTACAGGTTAATTAAACCATCTTACTACTTGAATTGCTGAATTTCATGCGCCTTAATGTTAATCTCCACTCTCATCTATGAAATCAAACCTCGCGGTTCATTTACAATGTAGTGTGGATATCTTTTCTGAAGAAAAAATTTAAAAAATGCGATCGCCGCTGCCATGGAGCCCGTCCGTTCAATCTCCCCCCGAGTTTGAACTGACTTGCATTTCAGTCAAGTAGAAGACTTGTAATCAGAAAAAAAACATTCGTCTCCTGGACGTGACGGCGCTAATTATAAGAAAAAGAGATTATGAAAGATCTGCTGCTTTCCCGGCGTACCTGCTGAATGAATTCCTCACGGGTCTTTCACCAGTTTAGGTTCCCTTATCTCCGCCGGAATTTCAAAGACTAACTCGCTCGTCGAAACGTCGTCGGAGTTGGAGGGGCCGATCCGGTGGAAGAAATTCATGAAGACATTATGGCGATGCAATATTGGCAGTATGAATGATCATGGTACAACAGTTCTGTGAAAGAGCAGGCTTACACTGAGAAACTACAACGGCAATCCAGGCAAATCGCAGTGCCTGCAGTGACATTTCAATAATATATACTCTAAGAAAAAATGCAAAATATTGTTTTCCGATTCCCAGAAAATATTTCATCGAGAACTTCTTTCTAATTTTCAACGGAATTTCTATGTAAAAGGGCGAAAATAAATTTTAAACCGAATGAATTCATGATTTCATTATTCCGCTTGCTTAAGAAATGAAGAAAACTTTTTCTTGTTCTAGTTGTAATCGGTTTTGCCGCCATTAATGCTTACTCAGTTTCGACAATAAACTTGTAAACGATAGTTTATTGGCGTAAAATATTTCTGGCTAATTATTTTTCATTAACACATTGAGCCACTAGATACTAAAAAAATTGCAATATCAGATGTAATAAATACTCTCTTATAGACGTAAATTGTCGCTGGTAATTATTATTTTCACTAAACTGAAAACAAAAAGTAGCACGGTTTTAAGTTTATAAACTCTAAAACGTATAAATAACAATACTTAAATTACAATAAATGTGAAACGCTATCACCAAGAAATTCACATCCATTAACTTAACGAAATTACTTACAAGGTGTGATCAAAAAAAGACAGGATTTTATAACTTGTTTATTTCGACGGATACAGCTTAATCGACCTTGTCGCCCTCAAAGTACATGCCTTGGCTGATGACACACCTTTGCCAACGTGTCTTCCAGCTCTCGAACCCTGCCTAGTAAGCGGCCTTAGGGATCCTCTTCTGCTCCGCCATAAAATTAGTTTTAATGTCCGCAATAGAATCAAATCGGCAAGGTTGATTTTAACTATGGAAGCAAAAAAAACGCTGATGGAGCCACATCCGAAGAGAAGGGTGGCTGCGGGGTCACGGAAGTTCCGGTTCTGGCGAAAAACTCTTGTCACGATCAGCGCCGTGTGAGCCGGCGCGTTATCGTGGTGGAAACGCTTGAGCCGGCGCGCCAGAGCTCCTTCATTGCTGTCGTTGCATGTGGTGACGAATAGGACACGTACCGCTGCTGCTGCGTAACGACTCGACGTAAAAAAACGCAACACCTCTCGTTTTAGTCATCAGATGCGTCGTTAGATGGCGCACTGTGTCTCGTTTCGATCCGTTGAAAGGTTTGTACAGAATAAAATCGGTCCGGTCTTTTGATCACACCTTGTATTTAGGACACCAGTGCATACACCTTGACGACAAAATATCCAGCATTAAATGAGTTCTAAATACATTGGAAACTACGTCTTGAGTTTCTAGTATTCATTGAAGGAATTAATCTATTTGGCGTTCCTTAAGCTCGTTTAAAAGGGGTAGTAAATGATTCAGCTCAAGATCAATAAGAAGCTTCACCAGCAGGGGAAAAATTATTTGAAAAGCATGGGAACCGGAGATAGGAAGGAAAGGTGTGGTAAGAAGGAATGAAGGAAATGAGAGTTTCAAAGAAGGCTGGACGGAACATTCCACTGCTAAGCCCCAGTTTCTTCCCTTGGGACGTAACCTGGAATCATTCATCATATGAGAGCGTTCTCAAGTCCCCACGAGGAAATATATCTACTTAACAGCCATGAGTATAAGAAACGTCATAAAGAAACTTTATCTTGAATAGAAATATCCCTTAAACGGAATTTAGTTGATTTAATTAGTTCATTCCTTTTTCTCAGAGATGGGACCAATTAAATAATAAATAATTTATATATTAATAATTCAATTATAATGAAACTCGATGGAGTTTGATGATTTCTTTTAAAGTTATCTTCGTTATAAACTGTCTACCAGAACAAAATCCATTCCCTCTTTTCCTAATCTCAATAGACGCTGATGAGCTTGGAACCAGAAATATATGCAAGAATCATCCACCGAATGCCGTCTTCATTCACTAAATGTCAATACTCCTTAAACAATTTTTACTGAGTTCCCTTTTCATTTATTAGTAATAATCAAGTGAATGTTGAATTGATCAGTGAAATGTTGAATTAGGGTAATTTTACTACACAAAACCTAAAAGTTAACTTTTCCCTTCGGCGTCAATTTTAGCGTCACCTTAAGGAGTTAAAAGAAGAAAACAAAGAATACTAGAAAAAATATATTAATGATCAAAGTAGCTACCTTGTCCAATAACAGTGAGAATTTTCTAAATATATTTTTTACACTTAGATTTTCGGGTAACTACTCGCAACTCTTCATTTGAACGAAGCTATAAAAGTGATCTATGACCTGTAAATGCTAACCACATTTTTGTGCTGGTACAACTTATGGCGAACCAAGATACACTTCTTTTTCCTGTCAACCACCTATGAGCCTCATTAAATATATTATTCCATGCAATAATAAAATTATTTATATACTTAATTTGATAACCCAAATCACTTATTTCTCATTTTAACAGACGATAGGTAACTCCCAGCGCGACGAAATTATACGTGTTTCACAAATAAATGACTGGAGACACGTGGAAGCTTACTTGGCAGGTCATTTACAAACTTGTAAATGCTTGCCTAGCGTATTTTAATGAGGAATGCGGCTCAATCGATCAAGTTGCTAAGCACTTGACTGATGACCAAACTTTTCTCAAATAACAGCTACCAACGAATTTTTTCCTAGTTTCACTCTTATTCTCTGGGTAAAATTTTTCCTACCCACTAATTCATTCACCTAGCTCGGGTTAACTTTCCCATTATTCTCAAATTTTGAAAACGTTCCAATGCTTTCCGTAATTAGGCAAAGATTTTGTGATTTTCTAGCTCATCGACACAAACCATCAGTAGTAGGGTAGTATTTGTAGCAAGTATCTTTATATTCTTAATTCATCACAAATTCTCTGATTCCAATTGAGCAGAATTCATTCAGCCAATGATGCAATTTCCTCTCATACACAACTTAATAAGCAGGAAGAAAGCTCGATTACTAAAAAAAATAATTTTTCACCTCTATATTCGGTATAAGATTCAGCATTGATATCAAGTTTAACAATGTAATCGATTAGTGGCTTAAAATTTCATTTATATCCAGCAAAGACACCATTAACCGCAAACAGAAGGAGTTGAGCAGGTGATAAAACATCGGTCATAAATTCCAATGTTACGTAGTTCATATATGCATTTGAATATTTATAAGCTGATATACAACAACTGGTGAATACAGACACAATAAACATGTCTATAAACACAAAGCAATAATTGGTATAATTGTACAATTATAATATGTCCCTGTGGTGATTCCACAGAAGTTACAAAGAAGTCATAAATCCTGTACCTTTGTTTAATTCTAGGTCTTGCCTGGTCCCTTCGACAGTGCTCGCATACCCGCGACGTTTACTCTTCTCGTAGTAATTTTTAAAACATCTCTCAAGTTTGCATAATCCCCCAGTTAGCATTTTCTCCCATGGATTCGTAGTTCCTGGAGCGTATTCAAAATGCGAGCACAATAATGTGAAGTAAAATCGATCCTTTACCATTAATTTCATTTTAAAAGAAAGCACAAACTGAGACGCAATTCACCTGTTCTCTGTTCAATACAAATAGGCAAGAGAGTATTCGATATAATAATGCCATAATATCAAAGAGATCAACCTACTAAGAATTCCTTCCTACTAAGAACCTTCTCCCAGACTAAGAAAGTGACCAGGGTAAAACTTAATTTTGTCATCAACTATGGTGGAAAGAGGAGTCTGGCGCTCAAATTTCACTAATTAAAACCAAGTTGATAATCTTTAAACTTCATATGGTACGTCAAAATTACCAATGAGCAACAAAAAACATTATATTAGTTCACGAAGATATTTTCCATCCTACCCTTAGCACTGAGCAGAAGATATTACCGCTACCCTCCCGGATGTCTCGCAACTATACCTATATATTGAAATGTAATGAAATAATTGACTTTGTAATTCCACACACTTTATTTAAAAAACACACGACCCAGGTTTCGACGTTGAACGTCATCATCAGATGATGATGACGTTCAACGTCGAAACCTGGGTCGTGTGTTTTTTAAATAAAGTGTGTGGAATTACAAAGTCAATTATTTCATTACATTTCAATATGTTATGCAAATTCCACAAAGTTACGCCTGAGACAACAAAAAATTATACCTATATAATTTTTCTATTAGTTGTCCTGAATTGGGATGAAATGTGTAGACGTGCTCAATCTGTGACCATCCAATAGTAACATACATTAAAAAATAACCTGCCTGCTTAGGACTCGTAACACGTAAAAGGACACTCACATTTTAGATTGTTCGAGCTTTCGGCCTTCCTAAGGTCAGAGTCTGGCCTGAAGATGGCCTCGAAAATGTATGTTCACCAAATATATATATATATATATATATATATATAATGGGCTGACACAATATAACACAAATATAATAGAATAGCAACATTTAAAAGAACACTCACACGGTAAATTGTTCGAGCTTTCAGCCCTCTCTAAGGCCTTCTTCAAGAGAGACTCTATATATATATATATATATATATATATATATATATATATATATATATATATATATATATATATATATATATATATATATATATACACACACACGAGGGTCATCCGGAAAGTAGTACCCGTTCGTGAAATAAAAAGACAAAAGTAAATATTAACAAACATAAAAAATTTTATTTGAAAGAGGATACTTTAAACTACTTCTCAACATAATCTCCAAGCAAATTAAGGCATTTGTCATAACGTGTGACAAGTTTCTGTATTCCTGCTGCATAGTCCTTCGCCGCCAGCTCATTGAGATACGCGAGGGACCCATCTTGCACAAATTTTTGCATAATGCAGATGGTGTTTAACAATTTCATGAACAATTGTTCGAGAAACATTGGGAAAATGCTCACAGATGTCATCAATTGTGACGCGCCGATCGTTCCTCACGAATTCGTCAACTGAGCTCACCAGTTGGTCTGTAATGACAGACGGTCTCTCCGAACGCTCATCGTCGTGTGTGTTCCCCCTCCCCATGTTGAAGTTGCGACACCACCGCCGAACAGACGACTCGTCCATTACATTGTCTCCATACACCTCCTTTAATTGGCGATGAATATCACATGGGCGAACGTTTCTTGCATTGAGGAATTTAATCACTGCCCTCACTTCACAACTGGCGGCGTTCTCAATTTTTTTAAACATTGTAAACAATCACAGAAACAACACAGGCAATGCTAGCGTCACGCAACTTGGCTCAGAGAAGGCAGACAAGCCACTGAAGCTATCTGACCTGGTCCAGCGGCTACTCGCGTCGTCAGCACTTCATGCGGCACGAACGGGTACTACTTTCCGGATGACCCTCGTATATATGTATATGTATATATATATATATATATATATATATATATATATATATATATATATATATATATATATATATATATATATATATATATATATATATATATATATATATGTGTGTATATATATATATATATATATATATATGTATATATTTCAGTCTTCATCGGAAGAAATAGAAGTAATCAATGCTTCTATTTTTTCCGATGAAGACGCAGCTGAATTCCGTCGAAATGATCAAGAAATAACGTGTGAGGGATCGCAGGCACTAAAAAATTCCTTACGTTAGAGGGTTTGCTTGCTTTCCTCTCCCTCGGGAAGAATTTCTAGTCAATTCTTAGACTTCTAGAAGAAAAAAGCCAAGACTTTTGAAAGCGTCACAGAATATTTCGTCATAATCTTCATTGCGGTGTTTCTTTCAATGATATTGAATAAAACGACATTTGGAATGAAAGAAATGTATTTATAGTAGTTTTCAACTACTATTTATTTAGAGATTAAATAGAAATTGTTTGGTAATCCTTTGACCCTATCTTTTAGATATATGAAATGTAATTTTATGACAGCAATGAAAAAGGTAATTTTTAAATATTCAAACTTAATTATAGGTATTTACTTCATGTCGAATGGGATATAATTTTTAAATATAAAAAAAATATAATGGGGAGGTTGACTGGATTGGAGGTTGGATTCATATGATGAACACGCCATCGAATGAAAAAAGTATTACGTATATTACTATACATTTCATTGGACCGAAAATTGGCATGAATCTTAATTTGGACCAAAGTCTTGGGCTAAGAGAGAAAAAATTTAGAGCAAAGAACAGCAAATACAAAAAGATCTGTGCTTCGCATTTACACTGACAGAAAATTTCCCGTTTCCGGCAAGGAAACAATCTTAGATTAGGAAGCAGGATGGTGCGAGATTCATTTTCGTGCCCGAGGGACCTCAGCACGAGTGCAAGTTCCCGCATTAAACGGCTTCCTTTGAGAACAATCGGAAATGCTTTCACACGTTACCACTTTCCTCTTTCGTTATATTTCGTGAGAAATGTGTGAAACCATTGTAGTATTTGGCCAGCTGTTGTATTTTCGTTGCCAATACCCTATCATTTCCCAGGAAGGTCGCGAAAGCAAGGGTTTTGGCCTCGAATGTCTGACGGCGAGAGAATAGCACCCCGAAAAAAGGGAGTCAAGGAAAGCGTTGATATGGGAATGAGAATCCTACCATTTTTTTGAAGCTTTCGTGGAAAGGAGGTTTATTTTTTCAGCGGTCTTGGAAAAAATTTGGCCTGGCCTACTGAGAGACGACCACAGAATAAGAATACGCAGGCTTTTCTGTGTTTCAAGGTGGCAGAAATGAGCCAGTATACTAATGATATTGTTAATCTGTGACTATTCAGTAGAATGTTTATGAAAATGCAATAACATAACCACATTATGCTTTTTGCCGAATAATCATAACAGGCACGCAAATAATTATAAACGTTAATAAAATTCCTAATTTAAATTTATTAAATATTATTATTTTGACAGGACGTATATATGAATATAGTTTACCTATACAAAAATTCAATGTTGATAACACGATGCCATCAAAGCCCTAAAATCAAAGGAATTTTGATTAATACTCGTATCTTCTTGAGGCTTTAATATTTTGATTTTAGGAAACGAAAACGAAAACCAATTATGTATGTCAAATATGGATTATGCTACATATCGTACTTGAATGAGGTTAAAATTATTTTGCTCTGCAGCCTTATAAAATGTGTACCTACTTTTATCAACGAATGAATTGCGAGTATTGTCAATACGTCAAATCGGAGTTTCGTGAGTAATAAATAAAATTCCTACCAAAACGGCCTTTTAACCTTTTTTCGATATGAAGAATAGTTTTTCGTGGTAATTATACTGGGGACAATATATGAAAGTCGTCTGTTACACGACCCATATTTCAGAAATTTATCGATTTTCGCCGCATATACGAGTGGGCACATATCGTAGTGGGCACGGCAGAAATCAGTGCTACGGAACCACATAATAATACAAGCTAAATATTGGAGATACGCTACGCAGATCAGAAGCGGATCATTTATATTTACTTGGTGTTCCACCCCTTTAAAGTATATTTTGGATAGATACAGACATTAAAAATGCAAAATGATAATTTTCTCTTCCTCTTTTGACAAAACACTACCTGACATTTGACACTAAAATAAACTCTCCGTCAATTCCGCATTCTACCCCCCGCCCTTCATTCCGTCCATCATCCCGATCCTATTCCGACCCCTTCCTCCCTTGCTCAACTTTCTCCCTTCTATAACATTCCTTAAAACCACATCGCCCATTAAAACGTTCTGTATCCAATTTTCTGAGCTCCTTCGAATTTCTTTCAAAAGTCCCCGTTTCCAACATGATCATGCCTTACACTTCCTAGTTCGTTCATCCCTCAGTCCATTTCACCCTTTACATCCTTCTCCACACCCACATTTCGAAAGCCTCCAGTCTACACTTATCATTTAGCATCAAGGACCATTTTTCTGCGCCGTGCAAAACTATTATTCTTATCAAAGTTTCAACGGGCCTTATTTGCATTCTTACCTACAGGTAACGTCCCAGTTATCAATTTTCTTCTCCTTGCGAAAGTTTTTTTGCGATTCTTCCTGTAAAACTGTTTGGCCATGTGGACCCAAAAGACTACATCAAAAAGTGAAATGTTCCACCCGCTCTAATATTTGCTCTATTATTCTAATATTTTTTGCCTGCCTCTTTCTTGAAAACCACACAATTTTCTTTGTTTACATTGATCCTCAACTTAAACCTAACACGCGTATTTAGTGTGCCCAGTAACATTTCTAACTTTGGGTCAATTGACTAACTACTGCTTCATCATTTACAAACCTGACTAATTTTATAAATGGACTACCGACCCCCTATTTCATTTGAGTGCCTCTTATACCATCCCCGATAACTTATCAGGGGAAACATTTAAGACAAGGCAGTGGATGAGTTGGTTCAATACCTCCACCAGCGTGAAAATTCATTATGAATGAATTGCACCACTGTAGGATTACAAGTGCCAAGACAAATATAAAAAAGGGAAAAAAGCGAAATCTTGATCGTAATTTCACAGTCAAAAGCTGTCGTCTTGACGCCAAGATGGCCGGAAATATTTCGTTGACATTGAGAGAACAGATTTCTTTAAGATACAATGATTCCATCACTGATACGAATAATAAAAAAATAATTTATCAGCCACTTCCTATAATATCCAAACCAAGAATTAACATTTCTCAGTAGAATCTCTAATTGTGGCGCCTGAAGTAAGATATTGTTAAATTGGTAACACTTTTTTAATAGAATATACCTTCAAAGATACAGACTTAGACTACAGAATTGCTCTCCATCCGGAAATTATAGTAACTCCACACTTCGAAAGAACGCGAATTCAATTGGCACATCGCACTTCACGGCCTGCCAAACTCGAAATAATTCTGTCAGAAACGAAGCGCTGGTGAGTGAAAAGTAGGGTAACAACCACACGTACACCGCAATGAGCGGAGAAACACGTCCGAGATTAAATTTAGTGGAGGTGCCGATGAGGGAAGAAACAAATCCCCAATGGGTGAATGCTAAAAAAATTGACAAAAATATAGATGGTGCACAGGTGCACCTAATATGGTTAAAGCCATATCTCTCGATATGTCGTGACCATGGCTGGGACGCCGTGTGGTATTGAAGGCAAGGAGTACGCGGCAGGAGTAGGAATGAGTGCTGACACGAGAGACTTGAATCCGTGAGATCAGTCGAGGGGAGGAGAGGGGCGCGCGAGGGTTGCAGACAATGGGGATTGCGATGGCGATTGGACGGAAGTGAAAGGAGGGGTGAAGGGTTGAGGGGAGGGGTGTGGGGGTCCCTTCCCTGAGAGAGACTAGGAGGGTGGCGATGGGAGATTGGGAGATAGTCGTATTAGGGCGGAAGGGCATATTTCACGCAGCAGGTGCTGCGATGGCTGGTTGGGGAAGGGTCGCAACGGGGCCAGGAAGGCACCGCGGGGTCGAAGAGGAAGGAAAGAGGATTGGGAGGAGGAGATATGCACGGATTCAAAATAACAACATTCTCCGGCATATGGAGGGTGGCGGGCAGTGAAGCAGGGAGTCCTGGAGATGTTTACGCCACTGCCTGCCCCTCTCCGGCTAGTCTCAGGGGCGTGTGTGGTGCTCACGGGTCCGTTCACGTATTCACTCGAAACCATTCACTCCCAACGTTCCCTTTAGGACTACACATGTTTTCATCTCAGAAATTTGAAACTTCCACCGTGCATGGTCGACGTTGAATACTGTACGCATATATCAATTTCAGCATATTGAAAAAGTGTACGATTTACGAAAATGTCGAAAGAATAAAACTATTTCTGCCGAGCTTAAATATTTTTCACAAACAGGATCTGGATTCATTTTTACCCATAAGATAATTCGGAATTACATGACATATCCTTGGCTAAAACGGCATATGTAAACGTTTGGGTAAATTAATTCATTCTTTTAGTCGAGGAAACGTGACGCTGATAGTTAATTCGCTCTTGTGTATTTAAAATACCACTCTACTCATTCAGAAATAAGTTGAAATTTAATTCAATACACAACACGCATATGGCGGCATTACAATAATCATTTATGAATTACTGCATTTTTAACAGCATATGCATATCCAGCAAGTATTACAAGTTAAAAATGCACGAGAATATATGCAAGGAGCGAAATCATCAAACTAAGACGCAATTAGTTATTAGGTGAAGATTTTAAATTTGACATCCGAAAACATCGGAAAATATTACATATATTGCAAAAAAATAGGAAGTTCATACATTTTGAATTTGACGGGTCCAAGGAAAGCTATTAGACCTTTCCTACCAAGGTTGTTAAAATTGTCTTCACTTCATTGTTCTTTAAGATGCAATCTTCAATTGTCACTATATTATTACAATTTTGTAGGTACGGAAGTAGTCAAATCTAGTGAATAATGAGACCCGTATATAAAGGGAATACGATTTCGTAAACCCGTATGAACATCATGTTTTAAGATTGCATTGAATTCATACTAAAATAAATAAAGTACACATGCGATTGGATTTGAAAAATATTTTAGGTTACAAAAATTCAGATCGGGATATGATAACCATTAGATGACAAAAAATAAATATGATAATTTATCATGTGAAGATAAATAAATGTATAACATGATCAATTTTGAGCGGATTAAAAATTTTTTAAATAACTCTCTCTAATTTAGCTCAGTTCCTAATGAACTTGTGAACCTAATCATGATAAAATACAGATATGTGAAAATAAACTAGCGTAACTTCTAATTCATTAATTGTGAAATGATTGAACGTCACCTACACCAAACTTCTCCTAGGTATCCCAATCTTACCCTAAAAATAGTCAGTTTAGGCTCTTTGTGAATAGCGAACATAAACTCAAAATATTAATAAGTTTACAGTCTCATGCTTTTCGAAAACTTTCCTTTTCGGACTACCTGCGCCATGTTTTTCTAAACAACTAAATGAAATAAGATCTCAAATACTTTTATTTCAATCGGTGGAAAATTACCACCGTAAAACAAATATTTAAGGGAAAATGAAACTTTAAAAATTTATCAATTGTCATGTTAATACGAAGGAATATATTGGGCCATCAAAACGAAAGCTAGTCTAGCGAGATTCAAATTTATTAATTCCTTCTAGAATTTATGCGAAGTAATTGTCATTCCTCTTTTGTTACCCTCATTGCGAAAGAGTTGCGAAGCTACCACGCATATATTCCGATGAATGACAGCCTGGAAAACTCTGGAACAACTCTTTTGAAAAATGTTTCTTTAAAAAAAATGCCTTCGTCTAGATTGCACCCGAGGCGATAAAGGCGCGGAATACATTTCGAAACAGGTGTGGCGCGTAGGAGGTCTCATCTACTTCGTGTGTCTGTGTGTTTTTTACGCTTTTTGTTTATTGAACAAGCCTGCCAACCCAAGGGGGATGAAAAAAAAGAACGAGAAACGAATCAACCGCTCGGGAACGGAGGAACCTCATGAAATTTTTAATGTGTGCTAACGTTGGTTCGACGAGTTTCGGCTCACAACGCGAGCCGTGCATGGATGCATGTGCTTATACATCACTGCCGCATTATATTGAGCAAACACACACACTACTTTAATCCTGAACTCTCCCAGCACCACGTAATCGCACTTAAACATAAACCTGGGCCTCTTTCTCCGTTTTTCGAGTCGCTCGCGCGGGTCTTATATCTCTCTGGGTCACGGGAGGAAGTAAACCACGGAGAGCGATCTATGTTTCGTCTAGGCTGGGTGACTTGCTGTATGATTCTGCCCACTCATCTCCCTCCCTCCATCTCTCGAGCCTTTCCGTCTCTTCTTGACTGAGGCTGCTGGCTCCCGTTGTCTCGTGACCGGTGGGGCAGATCGATAAAGCAAGTGCCATCTCCGAAAGGGGAGTTACTGGGTTACCGCGCCACAATGCCTGGGACTGTCCATGCTGAGTGAAGAATTAGTAAACATGAGTAGCAACAAGCTCACAACTTTCTACTTACTTCAATTTCTTTAGGTGACCGGGTAGATAGTCTTTAGCCATCGGAGGAGAGGCAAGGCCATCCCACAATAGCGAGACTGATTTAGGCGCCTTTTATACCTATTATCACACATTAAATACGGTAAGATTACACGTGAATATTGCCATTTTGTCTGCACCAACGACTGAGCTTAGAATTCTATAATCTCATCACTGAAAGTTGAAGTTCCGTAAAATTCTTTGAGATTTTTATAACTACTTTATGACACTAGTATGTATATTTAGGGGGCAGGTCTTCTTATTTCGTATTGATTAGATTACAATCAAATTATTCCTCAATAATCTATTCCTTGTTGATTCTTCAAAAGTCTTTTCAAAAATTTTAAACTACAAAAAAGAATGGTCTTATACGAGTACAAGTTCTTAATTTATTTCAGAATATAGAGTTTCAGCGAAAAAACAAAATAGAACTCGGTGGCTAATATTACATGCCAATCGGCGGTTTCTAATTCTTCCTCCATTTCAGCGATTTGAAAATGTTTTCTGGTAACTTCTGATTCGTCTTCGATTTATTTTTGTTGCTCTTAGTAATGTTAATTAATGAATATGGGCAATGAAGAAATATTTTCGATTATGTTATTCCAGTTTTTCATAATTATGTTAAATATTTGTGAGTTTTTGGTTTTATTAATGTTAATAATAAAGCTTATTGAACTGGAAAAAATAATGTAAGAAATTCTCAGTTTTTTTAAATTACGCTTCCGAGTAAACATGATCAAATTTGTTGACCTTCTGAAAAAAATACGTTGAATAATTTCCGATATAAAATTATCTCCAGTCGGAATATAGTTTTTAGTTGGAGTAAATCTACATGAATACCCAGCGATCCACCAGAAAGGTGGCTGTGGGTCCAAGCACCAGGAGTAGGAGACATTGACAAAATTTCACACGGATTACAGGGTATGAATACCATAAATTCCCATTTCGTCAGCAATCGACTTATATAGGCAGGTTTGAACATCTTAGAAATTTAGGTGTGATAAGAGATGTCATCATTGGCTCAGTATATTGGAAACGTTTAAAAATTAATGGAATAGCAGCAAATACGAGGGTCATCCGGAAAGTAGTACCCGTTCGTGCCGCATGAAGTGCTGACGACGCGAGTAGCCGCTGGACGAGGTCAGATAGCTTCAGTGGCTTGTCTGCCTTCTCTGAGCCAAGTTGCGTGACGCTAGCATTGCCTGTGTTGTTTCTGTGATTGTTTACAATGTTTAAAAAAATTGAGAACGCCGCCAGTTGTGAAGTGAGGGCAGTGATTAAATTCCTCAATGCAAGAAACGTTCGCCCATGTGATATTCATCGCCAATTATAGGAGGTGTATGGAGACAATGTAATGGACGAGTCGTCTGTTCGGCGGTGGTGTCGCAACTTCAACATGGGGAGGGGGAACACACACGACGATGAGCGTTCGGAGAGACCGTCTGTCATTACAGACCAACTGGTGAGCTCAGTTGACGAATTCGTGAGGAACGATCGGCGCGTCACAATTGATGACATCTGTGAGCATTTTCCCAATGTTTCTCGAACAATTGTTCATGAAATTGTTAAACACCATCTGCATTATGCAAAAATTTGTGCAAGATGGGTCCCTCGCGTATCTCAATGAGCTGGCGGCGAAGGACTATGCAGCAGGAATACAGAAACTTGTCACACGTTATGACAAATGCCTTAATTTGCTTGGAGATTATGTTGAGAAGTAGTTTAAAGTATCCTCTTTCAAATAAAATTTTTTATGTTTGTTAATATTTACTTTTGTGTCTTTATTTCACGAACGGGTACTACTTTCCGGATGACCCTCGTAGTTCTAAGACAACCCTTCCATGCCTGAGTATAAAACGATATAAGCAAGGAATCATGTTACCTCCTCAACATATAACTAGTGATGTAGATCCGTAGTATACACTTTAAACATGAGCATAGAGGGCAAACAAAATGTTTCACCAGGAAAGAGGCGACATTAATGCAGCCAATATCATACTCATGGAAGGGAATTTAATAACATTAATGGATATATTTACTCCTCATGAGATGGAGCTCCATGAGAAATATCCGACCAACTCAATAAAAAATGCAAAATCACGGAATTTATTTTTAGCATTAAAATATTCTTCAAAGCTGGAAACGTCTATTCAAAACAATATGTTCAGTTTAAATTATAGTACTCATTAAACAAGGCTGAAAAAGTTAAGGACTTCCGCATTAATAATCTTCAAAAAGAAGCTATAATATTTTATTATGCTCTCGAAAAAATGTAACCCGTTTTATTTGGTGGGACACTATTTCACTATCAAAGAAGAAAAATTACTTTGAAATTTATATTTCCTCTCTTTTTATCATGCAGTATCATTATGGAATAATATTTTACAAAAATTTACATGTCATGTAGCTATCTTGAAATATTTACGTAAACTTAATGGAAATTTTTTGGGTTTTCATGAATGATAGCTTCATACGCAGTTGCGGAATGGAACACAAAGGAGTTGACATACGACGCAATATATCGGTTTGAGAATAGAACTGTGTGATAGGAACATAGATTTTTATCGGCGAAATATACAAATATACATTAAATCAAATGAAATGAAAATTTCACAAGAGATGATATTCTCACTCCGGAAAAGTGAATGAAGACAAAAGTGACTAAGTGTAGGTCCACGGAGAGTGTTTTATGAATCCAAGGGTAAAAAATGGACTACCGAGCCTTCTGAAAAGGGAGGGACATAGAGAGGTAGTGGAAGGACGAATGGGAAGAATGACTCTGAATTAAGATTAGATTGAATTAGATTAAAGCGAGAATGAGCCAGGGAATACAGTGTTGAAGGCCGAGAGAAAAGACAGAGTAGACGTTGTTAGAGGGCAAGGAGGAAAGAGATATTAAGAAAAACACACGCGAAGCTTGGATGGAAGGTGAAAGGAGATCTTCGCCGAGATAGGCAAGGCGGATGGCGCCGGGGAGTGAATTTGAGTGTTGCCGTAGGCGAGGGAGGGAGGAGAGGGAAGTATAGCGGGAAGACCCGCGGAGGTTGTATGAGTAGCGCCAAGGAGAGATTAGGGAAGCAGGTGTTGGGGCTGAGATAAGAGTGGGGAGGAGAGAATGGATGAGGGGAGTGGGTGGGTGCCGAATTGACTCGGGCGGCGCGAGGGGGCGGAGAAGGGCGAGCCTGGAGAAGAGGGGGGAGCGGGCGAGAGGTAAATCAGGGAGAGGAGAGCGAGGGATAAAAAGGGCGGATTCCAATACAGGAAATTAAGTTGGCGTTTCCTGATTTCCTCAGTTCCTCAAAATTGTTAATATTTTCTAACCCCTTTTTTTTGACAGGGTCATTACTGGATTCTAGGGAAATAACATGCGATCCTCATTAAGGTTGTGGATCCGTATTATATTTTAGTTTGCCTTTCAACTATTTCACGAAACGACAAAAAAGATTTTTAGGATTCATTTACAAATAATTCATCACAATTAAGATGTTGAACCTGTAATTGATGAACTGTTAACGTCACGACATCGTGTTTGCAATAGTATTTTTTTATTTGATTTCAATTTATCTCCGATAACTCCCGGTGTCGAATTCAAGGATTTCTCAAAAGGAATATCCAAATCAGATTTCGAATCGTAAACATGGAGCCTTCACTTAAAAATTTAAAGGTGGTAGCAGATTGAATTCGAGCTTTCATTAAAGTAACTTTCAATTAGAGCTCCATGGTTTCGGCTATTGTCAAGAAGACCAGGATTCAACTCCGGATGGGCACAGGTTCCCCCAAGCTCTGTGATTTTTCGGGTCCTAGATCCCTTCTGGAGAGACTGCGGGGGAAATCAAGAAAAATGAAGTGCCCTTCTTATCGATAGCCTCTTATAATCAGCGTATTTTAAAACCCGTAAAGGGGCGTAATACGCAGCGAGTCTCGCCTCTACCTATTAAACCAGCCTTCTGGTCGATTACCTTTAATTCTGTCCAACGATCAAGGATTGATCATCTAAACTCTATCTATTACAATGAAAGAATAAATCCGAGAGAATCTCAATTTTCCCTGGAGGTGAGAGACACCAATGACGATTTGGGGACAGATGTAAAGTCACCGGATGGATCACAACTACAAGAGCGTAGACCTCAAGGGAAAATGAGTCTCCGAATTCCAATGCACTTTGTCCTCTCAACTTCCACTCATTCTCCAAACCAATTCATGCATTTATTTCTTCGGCATAAACACTCTCCATTTCATAAAAAGGGCGAAAATACAACAAAATTTAGTTTGAACAAAAATACAAACGCTGTCTGCGATGCTATTTATCTATTCTATTATATTTTATAAAAATCAAAAGTAAATTTCACGCGAACGTACTACTGGGGCTATCCCCTCAGGAACAGTATTAGTAAACCTAAGTGTAGGTAATTTCTATGACTGTATACAATTCTGACTTAAAATATTCTTCTACCTCGATTAGAATATTCTTTGTATAGCAGGAGGAAAACGTAATCATATTGTTTTTACTTGATACTGATTTTTTAACCCTGAATATGGTTTTTCAAAAGTTTTTCTTTCAACAGATGATTATTCAAGCACTTCGCTGCCATTGTACGCCCTTTGTCTCAAATGTTTGGTACCAAGCAGCAAGAAGTGCGCAAGTAGTTTCCTCGATGGCGCACGAGAGAACGGGACAGGGAAATTTCAATGTGGTAAAAGCTGCCAATTAAACAACTAATAAAACCGCATAACTTTGTAGTTCATCCGTCGTTTTTGGTCTTGAAAACAGAGTTCCTCATCTGCTTCGCGATAATTACTCTGAGTTTTCATCAAGTTGAGCCATGTTTAGGACAAGTGAGACTTTTAAGGCAAAGTAAAACATTTCAACGCACAACTTTTGAGCCACCATAGTTTGGAAAACTTCAGTACTCTAACAAAGTGAGCTAAAATTATAGTGATAAGTACTTATTATGAATGAAGGACTTTAAAACTCTTGAAGTTAAACGTTTTGGATACACGTTCTATAAGAATGGAGAACCTAAGCGTCTGTTTCGCTTAGGGATTTATGCATCAACATATGATAATATACTCAACACTACCTTGACAAAATTGTTTTAGACAGAGATATTTTCTTTATTGACGAATTTTTACTAAGAATTACAAATAAGTTCCCGGCAGTCGGTCTATATGGGGATTTTGGTGGCCACAGTTCAGACTCAGGGGTGCGGTTTGGGATGCAGGCGTCTCCTGGGAATCTATGGATTAAGATGGTACAAAACAGAGGCTTGAAGTAACGTTAAAATACTCGAGGCGAGTACGCCAACTTACTACGCAAAAACCATCTCTTCTCAAACCTCCGTATTCCCTGAGAGGAGTCATTACCACAATGGCGAACAATTAAGCCTTCAATGGATGCCTAACTAGTGATATGGCTCGCCTTGAAATCCTTTTCACCCTGAGGAGAAATCGCGACATTATGCCATTTCATATGGCATTGGTGACAAATTTCTATTTTCGACCGTTCGTGAATGCAACATGTTTTATTTTAAAGTTGAAGCTTTTACATATTCTTTTTCTAGATATTAATTCCATTAATTCGACGTCAACGAGGACCACAGTAGTTACACTCCTATTTCTTAAAAATAATAGCTTTTCTCGACAGGAGGATAATGCCTTGTCATATCCAATACGGGTCTAAGAAAAGCAAATTATGCGACACGCAATTGAGTCTTAAAATTCATGATTCTTGAAATCGAGGAATACATAAGTAAATGGAGATTTTTTTAATTCAAATAAATCTCCTTACAAGGCCCATCTCGAGAAATCAATATACAAACTAAAATATTATATTCTTGATGAGACCGGCTAAATTACGGGTATCTTAATCATGCGTTAACTAATGGTAGTCGTCGATGGATTGTAAAATAGTGAAATAAAACAGTGAATCCCAACTCACCGTCTTGTTTCCGAGGTTCTTAACCCTACAGTTGAGGTAAGCCGTCTTGCCAAGGAGGGCCGTCACGTTCTTGGAGGCCACCTTGTCGAAGCCGGGCACTCCTGCAGAGCGGACGCCCGTGGACACGGTCACAGAGGCGGACGATGACGTGGCCGGCTCCAGGGAGTTGGCGGCCGCTGTCTCCTTCGACTTCCCAGTGTCCCGCTGGAGGGAGGCGGCTGGAAATTAGAGGAGGATCAATAGGTTAGGTAAGCAGGCGGTATTTTGGAAGCCATATCCTTCTCTTTAAGGGGAAAACAAACGAACAAATGCAATGCAAAGAATAAGGGGTATAAATACAAACACGTGAACGAAGAAATAGTTTATAAAATTGAGCAAACTTATAAATTTTCATTAGCTTTTAAGAAAGTTAAAGTGCACCTTACATTGTCCGATTAACTACTTTTATGACTTAACCCGAAAGCGTTGCTTTACCATGCCCTTGAAAATATATAAAATATAGTCACTAAAAGATTTCCTTCACAAACACATTTCATGGGAAAAGAGATGGTACTTAAAGAACACCAATCTAGGAGTCGGAAATGTATTCATAAGAAAAGGCACTAACCTACAAGGATTATAATACGGTAAATATCTCACGGAACTCATTACCATCTTGGAAATAATTTCGGCAGGCATAAAAAACAAAGTGCCTATGCTTTTAGAGTCGGAAAACATTTTAGTAGGCAAACATCAAGGAACATATATTATGAACTGGTAATAGTACTTTCTGGGGAGGGGGGAGTATAATTACGATGATGGGATCTAAAATATGAGTGCTTTTCCAGGTAACGTCTTCAGCTGACCGTTTCCATTTCCTTGAGTTCTTCATCACTCCTGAATTTCCTTTCAATGCTCCTTCCTTACTTTACTGCTCATTCCATATCATAGCCGTTCTGCATCCAATTTCCTCGTTTCCATGGGCGCTTCCTCCCAATATCTCAGCAAACTCTTCCTCCTCCACCTATCTAATTATATCGCCATTCCTTATTCCCACAATTCCATTCGTTTCGTTATTTCCTTGAGGATTTCCTACTTTCACAGGTTTTCCAGTTATATTCCCCTGCAATAAGAACTTGAGCCGATCGAAATATGAATATCCCTTAAATGTAGCCATGCGCCATTCCTGGCGCTGAAAAAAAATGATTAAACCCATTCTCACAAAAAATGAAAAAAAAACTCACTCGGTTTCGAATTTTTGGGGGTCCACACCTACTTGACAAAGGTGGCGAGGACCACCAGATATTTGAAACCCAGGGAGTATTTTTTTTCTTTTTTTGTGTTTTTTCTGTTTATATATACGTATATGTATTCTCTATCCTCCGATGAAGACGGAGCGGAATTCCGTCGAAATTATCAAGAAATAACGTGTGAGTGTTCTTTTTATGTGTTTCTATATTGTTTGTTTGTTGCTGTCCAATTTATTATATATATATATATATATATATATATATATATATATATATATATATATATATATATATATATATATATATATATATATATATATATATATATATGTGTGTGTGTGTGTGTGTGTGTGTGTGTGTGTGTGTCTGTGTGTGTGTCTGTGTGTGTGTTAATATATATGTTATATATAGAAACACACATATGTATATCTCCATATATGTACCTACACACAAATATTACAGAGTCGCACGCATGCGGTATGATTAGTATCAGATAATGGTTTTTGCCGTACGCGATCCAAGAAGCCCCAAGTGGAAACCTCAATTTACAGAAACTCCACTTTTAAAAGGTTCCTGTCCAATGTTCCATTTCTTTAAATACTAACTTCTTATTATTTCCCTTTTTTGTATCTCCGCAAGCAACGTTTTGTAAGTACTCTCTTGTAAAAACACAATGAACACATTAGTAAAGTGAGACTTTTTACTCATTCAAAAATCATTTTATTTTAAATAAAAATATTTTTACGCGACAACTCAAAATTATTGAGAACCCAGTTAAAATCGAGGAGTGGAGTAACACACCATCACTGCCTGCTCCATTTGGTATCCCCTCCGCATGACCACCCCATTGCGTAATATATTTCCTATAATTGTCACTTGAAAAAAATTATGTACACCAATGATTATGGTTATAAAATGAATAAGTTGTGTGCTCATACACCAATATTCATACTCGTTTGATATTCTGGATTTTAATTAAATGAAAATGTAAAAAATAGCCTTAAATTTTAAAACAAATTACAGTACACATTTTGTTAAAGTCTCTTAAGCCTCGGTAACATCCTGCTAGTCAATTTCGAATAACAACGACGTTCAATATAATATCACCTAACTAAGTCTACGCAAAAGAGGCGGTAATTATTGCCTATGAACCTGAATCACGGTTAATTTAATAAAAAAGGAACGGGAAAGAGTTTAAATATCTGCCGCCAAATGCATTTCACATTGGCCGCATTATTTAGTTATTCGCGCAATGCCTTCGATTTTTTTCCTCTCCTGTCTCTTGGGTGGATTACAATTGATGTTTGCGGACCAGAATACAAGATGGCATTCCGATCGACGGTGAAAGAATGCGCCTAGTGGACTCTGAATACTAAGATGGCCGCGGGACGTGTGAAGAATAACTTAAGGAGGATTGGGACCTCTGCCGTGAAATAAAAGGGATGGGGTATTGACGCACCCCTGAAGGGATTGTGACGTATAGAACTGCGAAAAGAAAGAAAATTCCGGTTTGCCATGTAAAGAGCCGACACCAAGGTGCATGAGGTGGAAATATTAGGGAAATTAAGTCCTTTGAATACTATTATGATATATATTATTATTTATTATCATTAAATATGCTATAGTAATGAGAGAGTTATAGCAGCAAAAATGTTGAAGTCATTTTTCTCACAAGGTGAGTTTTTTCCAAAATGATACTTTCATATAAATGCGTCATAATTTTTCCTTGAGAATTACGTCAATACACTTAAAATGTAATAACGGTTATTTCACTTGTCATTCAACGAAAATAATGATCCAGCGTTAAGATATTCGAGCAGGAGTGAACATTTTGCAATAATTATAAATAAACATGTCATATTCTATTTTGTTAACTTTATCTCAGTCATAGCATAGCATATGAAAGCAGTGGTGCCTATTAAGCCAGATAATGATGATTTCCAAATGTATATCCAATGTTCTCGTACAATCACTGACGCGGCATTTGTGCACGATGGAGGTTTTCTTCCTTGGCCAAAACATAAAAAAAGAGTTCTGGCATAAAATAATAAGCTTTCTTAGGTTGAGTCCTGTCAATCAATTTTAGTTTAATTTCATTCTTAATAAATCCCTAATATTCCCTTTGTTGACGATAACATCTCTACGCCTATCGCTCCACCTTAACAGCATCAAAGAATAAAATGCACCTGAAATTGCGTGACACTGAAATAGATGCATTTGACTTTGAGTGATACATGCTAAAATAAATAATTACGTCCCGTGAGAAAAAAATGCATGAATGGAGATAATTTTCATACGAAAGGAAATAAATATTTCCATGACATAAATGTGAATATTAAGGAAAGATCCCCCGTTTGAGATTAAAAAGGCGTTTCCAAGCTATATTTTAAATCGTTAAGTTCCATCAGATTCCGTGTCAAATACATTTCAAAGTGATATTCTACGGAATTTTACCGTAATGTAAAAAATGCTTTCAGCCCCTTCCCAACGCAGAACGCTCTTAGGAATAAAAATTGGAGAGAGGTTTCACTAAATTTTGGTTTCACCCCAAAAAAGAGGGGTTCGCAGGGGATAAAGACGACTTTCTTGCACGTCGGTAGGCCTCTTTTATAAGAATAATTCACGACAGTCTAGTTCTTCCACTCATCACCTACTGCCTTTCCACGGGAGGTTAAAAATAATTCTGACGAAATATTTGGGGTGAAGTTTGAAAAGAAGCATGGGCGGATGAAAGGACAGAGTGGGCTGAGTTGCTCGATGTCGTGGGATTGCTCCCCCAGTCTCTTGTTTGACGACCCCGACCCTTGATCCCCTCTCCCCCAAAAAAATTCAATCCCGAAGGACCCCTCCCAACCCCCACCTACGGAACCCCTCCATCCCGACACCCTCGCAACCCACGCACCTTCTCGCGAATATTTCCCAGAAGCTCCTCCAATCCCATTCTTCCGCAGGAGCCGTCTGTCCAAACCAAACACGTTTCAATCGAACGCGACTCTCTCCATCGCCTCAAAACTCAAGACCCTAACCGGTCCGTGTCCCAGGGCCCTTTTCCTCCCTAGCCTCCCACCCCAATCCCCCCCTTGGATCCCCCCCCCTCCCCGTCTGCCACCCACGTCCCTCCCTGATACCAACACGACCACCCCTCTTTCACTCACCCAATCTCAAATGCTCCCCCGCACGCTCCCGCTTTAGAATCGCATCCGCTCAGGCAAAGAGATAATTTGAGTTACGAGAGGCATTTCTGCGAAGCAATCTTTTCCTAAGACCAAATCAAATTAAAAATTTAAGGAAATTTCAAGCGTATTTTTTGCTTAAGGGAAATTGCGATGTGGTGATCGCGTCGCCGTTTTTCCGAGCAATTGCATAATGTCATTCCGGGGGTCCATTAAAGCCACTTTTGCGATTACGTAGCATCTAAAAATTGTAAAAAATCACATTTTTCGTTTTCCAGGATCCCTAAAAGCTATCATCAGAGTAACAGTATAGGATGAACAACATGCAGCTGAGAATGCGGAACTGTAATGAAACTGTAAATAGCACCCCAGCACCAATGCATGGAAAAATAATTTTTTATAACTGACATTAAAATTTGATGGGACGAGTTTGTTAAATTCTAGGGGAATAAAAGTGAAGTAGGTACATTCGCAAACAATTCCTTTTCATAATTTCATCGAAGATTATGGGGTGAAAACGTTGTCTTAATTAAACAGTCCATCGCCTCCATGATTCCCCCACCGAAAAGATACTTCATCGAAGCTCTATTTAATTTCAATGGTTATATTAAAGAAATCACTGCAAAAAGCCCCATACATGGAGTCATTTAAAATACAAATACAATTCGAAAATTGAAATTTATGCAGTTAGATAGAACAATGCTATTCATACTATAATAATTTATCAGTCTTACGTTTTTAACATAGGTTTTTGCATGGGCACATATTACCGTACACATTTCTACATTCGTTAGACTCGTGAAACAAGACCGAGCCTGACACCTTAATTAGCATTCACTTTTCCTCAATTTCGTGCCTATTCTACTATCACTGCATCCAATATGTCTATCCTAATCCAACCCCTTCCACGCTTGCCCAACATTTTCTCCTGTATCACAGACTTTGACATACCATCGCCAATCAAAATGGTCTGTATCAATTTTCCCTGCCTTTTTTTAATTTCTTTGCTCTCAACACTTACTTTCTCCCCCGTTATGCAGAGCACATCCTCTCTTGATTTTGCATCAATTCATTTAATCTTTTCCGTCCTTCTTTAATCCCTCCTCTCAAAGGTTTCCAGGTCATACCTAAAATATTGATAAAAGTGACGAGTCTTTGAGCCAAGCAAAAAATTGCTGTCAAGTTGAAATCCTTACTTAGCGTCCCTGTCAACAATTCCTTCTTACTGAGCAGGTTCGGGTACCTGATGGAACCGAAGTACTTTCTTCTTCAAATAAGGTCGTGTTTTTGCAATTTATATCTTCAGCTAGACAAATAATTATTCGTAATACTATCTCGTTATGGTTTTACCTTTTGGAAGATAGTCGACGAACACAATTACGTGACTATCCCAAAAAACATTTGCCAACACCACCCCGGCCGATGGAACCGCCTTCTCCATTTTCGGAGCAGGTGCTTTACAGTCCACTGTTTTCACTGTTCTTTCGTTTCAGAAGTGTAGAGGTGATTTCAAGTTTCATCTACAGTTATGAATCGACGCAAAAAATCGAACTCGATTCGCGAGGGATTAGAAAATGTTCATTTGAACGCCTTTTATGGTCCAAGGTGAACAAACGCAGAACCTAACGCGTGGATTGCTTACAAACATTATGTCCCATTATTCATTCAATATATGACAAACACTTTCTTTCGATGTGCCCAAAGCCTATGCTATCCCTCCAGTCTAGATTCGACGGCCGTTCAGTATTATTTGGTAAACGTTTTCGATGTTATCAATGGTTTTCGCAGTTTTTAGCCGTCCCAAACGCTCATCATCAGCCAAGATGATATGACCCCGTTTAAATTCATGTGTAAAATTTAACGGTCGTAAATGATGCTGCAAAATCCCTGTAAAATAGGTCTAACTTTTTAGATTTGCGTAGGATTATCGCCTTTCAAAAGCATAAAACAGCTCGATATTCAATTTTTTCCAATTACACAAAAACCCCCAAAAGACTCACTGAAACGATTGTCAAACCACAACTAAGTTTCCAAATGGACTGACGATTTGGTGAGTTCCTTTCAACGCATGTGCTTCTGCTTTCCACGACGCTTGTAGAAGAATGTTACATCTTTGTGCTGAGGCTGGAAAATTTCCGAACAACACTCGTATGATAGGAGATATTTCACCAATAAACACATTTTATTCATGATGACATGCTTGTCGGAAATATATTTTCTGGGTAAAAATTGTACACCTATCAAACTTTCAACGTACGATTAATAGTACAAGGGTAATTAATTTCACAATAGCACTCCCCAATTGTATTTTAAACATTACATACTTTACAATAAAAAAATTTTCAAGTTATTGCTGAGAGAACTTAAATTAATTACAATCCCTTTTTAGATATAGGGGTACATAATACTTCATCCCTAGAAGCGTTTGCGGGTCAAATCCTGAGATTATGCGCAGGAATAAAATAATAATTTCAGTGAGTGAGAAAGAAGAGTTTACATTATTTTTTACATCGAATAAGAGTTTCGCGACCAGCCGGGAATTACAATTCAATGCAATCTCCCATGTGCCCCCTACCCTGGCATCTCCCCTTAACACTCCAGCAGCCTCGTGGCCTTGAGGGGACGTGGCAGCAGAGGGGGAGGACACAACAAAGGTTTCCTTTCATGCGCGCCCTTCGCCCTCTTCCGAAAACAACAGCATCCCCTCGAGGGGTTCCCGGGCGGCCCTGACGTCTCAAGGCACGCAAGCAAACGCCGCCCGTGACGCGCACGCACGGGATGCAAAGACGGGAGTACATTTTGAAGGATAACTTTCTGCATCAATTGGCGCCATGTCGGGTCATCTACATCTACACAATGATAAGCATGCCGCCGCAAGGGTGTGTGGCGGGGGGTGTCAGAGCACCAGCCATACGCCCACGAATAAATTCCAAATGTACATACATATGTATTATTATTATTAGGTAATCTACCGGTTAAGGTAGGTTTTTGGATGGACAAAATTACTAATTCAACAATTTGTGACCCCTAGCAAAACACAACATCCTACTCTACATCAGGTTCCTCGTCAGCTCTGAGTACTTTCTTCCTCCCTTCATCCCGTCCAACATCCCTATCCTGTTCCTTCCCTTTCCTCCTTTGCCTAACATTCTCCCTCAATTACAGTCTTCAACATCCCGCTGTCGGTCAATACCCCCTTTATCCACTTTTCCTGCCTCCATAGGATTTCTCCCAACAAACCCCTCTCTTCGCCCACCATACCAAGTACTTCCTCATTTGTTTTCTTCTCTGTCCGTTTCACCTTCTCCATTCTTCTCCACACCCACATTTCAAAAGCCTCCAGTCTACGTCTATCCTCCTGCTTCAATGACCACGTTTCCACGCCGTACGTAGCTACGCGCCATATCAAAGTTTTTACGAGTCTTTTCTTAACATCCTTACTCAACGTCCCAGTATATATATTTATATACACACATATATATATATATATATATATATATATAGGTATAGGGCTTAGTACTGGGTGATCTCTACCATCACCTACTAAACCGACCTTCGGGTTGATTATTGTAAATATACAAATATATATATATATATATATATATATATATACAAATATATATATGTATATATATATATATATATATACAAATATATATATAAACACAGCAATCAACCCGTAGGTTGGTTTGGTAGGTGATGGTAGAGCTCACCCAGTACTAAGCCCGACGGCGTATGAAATTCACACATCAAGGCAGGGGGGGGGGGGGCAGTTACTTTCCCTGTACCGGCTATGGCTTCCCAGGAAGATCTGGTACTCGAAAAATCATATAGCTTGGGTGGATCTGCAGGTGCCCAGAGACTTGCTCGGGAATTGAACCCGTAACACTCCTGTCAGTAGTAAAACGCATACCCCCTGGACTACCGCGACCTTACATAAATATACATACACCTCGGACATTACATTATATCAGATCACGGATATCAAAGCATTCTCCTTTCTATATCCATCTGCTTTATCAATTTTGGACGAGATTCATTCTTACCCGTGGAATTAGTGGATCTATACTAGGGTCCACAATTCCTCAGTGACAAATAAAAACATATATCTTTATTGCATTCCACCAAGAAGTGTCTATAAATTCACCCTAAGGACAAAATCCGTGTTCTATTTTCAAACCATGTCATATTTTTTCAAGTTTTTGGAACATTTGATGGTCCGAGAGAGAAATACTGAAACGACCCCAAAAATGGAAAATTCTTTTCATCTCGAATTCCTTCGCCAAATCTTTTTCAAGACGGACAGAGAAAATAACAAACCCGACTTCTCTTTGAACTCCCCGCCATCGCTTTTTGGAAGACCCTTGTCCTTGTTTCTAGAGATTTGTTTGTACCAAAGGGAGCCGAGCCCTGAGGTCCAATGCCTGCCTTAACATTCTTCCTTTGGCTCCTTAATTTTTTCTCATGCCTTCTGTCTTCCCCAGCCATTATTCGAAGGCATCCTCCCGATGCATTGGGGCTTCACTCATAATGAATCGCCGTTCGTGGCGGAGGCTGAGACGATTTTCTCATCGCTCGACACAGAAAATTGGGGAACTCGCCGATTGGTGCTATTCCTCCCGCTCTCTGCGCTCTGTTCAGAGAATTATATCCTCCGCAATTTTTCTTCTATTCGGCCAAATAATAATCTGATATAGCTCCTTCCAACATAAAATCTCGAATGAATACAGTTATGTATAAGGGAATATCCAGTCATGAAGATAGAGAATTCTTACTTAATGACCGTAATATGACACGTGTTGCGAGACATGGGAGCTAGAATTAAATCTGTAGAAATGTTTAGATACATTTTGTTCAGGTTGAGTACGTATTGCACCCGAAAACACACCATACAGAATACCAAGAAAAAAAAAGTAAAATTGAAAAAGTATTTTGGTGTTACGATAGCTAAGGATATGCACTGGGTGAAAAACATTTGCAAAATTCGCGTAATGGTAAATAAAAATTAGGTTGAAATACAGGATATATTTACTGCACGAATTTGAAGGAGATATTTTATCCGAGGAAGATAAAAACATATTACAGTTCTCCGCGTATCATGGTTGTTCATATCTCGTACTTAAAAACAGCGAGGCAGGTAGTAGAAAGGGCAGATTAAAAATATTATTTTGTCCTCGTACCGTTAGAGATCAAAATAGATATAGTATGATCGCAGGCACATAGGGGATGATTAGAATAGGCCGTTTAAATGTGTTTTATAAATATCCTGCACGTTTTTTTTATTTATTAAACCCATCTTTATAACATTCTTCCCGCATGATTTGAATATCTTCTGATAATGAGTATTCTTTCATGTTAGTACTCTCTTTCGTCCGATTACCTTGGTCTGATTGCATTATCGGCAAGATATTTGTGTTGTGGCCTAATGATTGTGATTTTCCATGCGTGGCTGGTGACCTAACATGGCTTGTGAGATATTATGCAGATGTAGATTAGTGAATGCTAGGATCTTGCTTTCAATATAATACCATTATATTTATCATGAACAATAATTTAAGGGGGTTTAAAAGTTTTTAGATGGTGTTGTGTTAACTGTATCTCCTGATAACATGCTAAAGTATCGGATATATATATGTATATATATATATATATATATATATATATATATATATATATATATATATATATATATATATATATATAAATAAATAAGTCCATGATTAATAGAAACCATGCTGCTCAAATGAATACTCAAATGAAACATCTGCTCATTGAATTATTCAGGATTTCGCATTATGATGTACTGATATAAGGAACAATTAAAAAAAATGTTTCGACCAATATAGTGTCATTATAGTGAAAATATCTGATCATGGAATTAATATAATCGTGATTGCATTCATTTTTTGACGCGAAGAAATACGAGAAACGAGGAAATAAAATTCTGTATCTTTCGTGGTTTTTTGATAAGATATTTTTCTATAATGCTGGTATCAGATTTTTCTAAAAATGAAATATTTTTTCAAAATAATGGTTTTAGTTCACAAATTTAAACTACATTGTACAAAAATATTATTTCTAGTGTTCTCCCGCCACTATATTATCAATATCTAAGTCTAATCTTTATGACCAAATTCAAAGTTTTACGAGTTGTCCCATGTAACTGAAATAATATGTTTAATGTCTCTTTAGAAAATTTCCCAAATATCTCTTAATGTAGGGATCGGGACCTGATGCAAGTACTGGCCGATTTCCTTGGCAAAATCCTCCAAGTTAAACAATAGGGTAATATACCCGACGAAAATCTAGAACTTAAATTTAAATCCAATTTCAAAAGGAGAGTACTTCCTCTTGGGATTACATGAAAAAATTCTCGATATTCTTGCAAACATATAAGTAAATGATAGCATCTTTAATCCCTTGTAGCCACGGGATGAGTTTATTAGATAAAATGGCGACACCGTTCCACACGGCCACCAAACCGTCTGGCCAAACGACTTCCGGCTAGAAATCCTGCGCCCCTTGTTTTCCAACTTATGAATCCGCTCGAGGGCTCCTTCGTTGCCAACGCCCCCATTTCCACCTCTGTCCTCTTCCTGAGAGTTTCCTCTCCAGAATTAAAACAGTAATTCAGACTGAAATGCAATTCTACCCACTCAAATGTGAAAGACTCCTTATTAAGCGATTTCCTGCGCCATGGAATCATTTAGTGAGAGCAGTTTGCTCCCATTCATGGCTCACCCTTTTTTACACCCACTGAAACCGAAGACCAGCCTAAGAACTAGCGTATACTTTTGAATCGCCTGAGATGCGATTAACACTAACGTTGAATCTCAAAGTGTAGGAGGGGCGAAACTATTACTCGTACTACTCGAACGTAAACAGGTTTCTCCACGATGCAACGATTGTGATCTTGCACGTGTGATTAATGATCTAACACCCCCCACCACACGCCCTTGCGGCGGCTTACGGAGAATTGCGTACCTCATATATGTATGTAGATGTAATTCACTTACATTTGAAGTTTTACTTTAGATAGGCATCTTAAAATCGTCTCCATAAACAGGAGTAAATTCTTTTTACCCTAATATAAACATAAAAAATCTGCCACTCTCCTGAACATACAAGAGAGTCTAAGCCTATGGATCTCCATCATGAAAAATATTCGATCCAAAGGGTGATTTTGCGAGGTGTGTTTCGTGTTCCACTTGAACTCAGTCCGAAGAAGCATGATATTAAAGTATTAGCCTGGAGTGGAGGTTTTTCCTTTCCACAGGCTTCAAATCTATTCCTTCCACACCATATAATTGTGCTTGAATTATTAGACAACCCACGAGATTACTACGTCCCCAGATAAGGATAGTACATAGCCTAGTCATCAGACCCTTCCCATATCTCTCGTATGCTTTAAACCTATTGCAGGACATTTAGATAAAGTATTCTTGATCACAAATATTTGTTTTAAATTGACAAAACCTATCTTCAGGTTACCAAGGAATTTATTAAAAGCACTCAAATTAGCCTTACCCGTTAGTTTTAGTTTGTATCTAACTGAAACTTCAGTTATCAACCCGGACGTATAGGTAGAGGTCACCTCACACTAAGTCCAACGGCGAGTGAAATGCACAAAAAAGGGTACATCAGGGGGCCAGACCAATTTACCCTGTGCCACCTATGGTTTCCCTGAAATGTCTTTCACCCAAATTTATCACACATCCTGGGTAAAGCCGAGTATGTTGCACCGAGTTGCCCCCCTAGGTAATCTAGAATGAAACCTGAGCTAACCGGTCATTAGTCCATCGCTCAACCCTCTAGAATACCAAGCATCTTTTTTCTGATAGTGCGTGCTTTTTCCTACCCCGTTTCCAATCAATTTCATTGAAAAAAAATATCGATTAAATGTAGAGGAAACACTGTTTTTGTCTCCACTAAGGCAATCAAAGGTGGATTATAGTGGCGTCAAATAAGAAGCTATAACATCTACAAGGAATACCTTTTCGTATTTCCAAATGAGAGAACTTGAAAGATAATTACAAATGAATTTCATGTGGAATAAGAAAGTCACTATTAACGAATGATATGAAAGGGAATCCATAAAGGCCATACTATGTGCCTTCAGCTTAAGAGGTAACTTTAAGGAGATTATAATTCCTCATCTACTCTATCGAAGCTCTTAGCTAATTTCAAGCAGCACTTCGAATATTCCAATTAGATAACGTTACGGAAAATCCACCGAGTCTCTGAAGTAGTCGAGGGAATTAAAACATGAACTCCTATGTAATTTGTGCCTGTAATTGATCTAGGCTTGGGACAATCATATTTTTTTGGCCTAAGGACCATGGTTATTTCATGCAATTCTCACGAATCTTCTCGTGCATATATTCTGCCTTTTAATTTCTGGTAAGAAAACTTATGCAATTTTATGAGCCAAGTCACTAAGATAAGTATCCCTTGACAAATAAATTAGTATAAATGCGTGAGTCACTAATTAGAGCATTCAACTGAAATATGAGTTTGCTAGATAAGTTTAGAAACAAAATACCATCCAATTTTATGCTTTCTTTGTGCTCTACGTAAAAATGTAAACATTAATAATTATTCAGAAAGAGTATCCACGTTGGTCCTCCTTAGCTGGTAAAATAAATTGAATCAAAATTTTTTACCAAAAATCAAATAAAAAAATCCGTGGGTCGTTCAATAAGTCCCAAGAAAAAAGTCCCGTGAGAATTTTATATTTTCAACATAATCTCCTTATAGGTCGATATATATTTCACACTTTTTCCAACTTTTTTAATCCGTCCAAAAAGTAAAGTTTTTGTAGGTCCTCAAAATTGGCTCCTGAGTTGGCGATAATCTTCTTGCTAGACGTGAATCGTTTTCCGCCGCGCCAAGCAGGAAGTTTGGAAATAAAATTAAGTCACTAGGGGTAAAGTCCGGTGAATACGTTAGATTTAGTAATAATTCAAACTTTAATTCCATCTTCCGAAAAAAATAGGGGTGTACCCGTGAATTGTCTTGACGGAATAGATATTTTTTCTTTACCAGATGAGGGAGTATTTCCCTGTTTACTTCACTCAATTGGCATAGTAACGTTGCATAATATTCCACAACTGTTTCTTATCCCCTATGCAACTAATCGATATGGATAATTACGTGCGCATCCCAAAAACCGTGGTCATAATCTTATCGGCCAATTTCACCGTCTTCGCCTTCTTCGGGGCCAGTATTTCGACAGTTCCTGTTGCCTCTGGAGTGAGGAAGAACATTCATATTTCGTCCAAAGCTATGTATCGACACAGAAACTCGTCAGGATTGCAATGGAAAAGCGTAAAACCAGCCTCAAAATCGACCACGCGATTGCGCTGATTCTTCAAAAGAGAGCAAACTCGGCATCCATCTTGCCGAGGTTTTTTCACATCCAAATTTTCGAACGAAATTAAAAACACTGTACGTTGTGATTCGTACAACTGTCGCTTCAACGTATTCGTGAACTTCGAATCGTCTATCGCTCAAAACTACATCGCGAATTTTGTCAATCATTTCCGAGGAAGTCACTTACACTGGAAGCCCCGCGCGATGTTCATCATTTGTGGACGTAGGGACGTGTAATAACTCATTTACACAAATGTAAACAGTCACAAACACAGGAGCATATTTGTCATGAACTTAACCTAAATCGGATTTGCTCTATCTCTGTGTTAAACCTTTTAGAGAAAAGTGTCCAATCACCAAGCGAAACGCATTTTTTCCACTCTTCTAAATAAACCAAAGCTCGTTATTTCAATCTACAATGAAAATGGAACCACGTGATGGATGCCACTGTAAAAATAGTCTAATAAAATAATTAGGCTTACCATCAGCAAACCTCTTCCGATAATACGAGTGTCTTCTCTTGGATTTTCTGAGGAGTAATAAAACGACTTGAGTCGCGGTAGTTCAAGAGTAGAGCGTTGGACTACTGACCGGAGGGCCCGTGTTCGATTCCCAGGCAAGCCTCTTTGGACACCTGAAGCTCCACCCAAGCTTTGTAATTTTTCGGTTACCAGATCTCCCTGGGAAACCACAATCGACAAAGGGAAAGGAACTGGCCCCCCAAACCTGATGTGTGAATTTCACACACCGATGGGCTTAGTACTGGGTTAACTCTACCATCATATACCAAACCGGCCTTCGGCTTGATTAGTGTGTCTATGGTTTTTAAATAAACGACCCAAGTATATAGCAGGAATTACCAAAAATAATAAGGATGCCACAGCCAAAAAGTCTAGCAATGGGTGGACGACTGCTTGAACTCTAGGCATTAAATTTACATAACGAAATGAACAGTCCAATATTTTTCATCGAAATGTATCACGAAATGACCTAAAGAAAAATAAGAACCGATGAAACGAGACAGTAGGATTCTTCATTTCCCTAATAGAGTGGATGTAGGTCATCAGTATATTATAAACTTCGCGTTTTTTTTTTAGATTTTGGGGGCTTTGAAGGAACAAGGTGTTGTAACGAAATACCGTACATAAAATGTCACTGGTAATCGTAGTCGTTTGGGATGTGCCACTGTCCACGAGTTAAGTGCCAACTTTTCAACTAAACACTAGGGGTGCTTCACCTTTGAAAAATTCTAAGAAAATGCGGGAGATGCCGAACAATAACTTCTACCAGAGGTATCCGCTAAATGTGCATTACAATGCAATAATTTCAGTTCGTGAATGTCATTTACTTTGACTGAAGTCTTGGATTGCACGAGGACACCTTGGTAGCTTAACTGGCTAAAGCACTAGGCCGGATATCGAGGGATCCGAATTGGAATCCCGGTCAAGGAGAATCATTTCCTCGCACTGACATTGTTCCATTGTAATGCGCATTTAGTGGATCTCTCCGGTAGAAACTACTGTCACGGCATCTCCCGTAGTATCTTGAAATTCGCGGAATTAAGTCAGCAGGACCATCGTGGTCCAGTTTCCCCGGAATCAGTCTGGGCTAAAAGGCTGCATTCACTGGCGAAATAATTAAGTCCTCTGCGCTGAGCAACTCGTATCTCTTCTCGGATGATAAAAAGCAGTCGCCCACGTTGCGATGACTAGGACTCTCCATCGGGCTC
Source organism: Hetaerina americana (assembly GCF_022747635.1). Lineage (NCBI taxonomy): Eukaryota > Metazoa > Arthropoda > Insecta > Odonata > Calopterygidae > Hetaerina > Hetaerina americana. The sequence continues at coordinate 3,983,908 of NW_027287019.1, read as the reverse complement.
GAGGAATCTCCTGACAGGGTGCGATAGTGTCCCGACGTGCGCAAACTCCTGAGCGCTAAGAAGGTTAATCCGTTGCATATTCTTTGAGACATCCACGAGAGCGTCGACAACGAAATAGCATTTTTTAACTGATATTTTAAGTCTATTATAATTTTAGAATAAATTCATTTGCATATTATGTTTTATGAATATTTCCGATTTCTCCTCAAGTACAAATGATATAACGGTCTTTTAATTGGTGTGAAATGACCATTATCATAGAGGTACTCGCTATTCTTAATACCTCCGACCTATGCACGAACAATTCCAGCGAATTCTGACGACAAAAAAAAGGATTTCGATGAAGACCTCTTTACGTTAAGAACACATTTAAAGCGCACATTCACTTTTTGTCACCTCAAATGCTCATCCTAAAGTAACCCACGAGAAATTATGGGAATACAAACAGTCGCGACCGCTCACCGCCATACGATTGCGGCTGGCTCAGCCGGGAAAGGGGGCAAAACTGGGAGCGAAGATCCCGCGTGAAATTGACCGGGCGTAACGACTGCCACGTCGCGGACAAAGCGAACGGAGGCGGAGAAAACGGTAAATGGAGCAAACCATAAAAAAAAACTTCTAGCAGACGGGGAGCGACAAAAGCACGAAAACTACGAATACTACTACGACTCTTTTAATGCCCGAGAGAATTCCATTTGCCCTACTGTCGGAATGGAAGGCGTGAGAGAGAGAAAGGGAGGCAGGAAGAGAGCAGAAGCGTATAAGCAGCGGCACCGTACGGCGAGCTCACGACGACCGACAATAATGGGTATTCCACGTCAGGGAACGCGAAGAATCCTAAAAGGGTCCGCGAGATCCCGTTCGTGTTTCCAGACGTGTGTTTGCGTGTGTTCCGGTGGAGGGCGAGAGGGAAAGGTGGGGACCGTGGGCCAAACCAGCGGGATCGATTCATTAATCACGCCCGGGAGAGGAGGATCCGTCACCTGGACATCGGCGAAGGGGCGGTGAGGGAGGAGCTCTTGAGGGGGGGGGGAGGATGAAAGTTCCGGCGGTTGGGACAGCGCCCACCTCCCATAGAGTGCCAGGGGCGCGCGGGGGAGGAGACGGTCCGCATTTTATGGGGAGAGAGAGAGAGTGGGGGGGGGGTGCGGGCGCCCGAGGTGGACATTGTGGGCGGTGGATGAAGAGGGAGAGATTGAGAAGAAGGGAAGTGGATAACGAAACGGCGCGGGGGGTGGAGGAGGGACACGGGAAAGGGTTGACAAGATGGATGAATATGGTCGTGAATTACAAGAGCGCACATCAGCATAGTGCTATTATCGCCGGTGAGCGACAACTCGTAGGAAAAAAATAGAGCTCCCAAAGGCTTCTTCTGGAAGTAGAGGGGGAAACAAACGTTGTCTCAAGTATAAATTTGGGTCAAATAATACTGCAATCAGTTTAAAAATTCCGTCGTTCGTCCATATAGCCAATGATTAATTTATTCAAATACAATATGAATGGCTACAAGAAAACTTTATTTTCGTAATGCACATGAAAACTGATATCAATGACAAACATTCAATGTCTGAACCTAATATTTTCAACAAAATTGGAGATGATTCAGCTCCGTTTGTACAAAATATGAATTAACATACTTTGACTTTCATTGAACTAGGCGTTTGATAGCCACAATTAGTTGTTGGATAATACATAATATTGGTTCCTAAATTACATTTTTCTAACGCATTTTTTTAAAGGAAAATGCATATAGAAATCAATTTGATTTAGATGCGTACAATTTGAAAAGATTCGATAATTTTCTTAATTATGAAGATGAAAAATAAAATTAATTATACCGTACGAACCTAAATATTGAAACAAAATGTATGGACACATAATAAGTCCTCAAATTTATATCTCCCAAAAAAGTATTGTTCACCTTAAGAACAGTATTTCAATTTCCATTGATAACGAATTCAGATATTTTGGGGAAATAACGTAACTTGAAGTCTTCAATTTACGAATTCTGTTCAAAAAGTATCGCGACTTTAGTGTTTTTTTCCGATATTATTTATGTATTCATGAATATCTATTTCGTCCCCTTCAAAGTAATCCCCATTAGATATTATACAATTGTGTCAACGCTTTCCCAATCCTCGAAGCACTTCGAAAAATCATTTTTTGTGATCTTGTTCAGCTCCTCCTTCGATGCAGTCTTTACCTCGTCAGTCGTAGCGTAGCATCGTCCTACGCCTCTTCAGTTTCGGGAACAAGAAACAGTAACTGGGGGCCAGATCAGGGTAATACGGTGGCTGCGGCATCATTAGTCAAAATTTCGCGCACTTGTAACGATGTGTGAGCAGGGGCGTTGTCATGGTGCAAAAGCCGATTTTTGTTCTTCCACAATTCCGAGCGTTTGTGGCAGATTGCTTCGCGCAAGTTGCGCATAACTTGCAAGTAATACTTCTTATTCGCCGTTCTACCCTGTGGCAAGAACCGTCCCAAGCGACCCCTGTCATGCCCAAATAATTGGTAAAATTCAAATGACACAAGCCAATCGATATGTTTAGGCCCTCAGCAACTTCTACGACCGTGATTCGACGATTGGCCTATTTACTTTCTTCATTTCATCAATGTTTTCGTCTGTTATTGACGTGCTCGGGCGTCCGGCACGCTCTTTGTCGTTCACACCTCCTCGGCCATCTGAGAACATTTTGTACCACCAGTCAACGTTACTTCGGTCCAAGGTAACTTCTCCATATTCCACAGTCAACATTCGGAATCCGTCCGCGTACGCATTTTCGTTTTGCACGCAAAACTTGACACAGATTCTTTGATCAATTTTTCGGAAATGGCGAAAATCAAAGACAAGCCAAAACACGTTGAAGCAAAATAGCTCTCAACAATCAAATGAAATTTAAAATGGCCGAACTTTTCGGCATAAGTGAGACATAAGTACCATAATAACGCCACAATAATATCGAAAATCAAATATGCGTAACGCGCGAAAATTAAAAGTTCGCGATACGTTTTTAAAAGACCTCGTAGATATCACAAGCGATATAGTAATAAAAACTATTATCCATTTTAAAAGCAACATTTTATAAATGGTGATAATGAGAGAAGAGGAATAATAGGTGTAGAAGAGGAGTGATAGCATGTGTCAAGTTAAATATTCCCTGCAGAAATATTTTTAAGAGAAATCGATCTCAACTTCGGTGAAATAACTTCGGTACCAAAATTTTATCTCTCTGGATGCGCCTGACGGTCTATTCACCCCTTGGGACTCCGATTATCCAATGTCTTGTCTTTGGGCGTATCCCGGAGGTGAAATTGACGGAGTTGGCCCTACCAATATACCTGAGGCTTGAGGAACACGAACTTTGGGTTCACACGAAGTAGGCAAATGCGTTACCTATATGACTAATTCGGCCGGTAATATTCAACGTAATGATAAATTATAACTCACCAGATATGTGATAATCCTACTTTTGTGTTTTCCTTATGGAGTAGTAATGTACCTTTTCAATTTAGGATTCTGGAATAATCTTACTGAAAGTCCAGGGATTCCAACACTTAGATGAGCACATCTTATTGACATCCAGGATATTATTTAATTTGCTGATCGATATAAAGTTAACGCCGTTGAAAATGAGTAACACTCTTACCATGACGCTGTATAGATGAAACTCAGTTGTACATCAGCAAAGGCAATTTTTATTACGCTATGGTCATATAGAAGCAAATAAAAAACACTTTGGAAATACAAGGAAGGTCGGAAGAGTTTTTTCAGTGACGGAATTGAAAAAAACTGTAACACGTTGGGAGAAATGTGTTAGCCTTAACGGCGACTATGTTGAAAAATAAACATATTTTTTAAACTTTTTAAATTTTACTTAAATGTAACTTTTTCACTATCTTGCTATTTGCTTTAGTTCGCGCCCTATGAGTATGTGTGCATTACTTTTCAGCCTAACCTCGTAATTACTTTAATATAGACGATAAATACATTAAAACTAGGTCATTGATAATCGATACATTCACACGCCATCGCAAATGAATTTATGATCGATATGAAATGATTGACGCATGAATGAAAATAAATGTGATGCGTCTCATATGGCTGGGCGATTCAGTTTTTGTCGCGAAAACGGTGGCTACAAGCATTGACGTCCAAGCAAAAAATTACGTGGAGTGGATGAAGAAGGAAGGGCAAAGCGGCGGATGGCGAAAGTGATGTCACATATCTAGCCGGAGAGGCGTGTCGTCAGGCGCGGGCGAGATGAATGGGCGGACATACACACACACATACACGTCAGGGCGAGCGACGGCACTCTTCCCCGTGCGCAATCGGGGGGGCCCTGTGGCCTCGCGAGGGAGGAGTGGTCTCGTTTCTTTCTGTTGTGGGAGGGAGAAATTAATTGCCATGGCACCGTAAGTAAATACACTAACTGTTGAGGGAGATTCATGGGAATACTGGCTTCGCTCCAGAATATCTATGCATGGGGCAACTTATGGACCTGCCTACAATCAAGCTAGCGGAACTATGAGGTTGAACTACCTGTAAACCCGTGACGATTTATAACAACTGTGTCTTTACGATGAGTTTTGATTCTTTCGAGCTAACAATTTTAGAAGTAAAAACACTATTTTCACAATGGCAGGAAATCTAAAAGAATGAATTTTTACTTGAAATCAAATTATTAGCAAGAGTTCATGTGAACAGATTTGTTTGAAATTTCATAAAATTCCATATATTTCACAATGCCCGACATTTACCCACCGCTCTGATAGATAAATATGATTAATATTTAAATTTTTTATCACAGAACACAGGTTAAATAATAAGGCGAGTACGCAAATATCCATACTACATTACAATATAATTTATTATAAAATGGATATAGCTTCAAAATACTCAAAACAAAGAAAGAGAGGAATATCAAGGCAATTTGAATGGGAAAAGTTGTTCAATTACACAAAATAATTTGAAATGCGCGTAGATATTGCTCTCATCTCACATTATAACATTTACTTTGAAATTTCAGAACTAATTCTGCCCTCTCTTATGAACGCAACTTCTAAGAAAAACGAAATAATATATCAGTCGAGCTAAACACGCCCGACCTTGCAGCTCAAACAAGATACGAATCGATCAATAAACTGTAAAAATATTCAGTGACGCTGATTACAATTCGTTCATCTTTTATCGTGTTTCGATAAAACACTACGCGGAAATAGATTCCCGGGAAGGACCGTTTTCAAGCTCGCAGCCACTATGTCCCATTTGAAACACCAGTCCATGCGCTCTCATGAGGTATATGTAATCACAACGCCGGATTGATCTAAGTTTCAAACCTTCCATCATGTGCAGGAACGCCCCCGATCGAATGAGAAAGAGGCAACTCCTCTACCAGGAATTTCATCACTCGCTTCCCTTATCACCGCAGAGGTCCATACGGCGGATGCCAATAATACCACGGGTGTCAAAACTACGGTTGAAGGGTGGTAATGCACCTAATGCGTGTTTCAAGGAATAGCCCGGATCATTAATTATTCTCGGCACCGGGCCATTATGAAGGCTTGGTGGTGGAGGAGAGGATCCGTTTGAACGGGGAAGATGAGGAGAACGCATTCGATGAAGCATCGACATATCGCAGAGGGTTAAAGATGTGAAAGATTAAATGTAAGAGCTGAGATGGGCTTTGGGGAGGAGGGGGCCTCGCGTCGTTTCGATTGTCGTCCGGATGAGCAGAGGAGGAGTGATTAATGAATCTCGGGGCCGACGACGAAGCGCCCCATCGACACTCTCGCCCCGCAGTCCCTCGAAGGGGCGCGTGGGAACGACCCGGAATGAGAGACAGGGAGGCGGACGGCGGCTAAATGCGGAATCTATTACTTCCGCGCCGGGACATATTAGAGCGCTCTCCGTAGACGAGCGACCGCATCGCTTAACATCAATTACCCTCCCGATGCCGAACGGCCTGGGCCGTCGTCCATCACGGCCGAACGGCCGGTGAGTGAGAGAGAGAGAAAAAAAACAGCCACGGAATAGTCCGTCTAATTCCGAAGCAATGGCCATCGTTTTCTTTCACAGTCGGACTGCGCACAGCCGGCCACGAAAAATGACGTTGGCACGCATTTAAGAGAGCACACTTTCTTCTTTTCCTTGCTCGCCTTTGTTTTCTCTTAAAATACATCGGCATTTGTTTTAAAACTTTTGACAATGAAATTAAACTTCCTAGAATATCGAAAGGATTACCAGAAATAGTGTTCAAAGATACTTAGCTATACACCAACAGGAGTAATCTATTACATGGCATTCGAAATAATACAATTAAAAAAACGTAGGATAATGGAAAACAAGTGAATTGCGAGCTGGAATAATAAGCTATTTTAAGCAATGAAGCCTTGTCTAGCGGAACTTCTAATTTTTATAGTCTCTCCAATTCGACCTTAGATTAAATTAGAAGGTGATTTTCGTGGTACTACGATTATTTCCAAATAATTTTCTCTGGTTTCAACACCCTTTATCTTTTGAAAGTGTCCCATATACCAAACGTTACTGTTGTTTTTAGAACAATATCAGCTGAAAAATGGTTTTCAAATAATGAGCCTTAAACTTACGAAGTCAACAAATGTTTTCTCTTGTATATAAAAAATTAGCAAATTTAATTTCAATATGAATGTGAGGATTTGAAATTTGCACGTTTTTGCCTCACTATGAAATCATTTTTACGCTTATCATTTTTATAAATATTAACATGCGGAATTATACTATCTTGATCAATGAATTTGAATTACGGAACATACCTCTCTTTGCCGAAGTTTCATTTTTGAGGGTTACAATCATTCAACAAGCAGACTTCCTTTCGAAATCCTTTGTATTGTCTTGTTGTGCTCCATTTGTTGAAATTCAGCCGAATTATGAATATGAAACGGGCATTCATGGGGCATAGTGACACTAGGGCCCCCGCGACGCGCCCTTGCAACAGATAGCAGGGTATTGTGTAGAATAGAATATAAAGGGCGATGTTAGTCCAATTAGCGCCAAACTAATTAATTAAACACACAAACCCATCAAAACACCTTAATTACCATTAAAATACGCACAGTTAGCCTAACAATTAGAAGTGAAATTTTAATGATCCCTGAAAATCACAATGAATGTGCGTTCAGTTTTTCGGCTTTTAATCCTAAATTTTCGCTTGCCTTACAATTCTTCACACTTTAATTCCTCACTCATTCTACAGGGTTCACATTCAGTCCAAATTGTCCATTCCCTCCCTTCAACTTCCGCGCTGAATCCATCATCCTTACACACACACACTGTCATCCATCTGCCTCCAGCGATCACCTCAAAATGTCCATTTCTCTCTTCTAACTTCTATCAAGGAACTGTTCCTCCGTAATGCGGCTTCAAAGACGTTTGACTCCGTTGGGGTCACCATCTGAAGCATATTGTTTCGCCTTAAAAGCACCACCACCATAATAATTGTGTCTAACAACACAAGTATACGCACGATGGTAGAAATCACACTACATGGAAACCAGGAAAGTCCTTTCTGATGTTCCACCGGGTACCGCCTTTCGTCTCCACCAACATTTTGATGACCTATTCACTCACAATCTTTACGGGTTATTTCAACTCAGACGTTGAGCAATACGAAAATCAAAATTTCAACTGAGAATATCCTTACCCGTTGAAATGCGTGCTGAACCTATTGACTTACGGATCAATCTTCAAGGAAACCAGATACAACTCATATTATTCTCATGACAGATAGGTAGTACAATACTTATGCAATCATTTGGGGATCATTTTTTGCGCAGACTTTGGTATTAGATACGACCTCAATTGCTTATGTCTTGATTTTTCCCACACGAAATATCGACGGAAGGATTAAAATAGAAATGCGCTTTGAATTTCCCGAACAATTTTTCATCATTTTCATCAATTTCATGTTAGGCATATTTAAATCTGTGATACTGTTGATATAATTACTATGAGCTACTTATTAAAATGAAAATTACTTAAAACCCTGAAAAATATAGCACTTTGATCTCATATTTACATCAAAGTACACATTTGAATTTGTTTAGAATACATGAATCGGCCTTCGGATATATTTTGATTATTTTTCCCGCATTCTCCACGGAAAGTTAAAAATACCTGGTAATAAATTGCATTGCAATAACTTCAACACATCAGTTCTGTCGAAGTTTTAGAAGAATGGACAGTGGGAGTAAAACTAATTTCGAAGTTCCAAGTACACGTGAAATATTATTACATCGAAATTCATACTTTATGGAAGCATCTATGCCAGACTATTCTTTAAATTACAGAAGTAGCGTCAACTTTATGGCTAGGGTCGAGGAAAATGATTCTAATCTCGTATTTTCACTCAGAACAGTAAAGTTTAGCCTAACTTAATTTTGGACAGAGCTTCCAAGGAAATCACACCATCCTAATCGACGAGGAATATTTCCTGGAGATAGAACGCTTGCCTCGACAAAACTATGGGAAAGTTAGCGTGATGCGATAGAACTTGGGACTAATGATTATCGATGGGAAGAACGGGGCGAGGAAAGGAATGGGCGAATCACGGGAAGCCGCGCGTAAATCTCGGGTTAGAGAGAGAAATGGAAAGCGTAAAACAGGAAGCGAGATAAATCAATGAGGTGGAGTGCGTCACAAAGGGAAGAGATGGGAGCAGGGGAGGGGAGGGGGGGCAAATGGAGATAAGGGAACAAGGGACGCGAATATCTGGGGAGAAAAGAATCTGAGAACTGAGCCGTGGAAAATTGTTGGGGATTACTGCTGAAGTGGGACTAAAATAAGAAGTTAGCGAGTCAAAGGAAATGATAATAACTAAGGAGGTTGTTGTTCTTGGAAGAAAAGGGAGCAACGATCTGCGTTGAGATAAAGGCCGCGCCTGTAGGCGACTGAGGTCATCGCGGAGATAAGGAAGAAAGGCAAGGAATTGGTGATAATGAGTAGCAGAACGAGGACATAGGTCACGAGTTGAATTTAAACATGAAGTAAGCAGTTTGCCTATGATAATATCAAAGAATAATAGCTAAATTTATGTGATATTAAACCTCATACGAAATTTGTCCCGGCACATACCAATTTATTGTCAGTCAGGGATAAATTTTCCAAAGACGACCATGGGTACATTAATAATTTTACATTGATATAACACCACGAAATCCGCCGCAAGGGCGGGTGGCGGGGGGTGTTAGGTCACCACCCCTACAAAAGAACAAAACCACATACAAAATCAACACATCCATTAAAACCAACACCTACAGTGGCGTGAGCAGTCATTCTAAAGTCCTTTTACCTTTCATGAATGCAAATACATATACTATCAAATGACAAACAATTGCACCTTAGAATGCAATAAAATATTTATCCAACAAGGTTCAAGCTAGAATTTGAAAAGTAAGTAGGCGAAATTTCACTACCTCATGGACATGTACCATGCAACGGTCTCCTCCCCCAAGTAAAAAGGCAGGGAATGTGACCCAAAGCTATAGCTAGGGGGAGGGTCTCCTCACAGAGAGAGACGAGGGATGGTAGGAGAAACTTAAAAACAGACAAAGCACAGAAAGCAATACTGTAAATAGCACTGCATTATTTAATGACATTCTAATGCAGTAATGCGGAAAGAAAGGGTTTTGACAACAAAACACAAGAAGTTAGTGATATTTGCATGCAATTAAGTATAAATAACTATGCCATAGACGCTGGGGGTGGCAAGTGGAATTTTTGCCATAAATAACCCTAGTTGCTTTCTCGTATTATGCGCTGGAAGAAGGAGAATCTATTTCCCGAATTTTAAATACATGATCCAAGCGACGTATGTTTAGTGCAAATAATTTGCGAGACCTAGGCGTTGAAATATGCGGATCTGAATTTGTTTAGCAAGTTCACTGTAGCATTGAACCGTCTTTCTTCTAATGATTCCCACTCCAAATTCATAAGCATTTCAGTGACGCTTTTTGTTTTATCATAACAGGTTTTAACGAAACGGGCTGCCCAGAGTTGAACCTTCTCAATTTACCGAATGAGGCCTTTTTCACTCGGATCTTATATACTATGTGTACATTCTAAATGAGGGTTTACAATAGCGTGGTAACAAGGTCCCTTCACCTAGTAGTCACTTCTGCCGATAATGGGTCTATTAAATCCCAATTTTTATATGCTTGTCCACAGACTTAACATATGTGGGTCCCCGAAGTTAAGTCTTCAGTGATTGTAACACCTAGGAATTTTTACGGCATCAACTACTTCCAGGTCAACTCCAGTTAAATTGTAAACAAATCCCGTTGATCTTTTCAAGAAATTTACCACCGAAAATTCATTAAAATTTAATAACAATCCCCATTTTGAACACCATTTAGTATTGAAATCTAGAGACTGTGCTAGAATTAAACGATCCACATCCCAAGATATCACCCAATAAATCACTGTGTCATCCGCTTAAATTTTAATCTTATTTCTCACTTCGCGGTTCAAATCGATAAAAAAATCAAGAAAAGCAACGGCCCGATTACACTACCCTAAGGTACCCCCTATAAAAAAATGAAGAAAAGCAACGGACCGATTACACTACCCTAAGGTACCCCAGAGATCACTCATACACTGTCGGAACTTGCGCCGTCAAGGACTCCCCGCTCTGAAAAAGTCTTCGACCCAATTATAGCGCCCATGTTAATACACGATCCCATGTCTATACCTGTTTTACTCTACGTTGTAGGTCATGTAAAGCGCTACGTAAATGCATTAAAATTGTTGCGAACATTTTTGCAAAAATTAACTCATTTAAAGAACTGTAAAACATATAGTAAAGAACGGATACCAGCATATGTTCGAATTTCACCACATCAAGCCTCAAACTACTCAATTTGCCTAGCTGGAAAAGTGTTCACTTTGTTTACCTGGTGCACTTTCCATTGCAAGAAAGAGATAAAATACCATAGTTCCTCGTCACGCCACACGGTAACAAAGCCAGAGTCATGAGGCTACATTAGAATGTGACCTGGATGAATTAATAGATTTTATGGTTTTCCTTTTGATAAAACATTTAAAAAAATAGAATAACAGTTCGAGTTTATATTTACCAGAAATAAGGGTACTTTGATATGAGCCAAAGTTCCTCTATATTACCCGTTCTCTAAAGGGGCCGTCACCCGGTGTTACACACCAAGGAGGAGTTTTACAGAACACCTTGTAATCTTTATCTACTTACTACCCGGCAAGCCGCCGCAATGGCTTGGGGCGGGGGGTGTTAGGACACCATCCGTAATTTAGAAAGAAATAAAACCGCATGCAAAACCCTCAATTTCATACCGGACGCAAACAAAACATGGCATACATTCGTGCAAGAACACATACACCCCACACACATGCAAACACTAAAACCACAAACATACACAAGCACCTACAAATACACCTAATATCCTCACAATGTCTAATTTATTTCCGACTTGTAAATTCAATGTTTCAAATATTTTTAAAGGGACTTTGGTTTTTGAGTATTATGATTTCTGATTGTTCGGGAAAAGAATGAGTATTTCTATCTATCTGTAAGTACAATGGCTGACATGATGTAATGTGGTTTAGCTTCCTTCACGGCGAGCGAGCACCATGTAAGCACACTGTTTTGCAATTTCGAATTTCATCGGCATGCACTGTCATGATGAAGACGCCCTATAATTTTTTTCAATTTTGGCCGAAAAAAAAATGTTAACTTCAAAGTGCAAACGGTTAATTATCTTTGCTGCCAGTAATTTATCATTTGAAAGATCACCTTTCCAAAATCATGAGCCATTAAGGAAAGATTCGAAGTATTCACACTTCTGCAAAATGAAAATAAGCTAATCCTTCGGTAATTTTTACATATTGTTTTCATGAAGCGAATTCATAATGGGAAACATTGGAAGTGATATAAAACCTTCCTCGCACCACATTTGAACGTAAAATAAAGCAGGAGGAGACGCTCGGCCACGTTGTGAATTATGTTAAAGATCATATAAAATAGGTTGTTTTCTTGAATATTATATCTAAAATTAAACTTATAATAAATTATTCACAAATTGATAAATGTATCCTCATATTCACAAAAAATATATTATTGACAAATTGCATGTTGTAACCCTTTACAACATTGAAGGTACATACTTGCGTTTACATGTGTGTGGGGTGCAAAGGTTTTTGCATGAATGTATACCATGATTTGTTTCTAAACTCTATAAATTTATGGCTTTTGCATGCGGTTTTTTTTAAACCACGGGTGGTGCCTTAACACTCCATTCCACTGCCACTCACCCTCGCGGCTTGCGGGGTATTATGTAGATGTACATGCATGGCACACTGAAAAGCATTGGTGCGAATGCGACACATCCAGGTCTGCGGCTATCCTAAAATGCAGTTATCACGGAATTAAAAAGGATGCTATGCCTCTTAAATAATAAAAATTGACAAATATAATTATAAAATACTGCTTTCACTCGATATTACCGTTGTTACACTTACATGGTTACAAGCTCTTTTCCGAAAAAAAGGCATTACCAAATGAAAAGTTCTGAACAATTCTAAAAATTTATTGTTTCACACACGCGATCCATAACACTTAAGCATTAAGGAATCAATTATTTCAACCAAAGTTTAAGAAGATGAAAAGTTTTTACGGACAATTTTTTAAAAATAATTAGTAAAAGATATCCATGTTCTTCGGGGTAAGCTTAGGATGCGGGGAGCGATATAAACTTTAAAATGATTACCCTTCAAAGGGTGACCTAATTCTCTCTATCATATAAGCTTGGAGAAGATCTATAATTTTTATACAGTCTCTGGAGTACCCAGACAACCTTAAAAAATCTCGTACGTACACTAATGATTGTTTGGAAATCATATAACCCTAACATTAGTGCATCCTGAAACCAGTGTAGTATGTAGCGTATGTAGTGCCTACCTGACTTAATGAAAATACTGTGATTTTGAACAACATATTTCCCCTACCTCATTTTGTTTATGGTTTAATTAAGTTATTACTCCGCTAGACTATTTGTGGGATAGCATTTGAAATGACCTGGAATTGCCCCTTGTTCTTTCCTGCTTTTATAATATTTTTCCACGAAGCGTGTTGCCGTAAAACGTATGCATGTATTGGGTACAGTAGAATACATTAATGTACAAAGGGTGAAAGTGCATTAAAGAAAGGTCCGAACGCACCCATAAATTCGCAAGCCGCGTCATTTCGGGCATTTCGATTCAGCTGATGAAAAAGTGCACACATTCCATATTCGGCAGCATTTTTTTCACAAAAGAAAACAAGGTGTCATCCCATTCCTACCCCCCTCGAATATTAGAAAGAAAGGGAACGACAAGATAGATGGATATATTCGGTAGCACAAATGCTCACGCACAAACACCCAGGCACACAATAATGCAGGACCGACGACGCATGGGAAAAGAAAAGGGATGGATGAAGGGGGGAGGAGAGTGGGAGGGGGTGGAAGGGAAGGGGAGGGGTCGTTCTGTTGGGGTGATTAATGGAGGGTCAAGGGCCCTCCACGGGCGCATGTTTGGACCTCGCCCGCCCTCCCCATTCTCCAGGGACGGGGTGACACTGGAAGTGGAGTCGGCCGGGCTGGGGGTAGGAAAGGGTGAGGGGGGGTGGGTGCTAAAGCAGACGAGAAATGATACAAAGGTGTACATTCCGCGGGGAACAGAACGACGCCGTGACGTAAAGGAAAATGAGGGGAAATAAACACAAGGGTAACGGATGATATTTATTCATTTTTCACAAAAAAAAACACGTCGCGAGGATACGAGTCTTTGCATTAATGATGGCATATTTTTACTGTTCCGTGGAAAATAAAAGAATAGTCAACAATAGATGCTGGTCTCCCAAATGCTTCGTTAGAAGCGCCGCAAAAATAACTAAGTCAATTAGAAGAGTTAAACAGGATACTAATCCATTCTGAGTGAAACATGAACATCACTGGGAGATGATTTAATATTTTCATCATGGCATATTTGGAATGTATTATCACAGTTGAATTAGATGTGAGGAAATAGTTTTTCACGTTCCTATCGATATTAAAGGCAACGACATAAGATGCTTAAATGATGCTCGCTTGCACGTAGATACACACCAGCGGTTGAGCAAAATCGTGCGCTGGGTACGAGTGCACACCAATGTGTGCGTGGTTTCTCTTAGAGAATCTTATGGGATTTCCCGCAGCTTCTTTGAATTCATATTAGGAAAACAAGTTCTGTGTTTGATGTTGGAGCGATGACCGTGGAGCAGGGCACACGACTACGATTACTTCGCAACATTGAATACATAATGATCAGAATATCACGTTCCATTGAAAATCCGAAATAAATTCTCATGCGAGACGTTACTTCGGTTTACTGTTTAACTGTGATACGCTTTCGGCCGTCAACGAGGCAGCGGAGGCGTCCTCGTCTAAGCGAATAGCTTTTTTCAGACTGAAACTTTCACATTACTAGCAACATCAAGTGTTATCCTTTAAAATTATGATATTATATTAAGTAAACATGAATTAATAAAAAATATATTTCTTATTGTTCCTACACACACGTTATGAAAAAACACTAATTGAAGTTCTAGAGATTCTCTATTTAAAACAATATCTAATGTAAACATTATAATATTTTGTTTTCAAATAGAAACAAATACTAGCAATACCTCACAAATTCTGAACTGTTCAGTCAATTTTCAATTAAACTACGTGTACGTAATTCATTTGATAGCGGACGGAGTTATTTTAAGTTATGCAGAAACACCAGTTAGACCATTTTTCAGGAACAAAACGCATTGGCCATGAGGTTAATGAGTTTCCCGTCACTGCCACCTTTTAACCAAATTTACTCACGTAGTCCTCTGAAAAATACGCATTATTTTCTTAATTAACAGAAACTTTAAAGGGTTAGATTGTATTTGAGTATCATAAGTATTTCAAACAAAATTAGAGCGTCACGATGGTTTCAAATATCATATCAAATTATGAAGTGGTTTGAAGGAATCGCTTCGTTCTCAAGGGAGAAAAGCATGAAACAATTCAGAAAATGGAAAACCACAACTCAGGCATATTACTGGGGTTTAATGAAAACAGACAACCTAGAGAATTTCGAACGGGATAGCAAGACTACTGGCGGTAAAAAGCCAGAAATAAGATTTACTTCTACATAATGCATCACAAGCCGTCGCAAGGGCGTGTGGCAGCCGGCCCGGCCACAACGGCTAGCCATAAATGAATAACATTACACGTAGGTTCATTCCTGTATTTGAATATACATTAGCTCTAATACAAGTATTGTAAGGTACAAAAATACTTGCACACCCACATTCGTGATTACATATATAATGCATTAATGAACCAACTGATATATGTTTGCCATCAAAGACTTTTTTCCGTGCCTGTTTTCAATTCAGTAATAACTGCGTTTCGTATAGAGAAGAACGTACACTTACATCTATCATTGTCTCTCTAAAATTGTTTCTCTCTCCCTAGATTTATCTTCATTGTCGAATATGCCTGAATAAATTGGTATCATAAATTTTACCTCCAGAATAATTTCTATGCATTCCAGTATTGTAAACCTATGCCCAATTGACTCGGCTCATATTAGCTATTTTACACTCAATTGGTTATAATTATCCCATTAAAACTACACCGTTTGTCGAAATTTTTAATTTAAAAATCTTATTCATAGCCCAAAAAAAACGCTCCATTCCATACTACTTTTTTCTAAATAAATATCAGGAATAGTACGAAACAGGAATATATTTAGAAATTTGTATATTAATCAGAGCATGCCGCAAAGTATACAACTTTTGTATTCAACAAAAATTGCAAATAACAAACGAAACGGATACTTAATATACATAATCTTTAATCTCCGAAAACGGAAGCGCACCGAACGAACGAACAACTCGATCGAAATATAACATGTACTCTCGGAACATTGAATTAGGCGTATTAATTGAGAGAGAACAATTTTGGGTTGTTATTTTGCAAAAAGTGCATCACAGAAATATGAGTGAGTAATCGTTAAAAATATCCAATGAAATTTTTTATTTTTGAAGGCTTTTCTTGGGTGACAATGACACTTATTAAATATGGAATATTTTCTTCGAATTTCCATCGTCAAACGGAGTGAACATTAACATTTTAATTAGGAATTCATCACTTTCCTAAATTCTAATTTCCGAAAGCCCAAAAATGTGTTTGTATCTATGTACACTTTAAATACCTCTTCTACAAATATAATACACTCCTGGGTTTCCTCCACATTTGGACAAAGACATGAAAGGCCACCAATCGAACCTAAACAAATCAATATAACGAATATCTAGGCTGATTTCAACCTCACTATCAAGGTTTATGAGAAATAACCGATTACCACTTCTCTATAGTTGTGTCTTGCAGCTTTTAATTTATAACTCAATAGTTGATTCCTACAGGACCTGTACAAAAACTGTGCATACATAAACTGTGTTCAAATTAGAACATAACTGAAATAATAGTATTCCAGCCTAAAAAGGTACTTCTCCAAACTCTGGGACTTCATCATCAGGTTAGCACGCAACGATTTCCAAACTTTGACATGACTGTAATCTGATATAAAATCCGGCTGCTGACCGGAGGGTCACGGAATAACCTCGAAATCCAAAGGAAAAGATCAAGTTACGAGGGGCATCGTAAACTTTTAATTATTACCAAAAAATAATCGAGATAAAAACTCAATTCTCATTTTTCATTCTCAAGTCTTCTTTACCTAGTCACCATCCAGAATTATATATTTCTACCAGCGTTTTTGACCTTTCAAAGGCCGTCATTATAGAACTCAGCAGATTGCGTCGAAAACCATTGTTCCGCCTCTTTAATGACGTCAATTGTGTTGTTAAATCTCGAGCCACGCAATGGATTTTCAGTTCTGGAAATAAGAAAAAGTCGCTTGGGGTGAAATCTGGAGAATAGAGCGGATTTGGAAATTTTTCAAAGCCAAGTCGCCTTGATTGCCGGTCGCGCCTTGGTTGCGCCGTCTATGATTCTGAAAAGGAGCCTTGGAGTCGTGCTTACGGTTTTGAAACATGCATACTTCGTGAATTATTTTCCACACACTGCCGTAGCTTATATCAGCTTCATTCATGATTATTTTGATGGCTTGTCTTCGGTCTAATAGGCTCAAGTCCTCCACCTTTTTCTATGCAACAGCATCTAGGAATCAAACATAATGACGAATCATAAAACTCATATTTATCACGCGACTTAATTCAAATATTGGAATAAACTCAAGACCACCCGCTACATAAGGCATACCCCGCGGATGGAGGGATACTAAACCCTCCTTTTCCTGTGGGCAATTGATTTTTTTCATCCTAGGCCATATGATAAACACTCGCCTTAGCATCCGGTCAATTTTGAAGGAGAGGGTGCCGAAATCAATTCTCTTTGCTGAGCGAGCAAGTGAACTGTCAAGACGGTAACTGGGCGACTCCGTCAGCTGCTGTGACCAGCAATGTCACCAAATGACCCCGAAAAATCCATTTCACGTGACTCAAAAGCCTAGAGGTGAAGGTGAATGCAAAATCACACTCCTCTTCCCCTTCCCGACATTCGGTTAACCACCGATCGACACCATTAGTGCAGGGCCATCGCAGACCTTCGTGTTTTGCTTCGCTTTTTATCTTGGAAGCATATCGTCAAGCTTGATTCCCAACCACTTCAGGCATGCTATGCAGAAATACATCTTGAAAAGGTTTTAAGGTAACATGCAGAGTTTTAAGTTTTGAAAATAAAAAAATGCCTGATTTCGTGACATTTCGGTCCAAAATAACTAGAATGACATTTTCTCAAAAGAATGGTTAATAAATTACAAAGCTGCATTACATTTTCTTTGATTTGGTGAACGGGCACTGGATAAAAACACAAGAAATTTGCAACACCTATAAAGAACTAGCATTTTAACGAAACTACGGAGTACTTTAACGTGCTATTTTAATATTTAATTGAGCATTATTATCCACAATTTCTTAATAAGATTCAACTCCTAATATGATGTCTAATTCATTTTTTATGTGTTAAGGTAATATTTAATATTTTGGCGTCATTATTCTATTACCTGCATTTTGTAATGACTAACTCAGAATATTTCTGGCATGACACATATTTTTCAAAAAATAAACTTTAAAAATGTACCAAATATATTTTCATAGAAACTTTAAGATCAAGATTGATAGAAGAAGCAAGAGCATGAAGTTTTTCAACAATGCCACACATTATTCTAAGGAACCGAGTCATTTGGTTCTATGTATAGGTTCATATATTATTTATGTAACCTATTTTTATTGGAACTATATCTCACACTTACTAACCAGCTTGCTACCTCCCAATCAATTATGTCTCATTATTTGTGAAGAAATCTAAAACTTGCCCCATACGCCTTAATAATATTTTTTATTTTCACTTAACACTGATAAATTAAACGATAAGCCAAACATTTGTGCTTATTCAGCCAAAGCAGCTAATCGGAATCATTAAATTTTCATAACACATGATTTAGGAATCCAAAGCTTAAGGGGGGATGGAAAAACTGATTGATGAATGTATCGCGAAAGATAGTCTTCGGCAGCTTAATTTGGGAAAAAGTCAACAGCAGACCTACATCCGTTCATCAAAGGAAACCACATATTTTAAATATAAAATTAAAAATAATTAAGGTCGCTGGTATTAAAGCAATACAGAAAATCACATGAACAAGTGGACATTTTCAAAACAAACATTAAGGTCTGTATTTTTTAATAAATATATATCATTTGACGAGTTCTAGATTTTCATCCAAGCCTTTTTACTCATTAATGATAAATACACGAACTACAATATAAACATATTAAATATAATTTTAAATTTAATCAAAATGCATAAATCAACGTACTGTAATAATATTTTCCACTCTGTGTCACTCTCGGGTTCTACAATTTTGCAACAGATTTCCATTATTTATCCAGAGGACACGGCGATAGGAATATACATAGAGTAACCGTTCGCTAGATATCTTTGAGTTGAGATTGTGAAGGAACCTCCCGATAAGTCACTGATTTCAGATAGGCTTTTAAGTTACTACTTGCAAAAAAATAACCAAGTCACACGCAGAAATCAATGCGAAATTCCTTAAAACGATACCTGAGAAACTATTCTAAAAAAACTGAAATACATAAAGAGCAATGTGAAAAGAATACCAGATAATCCTAAAGTAAATCCAAAGTGAGGCGAGGAAATGACTCAGGAAAACGACACCATATTTCAGGGGCGTAGAAGGAGTGCCGAGAGTTGGAAAAAGGTGGGCAGAGTTATGAGAAAGTGGAAGCATATTAAAATGCGAGAGGAAGGGGGAAGCGCGCTCCAGAGAGGATCGCACGGATGGGATTGGTAGGTGGGTGGGTGGGGGATGGGAGCAAGGGAGAGGGAGGGAGGGAGGGGGGAGAATTAGGGGGAGTGGTGGAGGAAGGCAAAAGGAAGAATGAGCGAATTCGAGGAAATGGAGGGAAGGAGATCTCGGGTCGGCGTCTCCGTGACCGATGGGCGAGACGACGACTCCGTCCAAGATGCTCCCCTTAATGCTTTCAATTACTCCGGCTGTCCAAAAGGGTTTGGGGGTCGATACGTTCCATTCGCGAAGGAACGGCCGGGCGGATGGGGGTGATGGGCAGGAAGAGGGCAGGGGAGAGAGTTTGAGGAGGGGAGTACGGGTGGAGGAGGCATCAAGGGCCTCTCTTCCATCTTGGAAGTGGATCGGGAGGCGTAAGGGACGCGCCTCCCGGTTGTGGGAGGGGCACGAGGTGATAAGGGTGAACGATTTTATTTGGAGGGCATTGCAAACGTCGAGGAGACGTTTTAACACTGAGCTGACTCCCAAAATTGAGCATATGATAAAAAAAACTCCGGATAAACTTCTATAAGCGAACTTTGACGTCGAAGCTGTAATGTGTCCGTCGAGCTACATATTCATTTTCAGCACAATGACGTGACCGTCCAAAAACTATAGGGCGAAATAAAGGTGGCATATGTGGGTCACATGCGGTGCACGACGAATGCGAGCAAGCCTGTTTTTATGTTATCCTAAAGCTTAACGCCGCTCCATGGTTACGAAATTCAACATCAACACCGTAATTTTTAAGCTCAGCTTTTTAATTCGCAGAATATTAGTCTTTAAGGCCCATCTAAAATCTACTTAATTAGGTGAATTACTTTGAACGAATGGATGAAGGCTTTTGTGACCAGAGTTTGAGGCTTAACATTTACATCTGAATGGCCGAATTTGATATATCATTGAAAGCATCTATAGAGGAGAGATTTTTCAAAAAAGGCGCACATTTTGTCCCAAGTAACGAGGGGGTGCTTTATTCAAATTCTAAGATTTTTTCAGGAAATATTCTTGATTTGATCATGATTTTACTTTCACAAATGACCAATTTATGAAAATAATAACTTATATATATTTTTAAATGGTAAGCCTAACAACGGCATTCTCGTAATTTCATTAGTCTGGACTAATCAAGGATGAAATAGAGTTTTTGTTGAATATGGAAAGAATCGTTTCGAGAGGAGCAATATTTATCAAAAATATTGTCTTTCCTTTACGGGTAATAAGCCGATTATATTGATACTTCATCAGGGCCACGCACTTTTTAAAATGCTGTGTTACAGGAACATTTGAGAAGCTAAGCATATTTCAGGAATTCCCTTAAATCAACCAACCATAGCAGCTCTTCACTTAGTTATACATGCGTGAATGAATATGCTTTTAATGAAAATCCTAGTGATACTTCATTGAAACATCTGCACTAAAACAATAAAATCCTCACAAATTGCAGTGCATGACGGTAAATAGCAAGGCACCAGCCTTACATGCCATATTTTTTTTAAGGTAATCTACCGGTTAAGGTAGGTTTTTGGATGGACACAACTACCAAACAAATATTTTATTACTCCTAACAAAACACAAAATCCATCATCCTACTCTATATCAGGTCCCTCTTCATCTCTGAGTACTTTCTTCCTCCCTTCATCCCGTCCAACATCCCTATCCTGTTCCTTCCCTTTCCTCTTTTGCCCAACATTCTACCCTCTATCGCAGTCTTCAACATCCCACTGCCGGTCAACACCCCCTTCATCCACTTTTCCTGCCTCCATAGGATTGCTCCCAACAAACCCCTCTCTTTGCCCACCATACCAAGTACTTCCCCATTTGTTTTCTTCTCTGTCCATTTCACCTTCTCCATTCTTCTCCACACCCACATTTCAAAAGCCTCCAGTCTACGCCTATCCTCCTGCTTCAATGACCACGTTTCCGCACCGTACATAGCTACGCTCCATATCAAAGTTTTTACGAGTCTTTTTTTAACATCCTTACTCAAAGTCCCCGTCATCAACTCCCTCCTCCTTGTGAAAGCCTCTTTGCCTAGCGCAATTCTTCTCCTTACGTCCCTACTACTTTGACCGTATTGGTCCAAAACACTGCCGAGATACGTAAAGTGTTCTACCTGCTCTAGTTTTTGCCCTCCTATTTTAATGTTAAGCTTGGCCTTTTTCTTTCTAGAAAATCTCATAACCTTTGTTTTATTAATATTGATTCTCATCCCATACCTGTCGCACTGAATTTACAATTGCCATGTGCCACATGTGTGCACACATGCCAATCCACATGCCATATGTGCATTTAAATTTATAACAGCTCGTATTTAAAAACTCTCATTAACTAACACATATACATCCCAACACACATCATGGAAAAATTGGATTTTGACTAAACCATGAAATTTTGGTCTTTGATAATGAACGATGACTAGGATATGGCAGGCAGTAATTTGAATCACAACCGATCACCTGACGTCAATCGAGGTTTCAATTACGTAATTGATGAATTTACTGGGTGAAAGCTTCTGGTAAGATTACATCACTAAAAATGTCAAGAATTTAAATATTGAATAGCCTTTCAGGTAATAAGAAAATTTAAATTAAAAATAAATGGGCAAAACTGCTTTCTACGAGTAAAATACTTGGTAATAATAAGTGTATCTATACACCATACCACGCTAGACGCCGAAATAGTATGGCGGGGGTATTACGGCACCAGGTTTGCATGCATATGATGGAACATTAGTTAATAACATTTTAATTTGAGCATATCTTGGCTGATACGCTAAAAACACGCCAGCATGCATACCAACATATATATGTACACCACAAGTATTCACTGTGGTGTTTGACTAGATATATAAACTTTAATCCTTCACTTGAATCTAAGTTATAACGTTTTTCGGGCTTTTAAGCTCGATTATTTTATGACTGCTTATCGTACAGAGGAATAACTAGTGGGTACTTGAAACTGCTAACGTCGATCTCGCATTTATCTTAATTCATCCTGGCAATCAAAACTACCATAATAATATGGTGCCCTAATAAATCCCTCTTCCTCGCAATAAAACTTATGAACCCTGTACGTTTGTAAAAAGTTTGTCTCGCCTGCTCTCTAAGGAAATCAAGGGGCGCACATCCTAAATACTCCAGCATACCAGCGAAGCTTCCTCCCTTCAATTCTTTACCAATGGATTTTCTTTGTGTCTTTTCCAACTCCTTAGTTAAGGTTTCACCGCATGGATCTAAAATACTTGCCTCGATCTCTATATTGACCTATATTAAAAGCGCAGTAAAAAATCTTTTTTCGTTGTAACATTTTTCTATAAGCCGTTGGATGAAACCTGGCTTCTGCCAGGCCGAGCGGCACACCTCTGGCGTGTATGATCCAGGAAAGTTTCGACGTCAGCCCAACACCTCAGTATTTCGCCAGTTCTGAAATACTTAAACGTGATCCTACTTTTTTCTTGTCTAAATCTTATTTTGTTCTTAAACATCAGTGTTGTACCTTTTCTGACAGATAATTCTAACCTCCATTTCTAACGCTACCCTGATTTCTGGTCTAAACAGTTAGAGATTAACAAGTAATTAGCCGGTGCCCTTATTTCCCTGGAATGTAATGCGTCCTCAGCAAATAATTTAAGGCTGTTGCGGACGTGGAAACCAAAGTTTGAAATGCGTATCATGAATAGTACGGGCCCTGCACTTATGTTAGGGCACCCATGATGTTACGTCTGTCTCTAATAAATTAAATCCGTCTACGTTTTCTTTTTGTCTACGGTTAATTAAAATGCCCGTAATTTAACCGGTCTCTTTCTCATTAAAAACATACTACTGTATTTTAATATCTCAAGAGGGGTCTTGTAGGAAGCTTTCTTAAAATTAAAATACATCATTGTTTACTTGTGTATTCCCTTCCTATGACCCAGGAATCATGAATTAAAAGACCCAATTGCGTTTCGCATAATTTGCTTTTCCTAAACCCGAGCTGGATACGGCAGAGTAAGTTCCTGCTGAACCTGAAAATTCCCATAGTATGCTCAACCATGATAAATATAAAAAGAGTTTGCAGGATATTGTACAGGAAAAAATGTTGAACGGAAGACCAGAATAGGGAAAATGTATTACGTAAATTAACTGGCATGTGATATTGAAATTTTGACGCATAATGTAAATATGCCGATGGTGCATTATTTCTTCGATTATTCAATGGCACGATGAGCCTGAAACAATACTTTTCATTTTCCATTTGCATCATACATATGAGAAGCATCATTAAAACAGTAAACGGGAAATTTATAGGGTCTAAATTAATGAAAGGGAAATTATAATGTCTGTGCCCGAGAGAAAGCCTATATTTTGCTAATACAGAACTCCCCCACATATAAATGGTTGCAAGTGGCGAAATGGTAGGAAAAATGCAGCGAAAATGGGCTATTTTGTTCGCATGAAGAAAAATAGCTTCCTTTAAAGTTCTCCCGCACAAGATATACTATAATTTCACTTAAAATGTTTTCTTGTAACTTTTAGTAATGAATGTAATCATGAATACTCAAAGCATACAATACAGAATAATGATAATCAAACACATTATTTTGAAAAATAAACAAGTAAGACCATTTATTTCTATCACGATTGTTGAACAGTACTGATTGAATATATTTACTCGGTTAATTTTAATATTCATTTATAAGAAAATACTTAATATTGATTCATTGCATACACGGCTACAATAATATTATTCCGAGATTAGGGTTGAAAGGACTAATTAAAGTAATGCGTATTTTGTAGATTTTAAATTGAGTTTCTGATCACACTTAAAGATGTGCTGTGAAATTCTAATGGCCGTAATATACATTTACTTCAGGAGGAAGGCGTGGTGAGGCAAGGATGAAAGGAAGAGGTTGAAGGTTAAAGACAGATACGTGCAGAGGCGGAGGGTTATTTGCAAGGGCAGGGCAGTGAGGAGAACCAAGGTGTGCTGGAATACACGGACCTACCAGCAGAGAACTGTAACGATGACTTTAAACATCAGGTATAGGGAAAGTGGGTAATTATTTAGACCATATTGACAGAGCAAGGGTGAAGACCGGATAGCGGGTATTCTACAAAAAAGAATCATGAATCGAGAGAGTTGAAAAAATGAGAGGAGAAAGCTACCGTACTAACTCAAGCAGCAGACCATTTCATTTGGAGACTCTCTTCAAACATTTACTCTGTTTAAAAGTGTTTTACGGGTTTTTTACGCTTAATAAACTTGCGAATTTTCAAAAAACCACATAAATTAGTCATTTCAGCTTCTCATTCTTACCGTAAGATGACATTCGCGAATTTTTACCGAGACCATTTCCTGCGTCCAGGGATCCACATATTATTATTATAAGGTAATCTACCGGTTAAGGTAGGTTTTTGAATGGCTACAACTACCAAATAAATATTTTGTGACTCCTAATAAAACACAAAATCCAGCGTCCTTCTCTGTATCAGGTCCTTCTTCATATCTGAGTATTTCCGATCTTCCTTCATCCCGTCCAATATCCCCACCATGTTCCTGCCCGTCCATCGTTTGCCTGACATTCTCCCCTCTATTATAGTCTTCCACATCCCACTGCCGGTCAATACCCTCTTCATCCATTTTTCCTGCCTCCATAGGATATCTCCCAACAAACCTCTATCCTCGCCCACCATACCAAGTACTTCCTCATTTGTTTTTCTTTCTGGGCCCACATAAGAAAGTAGTCAAAACTTACAAGTTCACTGCATGATTAAGAGAATAGCCGTGTATACGCCCGGAACCAAATGGTAAAAATAAACAATTGATATGTATTCAACGTCGATACATCAAGTTTTCAACAGGAATCTCATACTAAACATTTTAGGCTCCATAATATTGAAATATTTGCAAAACCACAGTCAAATAATAAATTTCATAAAAAGAAACCCTTCGTGTACACTTCATTTCCGCCAAGTTCGTTTACTAAAGCTCTCCGGTACCTTTCTTCAACAATATGTAAACTCCCGTTCGCCGGGGTCAAACATCAATGGTACATACAACAACACGAGAGTCATATCACCGTCATCATTCAATATAGAGCAAAAGTAATGCTATGGACCTTCTAATTAAATAGGTTCATGAACTTAATGGCAAATCATATAAAACACTCGTTGAAAACATGAGGACAGGCATTCGACGGGTATTTTTTAGCCAAAATTATTTCCATATTCCTTCATCGCATTAAGGCTCTTTTTAATTCTTAGCCTAAAATATTTCTCCGACATTCTGCTTCTATTGATGGTTCAACGTCGGCTTCACACTCTAAACTCATTTAAAATTCCTCAAAAGTAGAAAAAACTAGTAACCAAGAAAAACCGGAGATGATTGGTCTGTAGTTTTATCAAAGTGCTTTTGAAATTACACCGGGGATCCGAGATTCATTTCTATGACCGATCTTTTCTGACTTGGTAAATTATTCGCCGTAAAGAAATTAAAACTGCCAGTGAAAGGAATTTTCCACAAAAATTGAATAATTTAAAGATCATTCATTCCCTCAACATCGACCAATCAGCGGAAGGATTAACTTCAAATTTTAAATTGCTTTTCACCCTAGAAGGAATAAATTGCGATTTTAATCACGAGAACTTGGGCATTGTAGAGGTGAACTCTCTCGAAGCGTACAAAAATGTGACACTCAAGGTTAATGCTGATTTCTTTCGTAAGAAGAAATTATTTAAATTTTCGCATGATCACCATTATATATGTATGTATCTTCCAACACTACTTTTGAAATACAAGTGCTGCTCAAGACGTGTTTGATATGTTACAAAAAATGAAATACAGTAAAAAATAACCACGTTACTACAACAAAAATCAACATAAACACACCTCGATCCACCATAAATGTATGTGGCATGGGGTAAAAGCACTAGGTGGGAAGGGTAAGGATAGCAAATGTGAGAGGATATGAGAGAGGAAGGGGAAATGGAAAAATATTTAGTCAAAATCAATCAAACAACGTGAGACTTTGTATTCATGCTGGAGGAAGAGTTAACTCAAAACAATGTGGCCATTCGGGGGTCTGCTTTATGGTTATCAGTATCACTATCAATATCACTATCAGTATCACTATCAGTATCACTATCGTTTTTTAGTACTCTTTGTATATGTGTTTGCATGAGTATTGGATGAAGGGATTTTTGCATGAGTGTGTGCGCTGCTGTGGGTGTAATTTTCCGTGTTGTTTTTTTGCATGTGGTATTTTTCTTTTTTACGGTTGGTGACCTAACACCCCCCGCCACACGCCCTTGCGGCGGCTTGCGGGGTATTATGTAGATGTAGATGTAGATTTATTTCTACATCGAAATTGATATGGAAAGATTGACAAATACTATTGCATTCCACATACTTTTCAATCGGTAACGACGGAATTGGAATAATATTCACAGAATAATCTATCTCAAAATTTGAAGTAGTTTTATAAATTAATTGGGTTAACACTGACGTTTGATATAGCACAGGTAAATAAATACAGAAATATCAAAACGGCAGATGCTCATTGCGATAGAAAAGGTGCATTCAAACGCATGAAGGTATGGGCACAAGGGTCGAAAGAGTAGACCAAAGAGAAGTTGAAGAGAGGTGGTCGAGAAGATAGCAAAAGGTAACTTTTTTCGAATCCAGCTGATGAGGTAGAATAATGAGAGAGAAGGTGAAAGAAAATGGAATTGGAAGACCAGAAGTGAGGATATCGGAAATAAGCGGTGAAACGGACCAAAACGAAAAAAGGAAATGAAGGGAAGGGATCAATTGGGGGGGGAGGTAGTGGAAGGAGAGAGGAAGCCTAAGGAAGACAAGGTTAAGACTCGACGGGAGTTCACGGTGAAAAGAAGGAACAAGGGCCCCGGCTAAGCGGCAGAAAAACTTAATGAGAGGTGTGGATATAGAATCCAGAGAGTAGGAATCGATTGATTAATTCAGCCTCTCTATTATACGCCAGGGACGACGAAGGAGGAAGTAGGAACCTGGAAAAGGAAACTGTAGAACAGTCAGAAAATACATAAAGTTGCGAGAAGGGATAGTTAATTACGTCCGGGTTTCTACCCCCGTGCGGGAAGCGTTGAGGAAATGGAAGGATACAGTACACGTCTTGGGGGAATCACTAAAGGGTCAAGCAACGAAAATAATCTTTATTAAAAATATAAGATATTGGTAAAATTATCCATCATGAAAAGTTCATACAACAGTAAACAAAGTTAAATGTTCAGCACACGTTTCCGTAAATGTGACATTGTATCATAATACAA
Organism: Hetaerina americana; assembly: GCF_022747635.1. Classification (NCBI taxonomy): domain Eukaryota; kingdom Metazoa; phylum Arthropoda; class Insecta; order Odonata; family Calopterygidae; genus Hetaerina; species Hetaerina americana. The sequence goes on along the minus strand of NW_027287019.1, from coordinate 3,956,161 downwards.
GTAGTTCGAGTAGTACACTTCCGTTACCGTTAGGCCACACGAATATTACCGTAAACTACCGTTTCAATGTCCTATAAAATTTAAAATATTTATCTACTTAATCCGTTACCACATAAACATATTTTCTTTGAGTTTGCGTCTTTTATGTCGCGAGGAATTTGAAATCCTTTCATGTCAACCCCACAGCGAGTATGATTCTATTTTACGATGCGATAGCTTTACTTCGATCAAACCGCCATCCTTTTACTTGTCTCGTGAGAGGGACCCTTAACATCCCTGCTCGGCTATTTAAGTGGACTATTTCCAGTTTGCAGGACTTATCTCCTCCTCCATTTCCCCATCTCCTCTGAACGATTAGAGCAAACTACCGGACGACCGTTTCGTCCGACGCCGAGACTTCGAAATCGCTGCTTTTTCTGCGTCCCTTACCGAAATCGCCTAGCACAACAAGGAATCGCATAATACAACTACCTTATCCCCGCGTTCACACAGCCATACCTATGATGCACTTATATACTCCACCGCCAAAAAAACGCCAAACTCACTGCTTATTTTACAAGTACTCTTTTTCTTTTTCTCGTCGTCTTTCTACTTTTACAAGTAAAAATTTGTCCTACGGTCCCTCTGTGACCCATAAACGCTAACCTTGATGATAACGTATGAATATTTGTAACAAAATATCCATACTATCGACCCAGAGTATGAATATACAACACAATATGATAGCGAATATAATAGTATTGCACATCGAGTACTTTAATCCTTCACTTCTTTATCACACTCAGGGCCCTCCTTTACATCAGGAGCTTATTTGATCTGCTCGATTCCTCCTTCCCCACCTCTCCTGTGTTCGTCCTTTATACGTGTATCTATCCCATTTCCTTATATCTATATCCATGTGAATGAACATTTGTTCGCCATAAAGCGGGATTTCATCTTTAAAATGCATATTTATATTGTATAGAACAACCGAATAAATCTCAACCGCTCGGAGAACTATGTAGCTACTATTAAGTCCTTCGATAAGTCCACTATTACATAATACTAATGTCTACCGTTTTTGTGATCAAGTCATATTTTTTCGAAAAACTACGATGGTGTTTTTGATATTGCAATTTTTACTTTGAAGAATGACGCTGTTGAAGCATGAGATTTTTTGCACTCAGAAGAACTTCTAGTTAAATGCAATTTGTATCGTAATAACTTAATATTGTTTTTTGTTGGAATTGTTATACAAAATAACAATACCCTCTTAATTGATTCCTCAAAGAAATTCCAGTTCGTTTATTACGGTGATATTTAACTTAATGCATAGTCTTCATGGGCCTCAGTGAGTTGTGGGCATTTCCATTAGGCAATAAGAGTCACGGAAAATATAAGTATGGGTTCGTTGCTACGCGGCAATTGCTATGCGTATCCCTGTACAAAAGCCCCGATACACGGAAGGGGTAGTGTGGAGCAAGACAAATATTTTCTGAAATCCAGTTCCAGATGGTCAACTGATAGGTATCACGGAAACGACATCCGAGTCCGCAATCGTAAGCAACTAAATTGTCCTAACGATCTGCGGAATTTTTTCTAGATGGCTATCGTACCCATGGCCTCTCAGGCTGGATTCTAGGAACCCAATCGTAGAATAGAGAATCAGGGCATAAAAGTTGGGATATTGACGTTCGGAGCGGGAGGCGGCGGGAGAGCGGGGAGGTAGATATGGGGGAAGTTAGGGCCAGGGGGCCGAGACGGGGAGGGAAGAATAGTTGTCGGTGGCCGACGAGTGGTACAATTAGGGAAGGGTCAGCGAGGGGTCAAATACCCTTCCGACTCCAGTAAATTGCAACGAGGCTACCAACGGTGGTTACTGGGGCTTTTGTCCGACTATTTTCGTGACGATGGGACGTCCACCTGAATCCATGTCCATCCATGTACTAAAACTGCTGCGTCTGCTTTGCTTGGGAGGTCGTTCCGCGGAGGCATAAAATAAACGTTAAAAAAAAAGATTGCGGAAAAAATAATGCCGGAGTGGGAGACGCGATTTTGTTACCGTGGCAACGGACGGATGTATTCTTTAATTACGTGAAATGGATGACATTCCTCCAGGCTAATACAAAGGAGGGAATGATGAGAGGGGCCTTCCCTCGTACGATATAGTTCATGTAATTAAAAGTAAAGGGAAGTGAATTCTGCTATCAAATTAGTAAGTAGCACATTCAGAGTGAGAGAGAGAGAGGGAGGGGGAAAGGGAATGAAGATATCCCGGAAATGTTTACTAATTAATGTTTGTGACAAGTCTTATTCTCTAATATTCGGGATTAGATGAGCATTTTCTTTTTTGCATAGCGTTCGAGATGAGCTTTCATTAAAATGGAAATGCTACGTTTAAAAATTAGCAAAATGACGAGAGGAGTAAATTGAGGTGAGTGAATACAGCGTTAATTACCGATGCACGATTAAGCGGATGCGACAAATATAAATATTTAACTCCACAATAATTCAAAATAGAAAAAAAGAAATAGTAATTTTAGTTTCGGACAGTGAAGAATTCAAAATGAATAGTTTGGTCGCAACAATAGTCCTCAAGTAATTATAAAATCTTATAAAAGAATGGATTAAGCTACTCTTTTTTCAAACCAAGCCCTTGTATTTAAAAGGCCTAAAATTATGTCATCTGATTATGTTAAAGATGAGATGCCACAATGAACGCATAAAGGCAGTGGCCCCATTTTAACAGAAATGGGTTATATAACTGTTCACTTGAATATACAAATACACACCACCATTAAACAAAGAGGTGTGTGGCAAGGGATGCTAGCGCCAAGTGAGATGGGTAGCGTATTACGGAGAGAATACCGGAAAGGAAGGAAAAAGGGAAAAATAATTAATATAAAACCTCAAATAAGGTGCAAATTTACATAAACGTACACACACGCACACATACGAGAATGAACCACAACCATTTCTACGACAGTTCACGTTACTGACCAAGACTCTAGCGCGAGGCTTTCTTGTTCTGAAGACTTTTTTTTACGGATTACTGGTTTTGATGAATGAAATTTCCTCTCTGAGTATCCAAAAAATTGTGAGAAAAGATGTCAGCAATGCCTAAGGAAAAACACGTTCCTCCAGGACAAGGACAATAATTGAAAACACTGATAAGCACAACACACATTTTATAAAAACCTGATGTACACTCATTGGACAGAGCCCCGGTATCCCTAAAAAAATACTCCAAACAGTTAGGACTGGGAAAACTCCTTTCAGAAATAGAACTATGTATTTCACTCAGAGTAAGGAAACAGACCGAGGTATTTGGGTGGAATAGGAATGAAACGGATGGATTGCGCGGTTAACGATACTATAATTACAAGAATCTAACACGCTATCCGAAGACTAAGTGTGGCTAACATTAAAGTTTCATTCATGAAGTTCATACTAATTCAATCATTAATTATCCAAATAATCTGGCAACGCTGACAAATAATTACTGATATTTTTTAAAATTCAAATCTTTGCATTATCTGTTATTGCGAAGGTTTTTGATAACATTTAAAGTTTATTGTCATTTAAGCCATTATCAATATTCGTAAATACTTTAAATGAAATAAACATCGTGATTGCTCGTAAATATCGCCAAATTTATGTTTCCTTCTGGAGTGAATTTATATTTCATGAAACGGTTTTAGTTCACTCTGGAAATTATATTCTTAAAGGCCATAAAACAGTAATCAACCCAAAAGTCTGTTTGGTAAGTAATGGTAGAATTCACACAACAGTGAGTGAAATCCACAGATCAGGATAGGGAGACCAGATACTTTCCCTTTGCCACCAATGCTTTCCCAGGAAGATCTTCCACTCGAATTATCACACGTCTTGGGTGAAACTGAGGATTTACAGAGTTACCCCTCTGGGTAACGCGGAAATTAACCCGAGCCCTCCAGTCGGAATTCCACCACTCAACCCTCTGGACTACCACGTCTCCGGGGAGAAAAAACAGATTAATTTGCTATTTACAATATGGAGATTCAACAAATCAATTGACACCGACATAAAGACAACTGAATTCCAGCGTACAAGAAATCAAATCCTATGAAAGCAAATAAATTACTCTTAAAATTTCAAATACCTCATACTTATCGATCGCAGTGCTAAAAATTTCACAAGATCAAAGTAATTTAAAAAGATCAAGGCTATGGAAAGCTTAAATTTGTGGATGCCACTAACCATTTAGGGTGTGCGTCAATTAATACTGGCATATCCTTTTCTACACGATATTTACGTAAGACATGAGAGATTCCTGACAAAACACTCACCGCAACATACCTCCATTCATTTTTCACCACTACTTCTTAAAATTATCATACATTAGAGTATCCAATTGCTTGCACTTTTCCGATCCCCTCGGGAATTCACTTTACGGCGCTATTCATGGATATTCGCAGTTATTTGAGAACGAGTTATCTTTCAACCCCAGAGTCTCCACCAGTGCTTCCGTGTGGGCAGGGTAGTTCTCTTAGTGGTCAGGGAAGAGTGTGACGTGACCTATTGGATTTCAGGTTGCCTGCCACCATGTGCGGAGTTTCCCACGCCGGAGAGCAGGGTCCTTTCCCAGTTGTTCTATTTTCTTAGGACGGACATTTTCCTTAATATTCCTTTCCGAATATTTTTTATTTGTCAGCGGGACCGAGCTTAGAACACTAAGGCATTCCGCTATTTCACGCAATCATTAAAATCCGTCGTTAAACTTAACTTTTTACAGCAGCCATACACTGCCTATGATTGTTTCGTTATCCGCATAATTCGTTCCTTGCGTTAACGTGCCTCGGTTAACATTTATCGCCATCCACACACGTTCATTTTGCTTCTTATTGGGTAGTTTTCTTATTTTATTGTTTTTCATTTCTATATTTTTCTTATTTTCGTCCTTAGTAACTACTAATATGGTATGGTTTCCTTTTCCGGTTTTCTTCACCTGCTCATCAGTATCATCTTATTCCTTCGTACTACTTTCAGCGATGCACACTTTACTTTACTTATGCTCTTTGACTTCTCGAATTACTTTGCAAATATTTTGTTGATGAAATTTTTTCAGAGAAAAATTAATTCGGAATACCTTTGTCAAAGAGTACACCTCGGAGACAATTAGCTCGAATCACAGGGAAAGCGTTCCATAATCTATTTTCACCATAATCTTAAAAGTAGAAAGTTGGAATAATTACGTTCAAATGGGTCATTCTATCGCGCCGATCTACTTTTTCATCTTTCACTTGGTAAATGCCATTAGGAAAACATCATCACTTTATTTCGCTAATTTTGGTCATAAATCCCGAAAGACAGCAAAAATAAATCGCGTCTTTTGATTGCGAAATCTGAAGTGTACATGCCGTAAGCAATGGCATAGATGGGCATTATTCTTCCATGAAAAATATACGACCGTATTAATAAAAATTAACGCCATGCGCACCTACGTGAGATTGAATTTTTTTTTAAACATTGAAACAGTAACGAAGAGTTTACTATCAGCTTAAGAAGAAATATTTCACAATTTTCGCAGCCGTCATATCAAACTGCACGATTATAACTTAATACCCACCACAACACACTCGTGTGTACACAAGGGGACGGAGGAGTGATAAGTGGAAAGACTAATTCTCCATTAGGAGGGGAAAAAAACAGGTGAGCCGCTTGAGCTACGATATCTTCGAATGACGCACCGCGTGCTGGACAGCGCTGGAATGAATCGCCCCTGCGACCCCCGCTTTGTTTACTCCGGAACGCCCACGATTAAAAAAAATAAGAAAAAACCCTCTTCCCATTCTGCTGTCATCACCGCGGAGCAAACCGAGGCGAACTAGGGAGTGCTTTCGAATGAATTTTTTGGGCATTGGATATCGGCTCCCGATGGCAAATACGGAAAAAGAAGATAAGACACACATACATACACACACGAGTTAACTTCGCGCCCACACCGACGTGTCATTCGTCTCCGCCACTGCGGGACAAGTTCTGTCATGCACGTCTTATTTCGCTGACATTCCGAGCGAAGCAAACGTGCGCTCTAACTCCAGGCCGCCCATCACTTCTCAATCCGAGATAGAATATAAAAATACGTGGAATTAAAATAGAAGATCTCGCTTCTGAGTTTCATCAATCGATGAATATGACAGAAAATATTATCAACATTTTTGTATGTTTAGGAAAAGACAGGAGCATATCGCTCCCCACGCTGCATAATAAGACCTAGTATGAAGATTTAAAAAAATAAACAAAACGTTCAGCCTTTAAATATACGCTAGTATTATAGTCGACAATATATTGAATACATACGAGTGTAACCTGAAATATTTAACTCCAATTCTCGCAAGAGTCAGGCACACAAAATTTAAACTCAGTACTTACAGCACTCATACACATCAAACGGTTGAAACTAAATTGTAGTTATATGATTATTAGTCACACTGCGAGGACAAAAATTATTATTAGGAACAATAAATTGAATTTAATACTGAGCAAATATTAACGTTTTTCAAGAAGGTATAGCAAAAATACTCCTTTCGACACCTCTTTAAATATCCTTCTTCATGTACAGCGTTATGCTCCAACTGAGTTGGGCAATATTCCGGGAAAGCCGTTTCTAACTGTTTTGGAGAGGGCTTTTTTAACAAAATTAACTAGACATAGGAATTGAGCAAAGTTCGGTAGTATGAAGAATGTGAAATTCCTACGAAAATTAAATTTAAAAATGACAGCAGCATTCATACTCTATGCCTATTAATTCTCAGGACCACTTAATAACCGTGAATGAATACGCGAAGCCATTAAAGTTTATGTGATTTTATTTTTCAATCATTTTTTTATCTACAGAACCTTTTCCCCAATAACGTTAATTGCGTAGACTGTGTACACTGTATGAAGACCCAACTTGTTCACCATCTCGGAGACAAATGAGAATTTAATCAAAGAACATCTATTGGTTAACAGGGAAGTAGAAAGAGTTCACCCGATGCTCGTTATCACTGAACCAAACGAACGTTAACAAAAAAAATCGCCAATGGTTCACATCTCATTAGCCTAATTGGTTCCCCGGGTGTGAGATGAGATGAATTTGAGTTATGAATAGGTTTGAAGTGAGTGAGCCATGCGCTAGGAAGGGTACAAACACGGTCACGTGAAAGAGATGTCAGTCCCTATGGACAGAAGGGTTCGTTTGGCTGTCTTTCGAAGAGAGTTCCGGGGAAGAAAGCGCGGGAGAAACGTGGGGTGCTATAACGGGAGAAGACGGAGGGAAGTCAGATGGATAAGGTCCAATTTGATTGTCGCAGCGGGTGAATCAAGGGGGATATATCAAAGGGAAGGGGTGCGGGTGAGGTTGGAGACAGTGAAGGGAAGGGAATCGGGGCAAAGAACTGTCCTGGCCGGTAATGCGCGCATAGATAGGATCAAGGCGGTGGTCCTCTGGCACAATAAGGAGATGACATCAATGGGTATCTTGAAATACAGCATTTTCAGGAGCTGCATCTCAACAGAACAGTTTTGGAACACCGTATATTCCACCGTCGAATGAATAGTATCAGTGTGCCCAATTAATTATACAGGACGCCTGCCTGCGTTCGCAGATTTGGTCGTGAGCTAATACTTTAATTATGCTGTTACTGAGTAAAAAATATTCGTAACCCCCATGTGCCAAAACCATTATTTTTTATGTTAAATTTTCTGTATCTTATTAGACCAAATTCTTCATCGAATACTTTACGACTCCCATATTTTATACAAATCTAACCTTGATGTTATCACATATGCAACAACAAAGTTTTGAAAATCTGGGGCTTTGAAAGTTTCTATCAATTTTATGAAAGGTATTTCAATATTACCATACTGCTTATTCATAACATTTTTATTTCATCGAATATTAATTTCTAAGATCCTAAGGTTAAAGAAAATTTTTTAGCAAGAATTCATTGATGACCTTTAACATCTTTTGATTGTTGGAATTATATCTAAACAAGACAGTGAAAAAAGAGAAGTTTCTATAAAATGGTTGTAAAATTGAACTCAAATAGGAAATGGAATTATCCTGAATAATAAATGCGATTTTCTCGGCACAAGACTAGGGAAAAATTGATTTACATGCTAAGCTCAGAAGACCAAGTTTGTCTAGCACAAGAAGATGAAGATCAGGCATGCATGAGAAGAAACATTAAAGATGAATATAAAATGGTCTTGAAATCAACATGAGAAAATATATTGCATATTGGAAAGGAAAAGGAGAATTTAATTTTCAAAACTGCAAAAAAATATCGAACACTCCAGAATGAATAAATAACGTGGAGTATAAATTATATAAAATAAAAACTAATTAACACCTGAAAAAATATTAATGCAACGTGAAAAAGCAGTTAGCCATTGAAACGTTGACTGTGATATATGTTCTACTTCAAAGTGAAGAAGCATAGAATTTATAACACCATCATTAAAAGCAAAATTAGCTGTTAAACAGCTAATTAAAGAAACTTGCTAAAATTTAATTTCGACAACAGTGATTGAATTTTGGAGAGAGTGAGCTCGTAATTAAAAAGAAAAGAATTAGTAACTAAAGAATAAGATGGGTAAAATTACGAAGGTAAATAACCCAAGAGTAGATGGCATTAGGATATTGCAATTATGATTGTATGTACACAGAGGATGGGTGCAAAATTAGAGAAACCTTAAGAAATTTTTGAGTAGAACTAGTAAGCAATCCAAGGGAACTTAATCCATCTTCGGGAATGATATAATATTTTCATCTTGGTCTTTTATATTTATACGTGTCAATATAAACTCGCCAGAGTAAAATGTTAAGGTTTTCACCAATTAGTTAATTGAAAAGAGAAAATTATGATTTGGATTTGCATGAAGAGTCAAATAAAAATATATTTGGTATAAGTTATGCGAAAAAAATACAGCTGCAGAAAGTAAAGTAATTGCATTAGTTTATGTTCATTGCATAAGAGCAATGCTTGTTTAAGAATTCAGCGTTAGCAGATGCAGAGTGGGTTGTTAGTATACAAAGTATTTAACTGAGGCTAGGCGTCGCTGGATTAAAGCCAATTGTTAGGAAAGGTGAATTTTAAATTCATAACCAAGTCAAATTTTTGAAAATGTCTTCATATTTAGCGGGAGTTCGATTTTAAACAAAGTCCTTTGGGTGCTTTAAGCTATCACATGAAAATGTTTAATTGAAAATTAGGCAACAGATTACCCCAGTCCTGACTATTATTTTGCACTGTTATTGCGCATTACAAACTTAAAGCCGTTTTTCTGGACGGATGTCTTTCTAATAGTACAGAATATACATTAAAAATGAAGTTGAGGAATGAAGCTGTAGGCTTGTTTATGACATACATTTGAACTAAATGAAATATTCATCGGCACTTAATGTCCAAAAAATTTTTCACCAATTACGGTATGATGTGGCACAGTGGTGACACTTGTCAACCAATTCCGACGGCATAATATACAACTAATTAGGGGTTGGTGGAATGAGGAGGGAGGGGGATGACGGGCGGAAGGGGGAGAGAGAGTTGGTGACCTTCCGGGGGTGAGAAGCTGCTGCTGGAAAAAACGCTTTAAACACGTAGCCATAATCCCCGATGAACAATGAATTGAAATAATCAATGTCTGGACCTGGGCCGCTAAAGAAAGGCGCGCTTGTTGATACACTGTGAAATTGTCGATAATTCGACATTCGTGCTCTCTCAAACATGGCTTCTCCCTTAAAGAGCTCTCAAAAGAGTTCTATGCCCTCTTGCTTCTGAGGATAGCTCTTAATACCCTGAATTGAACGGTTCCCAAAATATACACAGACGGCCGGAGCGTAATTACCCACATATGATTGCATATTTGTTTGAATTTACCAATTATTACTCCTGCGTAATTTAACTTCATAAATATCCGGCCCTTTGTTTCATTGAATGCTGAAAATTATTCAATTTATAATACCAACACCCGCTGATTGCTGTAAATTGTCGATATGAACTCAGCAGCCTCAGATATTTTGCGATAATAGGAGAGATGTGTTTACGTGTACGGCAATTTCTACCCTTTGGGCAACTTTGCACAAAAAACGATATTGAGAACTCACTGGTTTCTCATGAACACGATAACATCAAGTTATTTGAGGAGCTCAGCATTTAGAACCATTAAAATACCAATAAAACATCTAAAATATACATACCGTTCTCCGTTTAAGTGGTACACATCTTACAAGGTTTCAATCCCTGAATATAATATTACTTGTAATAGAATCAAAATACTGCAGGTATAACGTATTTTGTTAGTAATTTCCCAAAAACTCAAAATATATTCCTCACTTGATGAAGCACACAAAAACTTGAATCCGCCAGATCCATGGGAATGAAGATTACTCGGATAAAATCACCGTAATAGTGAATTTTTACATTTTTAAAAGGCATTCGATTAAGTCTTTTATAGGACGTTGGTCAAAAATTGGCAAGCTAAGGAACAGTTAAATTTGTCATGGGCTGAATTCATCCATTTTTCGCAAACGACGAGATAAGGGACACAGTAGATGGTGTATCATCTGACGCAGTAAGTGCCTCATCGGGGTGTCCTCCAAGGAAGCGTTATCGGTCAGGTATTTTTCCTTTAATACATTGATGATATCAATTCTCAGGTTTCAAGTAAACTTCGTCTATTTGCTGACGATACAACGATACACATGGACTTAACAATTCATGAACATTGGGAGTCATTACCTAACAACCTAAATATGATCCACAAAATCATCAAAAGGTGCCAGACGAGGGATCAAGACTTAAATTTGAAGAAATGTGTTTTGATAAATTTACGGAGGAAGAATATTTGACCCGGAAACACACCATACAGGAAGCCAACATAAAAAACGTAGCATCGGTAACATATTTGGGCTTTGCGATAACTAAGGACATGTGCTCGGGAAAGCACATTTGTTAGATTCGCTGATTATCAAATAAAACGTTAGAATAACTTTTCCCCGACCTTTCCAAACATGACATTCCGTCTTCTATAACTACGTGGTATTTTGCAAGTGACCTCTTGGCGGATGATTCCGAACTAGGGATGCAGCATATAAATTTTACATTGAATAAATGCAACCTTATAATAGTAATGCTACATTGATTTACACAATGTGTGTAGCATTATAATTGCAACATTTGAGCTCTCATTTTTGTTTACGTGGCGCCTGCTGTCAAGCCGGAACTGACTGGCTTAGCAGGACCAGAATGAGTATTCCATGTATACATTTTTAATTCATACTATTGTTGTATATTATGAAGATCATATCACTATGGTATATGACAAAGATAGCCTGTAATTGTATGTTGTATTGATTGCCTTAATTCTTTGTTTATCACATATGATGAAAATTATACTATAATTGTTATTTAACATCATTAGCAACAAATTAAATTAAATCTTTTGAAAAATTAAACTTCTATTTTAATAGCAACTTTACATTCACGGCGGAAAGTAAGTAAAAAACACCACTGTGACATGCAAGGCATGTAACTGCACATTTTACTGGTTTCTCTTCTGAATGTTTGGAATACGATCAGGTTCTTCTGGCGAATGGTCCCGCATCACTGCGCTAGCAAATTGAGTTATTGACGAGTATACCTGTATATGTAAGAGCTACTTTGACTCAGTTTCCATTCTGAGAAATCAGTCAAAGTGTGCGGATTTCCTCAAAATGGTGGCTACCAAACGGCAGAAATAATCGGTGGTGAGGGCAAAAATCAGCCTAGAACATTCATCTTAATTTGACCTTCCACCTATTTGAGCGACACGTATTTGATGGAGCCGTTCCATTTGGTGCGGGGATTCCACCAACATAAAGGGTATGCGAGCAAGAATAATTACGCTACAGTTTTATCTGGCATTGTTCAATTAGACGCAGGTACCGTTCCTATGCGTCAGTGTATGCGTACACTTTCACAACAGTCAAGACTTCTATTTTTCCTGTGTATGCTCATCCATAATAGAATGAAAAGGCAGCGGGGAATAAATAAAGAAACAAGGATCACATAAAAGGGGATGATAAACATAAAAAAAGGTGATGTGGACAGAGAAAAACTAATTACATTTTCAAAAACAAGTATTCGTCCTAGCATTATTTAACTGATTACGACTATAACAAAAGAAAAAAGGTTCGCCGGTGAAAAAGTTCACATTATTTTCAGGCCCAAAAAACAAAATCACACTCAAGAGACCAATAAACATTAAACTGCAATATGACCTGAAGTTAGGCAGCAAAGGTTCCAACTAAATTTTAATACACGGAGAAGAAGAATTTATTCAGCCCGATACATTAATGCACACAGAGCTACTGTAAAAGTTCTCACTTTAAAAATGGCTTTCCACCAAGATAAAGGAAATTGTCTTCCGCACAGACCCTCTATGAAATGGAATTATTTATTTCTCAAGTGTACCCATTTGCTCAAGGTCATTTAGAGTCTAAAGGGGAAACAAACGGGGGTACGTAATGACGTGTGACAGGTTTGTTGTCATACACAGGATAATTAGTGTCTGAATATGAACAAAGGAAACGCTAAGAAGACATAGATTTTCTCAGTTTTTTACTTTAAAGCTGTAAATTCCATTTATTCAAAAAGAAGGAATTGAGACGAAAAAATACCTCTTGACGGAGTATTATTTAACAAGCAAGAAGTTTTTAGGGGACGAAAGAGGGAGGGGTAGTGTTTGGGGGGAGGCAAAAGCGGGGAGACGAAGAAAGAGGGGGGAAGGGGAAGGAGCAGGTAAGAGTATAAATGGAGGCTCTCGAGGAGAGCGGGAGAAAGGCTGGCAGGTACGGGGGACCGGTGGGAGGGAAGGGTGAGTGAAAGGGGAAAGGTAGGGGTTAAGGGGCCCAGAGAGCTTGGGATGAAAGGGCAAAGGGCAGAATACGTAATTATTTCCGCCTGGGCCATTGAGCAGAGGGCTTACCAAGGCGTGGAATGGCGAGGACAGGTGCTGTGGCCTGGCGGTGACAGCCAAAACTTCCCCCGGGATCGGATTTGTGTGTAGGGGTGGATTATAAGAAACGCCATCTTCGGTGGGGTTTAATGGGAGCGACGCTGTGGGTTGTGAACAACGAATGGCTAAAGACTGTGTTTCATTGTAATCAGCGAGATGACAAGTTAAATGAGGTCATGAATCAATCCACTCGCAATGATGTGCGGCCACTTATCTACGAATAAATGAGTCCGCTAGACAATTAGCAGAGGCAGTTTTCTCTATTCGGTAGCGACGCTTTTTTTCTCTTGCCACTTGGGAGTCCCCGGCAACGAAAAAGCCTCGGCAATACGCCTACTAAACAAGGAAAGTACTATTGTGGGAAATCCCTCGTAGCATTACTTTGCGATCAAACCAAAGAGTTGCACAATGGGAAGAAACTAAGTTATTGAGGTTTTGGGTTTAAGAAACCACAACGTATACTTATTATTAATTCCACCCTTCATTTTAAACTAAAATAAGCACGCTTTAATGATAACATTAAAAACGGACCAGGCGTATATCAACATTTTGCTATTCCTCATTTCACAGATCCAAGCTCCTACTGTTGACACAAAATTATTCATAGGAAAGCGTTAAAAAAACTTAGACTAAATACATTTTATAAGTTTCGGCTGTATCGCCTGCTAGAATATCATTCCGCAGGAAGAAAAGGTTAATTCAGTGGAAACGATAATTATTTCATCAAGCAGTGAATTAACGCGCGCCTGGCTGAAGAAATTGGGGAATGGAAAAGGTCCTCCGGCGGCGCGGCTTACTTGACAGAAGAAGGAATGTGGGCGGGTGGGTGTGTTGGGGGATGTAGGAGGAAAGGGGCGGGTCTCGCTCACCCTCTGTAGCACTCTCCGCAAAAGAGGCTCGACGCAAAATATAGATCGATCCGCGCGCCTCCAAGTGGCCGAAAAGGGATGGAGAGACCCTTGAAAGTGGAAGAGGGTGAGGGACGAGAAAGTGAAAGTCGTGCAAGGCAGTGGACCGCGTTCACTTACCTAACGTACGGATCGCAGAACGGACGATGCCAGCGAGGTCCAATTCAATGTTCTCGTGCATGGAAGTAATTGATGTTTAGGCGAAGTCTATATTTTCTCCACGCTGCATTTCTCATTTTTTTCTCATTATGATGGGGAAGTTATCACGTATTATGGATTAAATACATCATTCCGTTAACTTGACTTAAAGTACCTTAAGAACTCGCGTAACCCAATAAAAACATCTGATATTTTAGTACTTTCTAAACGAGATGTAATATGTTAGTTTAAATCATATGTTGAGTGCCTACGAAATTTGATAAATCAGCCTAATACCAGTCAGTTAAAAGTTCACAATCAGTTACCTAAATGATGGACATTGTAACTTACCAAAATTCAGTTCATAATGCTCAGGGATGAAGAGGGACCTGATGTAGACTAGGCTGCTGGATTTTGTTTCGTTTGAAGTCACAAAATATCTATTGGATAGTTGTGTCCATCCAAAACCTACCTTAACCGGTGGATTACCTATTAGTTATGCTTAGTAAATAACTTTGCTAGCATTTCTACTAACTTCAAGGTCATATCGTATTCAAAGCATTAGCTAAAGTCATAAATTCAAAGTTATTTCCACAAGCAACGATATTGACCGAAAAATTCCAAGTTTTTAGATCCGCTAGGTCTAACGACCTTGTACTCGTATGTATGTTAGCGAGGACTTAAGTGTGATTGGAATATTTGGAAGCTCTCTGACATTTATTTCCATAATTTACCAGTTCAAAAGCCGGTTTTGATATTGATAACAACAATAGTTCTTTCATAATGCTTTACACAATCATCTGCCTCCACTTTAGTGTATATAAATATAAATATAAATATATATATATATATATATATATATCCGAAATCCTTTCTAAATACCCTCGTGTGTGTATGTATATAATTATTTCTACATATATGGGTATATATATATACTCAAACACACACAAGGGTACCTAGAAAGGTTCTCGAAATTACCATCAGATGTCAGCGCTAGTGCAACGAGCCTCCTGCGTAGTAATAGTAATCCTTCATGAGTCAGCACGTAAGGGGTCAGTGTTCAGGGAAGTGATCTGCGGTGCGGGCGCCTCCCTGTCGTTGCTCCCTTGTAGTGATTTGAGATGATTGACAAAATTGAGAATTGAGCAGTGATTAAATACTTCGTAAAGAAAGGTATAAAAGCAAAGGAAATCAATGCTGACTTTCAGAACACTCTGATGAACTCTGCCCCTTCATATTCAACTGTTGTCAAGTGGACAAATGTTTAAACTTGGTCATGAAAGCTTAGGTGCTGATCCAAGTACTGGTCGGCCAAAATGGGACACATTGGGAATAAAATGCAGAACTAACAGCCGAAGTAGACGGGTATTTTGCAGGTTTGAAGGAATCTAATTTTCGAGGTGGGATCATGGCATTGGAGCATTGTTGGGCCAGAGCAGTAGCGTACAGGTGCACAGGGAGAACACATTGAAAAATAAAAAAAATTCAGTTTCGAGAAATTTTCAAATTATCCTCGTATATTGATGATGTAGAAGCACTCAGGAGAACAATAGAGCACTCGGACGGCACCACAGACCACGAAAAAAATACATAAATATAAATAGAAAACACGTAAAGAGGCACTCACATTGTAGATATTTTCAGCTTTTGGCCTTTCTATAAGGATTTCATCATGTAAGACTATAAGATTTTGGTTGTAAGAAATGCGAGGAATGTGGAGGGAGGTAGAACGTAAGGTGGGGGCCATAAAGTTGGGGAGAAAAGCGATAGGGAACCAGCGTAGACAGCTCAATCCGAGAATTTAAAACGATCTAAACGTTAATATTATATCAATCGCTGATTCGGGGAGAGCTTAGAGGTGAGAACCAATAGAGAGGCGAGAACTTGCAAATCCGCCATTATATTGGGGTTCAGATTGTTTGAATTTCACGGGGTGAACAGTTAACATTAGACCCATTCCACAATTATTGTTTCCTTTTACGTGGTTTCTATGTACATGTTTTGTGATTTTTTGTACCGAGCGGGTGTTTTATTTATCACTTTTGAATTAAACGGAAATCCAGGGACAATCTATTCCAGAACATTTGTAATATGTAAGGCCGGGAAAATGGCACACGTGTTTCAATTAGGTACAGGAGGCAGTACAGTACACAGGCTGTGAGTTTGATAGATGAACACATTTGCCAACTCGAGATTCTCCGTGTGAAGAGCACATCTCTCATCCACCATGACCACACAAAATACATAATTTCAACGGAAGAGGAATAATATTCAAAAACACGTAGTTGGACGGCTAGGATGGAGGGAGAGAGCAGGGGAAGGGGAGGTGGGAAAGGGATAGGGGACGAAGGGCGTTGGGTGGATGGGTGAGTGCTGCTCTCGACCCGAGCGAATTCGGGACTAGAGTTGTGCGCAGGAGAATTGGATCGCCCTGCTGTTAGTGAAGAGGCGTTGGCGGGCGAGCCGCGTGGTCAAGAGCAGCGAAAGAGGGGGAGGGGGGCGGACGGCCGCGGGAGCTGCCGTGGAGAGACGAGGGGGTCGCGGGAAAAGCTCCGCGGAAGATTAAGGGCGCGAGATTAAGTGCTGGGTGGGATTCCAGAGGTGGAGGAGCATGGGGGATGGGCCGGCTACGAACTGAAAGTTGGTGGAACAGAATTGGGAGAATCGAGAAATATGGGCGGGAAATAAACCACGCGATCCAGTCACGAACTGACCGGAATTATTGATGAGCCTTATTGGTCAGTCTAAGGGTTTGCCCAACGGGGTCTGCGTCCGTATTCGGATTCTAAGTCCGCGTACGCGCACTCGAAACATGTTCCTTTCTAGCTTTCACCCGTCACATAAAGCAATTTTCTCCCAAATCCGTCGAAAACTTCGAGAATGGTGAAATCATTCCCTATACACCCGTGATCCTGAACGGTGAGGGATTCCAAAAATTAATATGCATGACGTTTTGGATAGCACTGACTCACAAATTGCCTGCGCTCCAAGATTCCTTTCCAATACTCTGGGGGAAGTTTATTACAGTTATTTAAATAGACAGTACACATTCACAGCTGAGCATACACTATTATTATATTCACCCACGTCAAAATACACTAAGAGACGAAATCCAAGCAATTCCGATTGTATTCGGGCATTGAGATGTGAATGCGTAACGAGCTAATGCCATCCTGAAAATGCACAAATCTAGGTAGGTTCACAACATTGCAGCAAATAATTACCACCATAGTACAGCTTTCCGGGGGGGTATTAATATTTAGGAGAGGTGACCGACAGCTGAGGTCATTTGCGCCATTAGAGACGGAGAGGAAAGGATGATGAGTGGGGAGAAACCCAGCGTCGGCATTAGCCTACTCTTTACGAAATGCGCCAAGGGGTCCGCAGCTTAACGTCCCATCCGACGGACGGTGTACTCACTCAAAGGACCCTCCACATAGCACCTCAAGTAGGGATCGAGACACCACTGAAAAGTATTCAACACCACCGGGGTTCGAACCCGGGCCTTCTGGGTGGGAAGCCAGTACAATAGCCACCGCACCATCTCGATCCCCCAGCTTTCCGGGTTGAGTTAGAATTTATCACAGTATTTTTAAGGTACGAAGACCAAAAACTATATTGTTCAGTACATTGAAAACAACATTGGGAGAAGGCATGAAAACAGGTATTTAGCAACGCATTAGTTGCATATGTTACGTCATATTCATTTGACAAAGAGATTATAAGTTATACGAGTATACTTATTGCATCACTCCTATAAGTGCAGAAATGCAATAAAACAAATTTAACGTTATAACGAGTTTAGAAATTATTTTGAACGAAATGGAACATGTAGATATTGAATATTTTTAATGGATATTTAAAAAGTATTTCAAGAATTTCCTTAAAAAGTTTCTTTGCGAAGACTGGTATCAATATTATGCATCGTGAAATTATCGGCATTTCCCAAACTATACTTTCATCTTTAAAAGAGTTTACCGATCCGAAGAGTCATATTGATAACTTTAAAAATAACACAAAAGGTGGGTTGCTAGTCCGTGTTTATAGGGTCCAGAAATCAAATGGATGCCCGGGCGATGGAATTTGGACAAAATCATCCAAACCCAAGTTGCGAGATTTGTCCTTTATGGAAACGGCGGGTGGCACGGGAAAAAGAAACTGGAACCCGTACTCTGAAGGGATTATGTTCACATTTCTTTATGCTCAGTAAGAAGTGAGCTCTAAGATCAATAAAAGGTTAACTTTCAGATTGCTTACTGCGGTAATTCAGCAAAAAAACAGTTAAAATATTACCTTAACTTAAATACCTTTTTACTTTTTCCTTTGATTCTGCTCAAAATGCTTGTACTGTCCCCTTTGTTGCAGTTTCCAATAGCTCTCTTACAGCCGTTTAGACGTATTCTCTCCACCCTATGTACTTCTTTCTCCAAATACCACCGACTTTCTCACTCCTTTTCCGGATCTTAGCTGAAACCACATTATTTTCCTCCCTGTTCAGCTAATTTTCATAATCTAGTATATTCATACCCTCAGCTCAAAAATACCCGACAATTGTACCTTTTCTCTTTTAAATGAGGGGGAACGAGATGATGCGGGGGCTTACGTACTGGATTCACACCTGGGCCCGGGTTCAAATCCCGGCGGTTTTGAATAATTTTCAGAGGTATCTCGATCCCTACTTGAGGTGCTTTGTGGAGGGAACTTTGAGTGAGTACGCCGTCCGTCGGATGGGACGTTAAGCTGCGGACCCCTTGGCGCCTTTCGTAAAGAGTAGGTTAATGCCGACGCCGGGTTTCTCTCTACCCTTTATCCTTTTCTGTCTATCCCCTATGGTGCAAATGACCTCAGCTGTCAGTCACCTCCCCTTAATACTACTACTCTTTTAAAGGAACCAATTTCGGAGTCACATAGCGCTATTATATCAAAGAATGTAGTAATTAAGGCACAAATAAATAACATCAAATAAGTAAATTGTCTTGTTTAACCTCCTCAGAAAATGAATCATAATATAAATTACCTAATTATTGCATATACTCCGAGGTAGTTGATTTTATCCCAATCAACGTACCATTTCAGTAAGTTATAACTGCTTGTAAAAGTAATCTTAAGCTTATACCCGATTTGACAGGAAAACCTTGAGTTGATAATATTTCCAAGAGCAATGAAGAAGCCTATTGCATTTCAGGATAGTTGCTGAAATGTTATACGTATGCAGTAGCTGCTTAATCGTAAAAAAATTTCAATTGCTCCGGATCTAAGAACAAAAATAAAAATTGAAAACATACGGCAAAAAAACCATGTAATTTAGTACCAACTAGTTTATTTTCACATCAGAGAATTTTCCCTGTGATGCATTACACCTGAGAAGTCATTTAATGTCTCAGCTCTAGGGGTCCGGTCATTGCACGAACATTCCGCCACACGAGCGGATGCATCGCAGTGGGCTCCTCCACATCAGATGTTGACTTCTTCAAGGAGTCGACTCGTAGGAGGGCAGATAAAGGAGGAACTGGAGACTCTGTGGGAAGGATGGAGGAAGAAGGCGAGGTGAGATGAAATGAGAGAGGGGAGGGAAGAAAGAGAAGAGAAAAGAAGGGAGGAGGGTTGGGGGGGGAGTCGCGGGGGTAGAAGGGATTTCTGAAAAAAGGGCGTAATGGAATGTGGAAAGTGCGTGTGCCGGGGGAATAACGCAGTGAAACAGTTGAAGGTCGAATTTGCGACGTGAGTCGAAAAATAAGTGGACAAGGGCGCTACAGGGGTACCCGGTCATGGACCTTTCTAAAATGCATGGCGATTGGTCGAGTATGTCACCACCAAATGTGGTTCTATGAAATACATTCGGAAAATAAAAGTCGCCCGGCCTCGTGACAAGTTACATTGGGGATTTTGCACGTGGCGTATAATATAATTCCCAAACGATAGGTATATTTCACGAAGTTAAGGCCCGAGTAGGGGAGAATATGTGATAGTGTCGCAGGGCACCGACACACTACGGAGTATTCCAAAATATATTTCATAAAAATGTTTTAGCCGGGCAAAGCTTTTTCATCTTTTAACTTCCTAAGGTCTGAGAATGTCAGTATGGCATTTAATGTGCCATGCCATCAAATGTTTTTGCGTATGTTGGATCAACTCAGTTTGGATGATACTCGACGAATTAGCGTCTCGTTGCGAAGCTACTAATTAAAACTTTCAATGTAAAGACACGTGTCGGATCTGCAGGCCCGACCCAGATGCAAATAAACAAAAATAGGCACGTCACTAGGATAATAGCTTGCAGATAAATGTAAAGCAACTCTTTAGACCGCTAAAGCAATTGGTGCTCACAAAAACATTAGGAGAAAAATATTTATCATCACATCGAACAAATGAAATCTATTTCTGAAAACAAAACCGCCGTGACGCTTAAATATAAACTATTTTATCTAAAAACCATGCTTTAAGAATAATATATATACATGCATAACTTTTCACAGAGTTGTAAATAATTTGATGATTCATTTAATGTTCAATACAAGAACCACTCGAATCGGTGCATTAGAACTGATGCAGTATGTAATTAAAAAACGAAAGGATTATATCACAATTATTTTTCCGACCAGTCACATTAAGGGCCCAGAACGTCGTGGACGCGATATACTAATGGCACGACGGACATAAAAACTGCCTAGACTCCGGGACATTTAAATTAAGCTAATTCCTAACCTGTAAATAGAATCTAAAACAAAATTCTAGGATGTTGATAACGATATATTCTTTTCATCGATACCTAGCTCAAATCCACGTCCTTCAGCCTACGTTCTATAAATGTCAAACAAACGTCAGCAATAGCTAGTAAAACTACAACAGCAATGAAACCGCTACAAATCCAGCAATCCAATTTCTGGTATGCATTCTCGTCTTTACCTGAGAGCAAGGGTGATTAATTACGCCATCCTAGGTCTAGAGAGTGAAATTAAATATAATAGCGATAGAGAGAAAAACTACCATTAATCATTACATTTAAAAGTTTTCACGCGATGCTAACATAAGGAGTTCCATATGATGACGAACAATTAATAGCCCTATATGCAATTAAAACTGCGAACATAACTTATCATGAAATAATGCAATTTAAACACAAAAAAATAGTAACTACGTCGTCAACATAATAGTTATACACGGTGATGAATTGTCCAGGAAAATTAATATAGTTACTTCCCCTAAATAAGTTAACGTGTGATAAAAGGGACGTGCGAGTTCGCAAAGAGCTGCAGAATTTCCATATTTAAAAACTTCATTGTGACAAACTTCATTTTGCTTTCTTACGATTGACGTTCATCGCAAATTCTAGGCATACTTATCATAGGATATGATCATGAAAATATTCGCATTCACTGGAACTCTAGAGGATATCAGTCAAGATATTTTGTGACACGAATGTGAGTAAAGATGTGGGGGTTTAAGTAATAAAACCAATCCACTTATCCATGATCGAAATAGGGGGATTCAATTCTTGAACGTGAATTGCTTATATGAAAAACAAAATATATACGCGAAAAATATCGCGGTTGAGACAACTGAATTTCCTCGTCGACAACATAGAGAAACGTGGCGAGACGTATCTATGTGAATTATGCTCGAGTGCCGTCGGTGTCTGCACGCACTCTTGTTGAAGCATCATAGCACTCACTCGTGAAGCAGAGGAGGCCATGCGCTCCCTCCCCCGCTGGCCACTCCGTCCCTCTCTCTCCCCCCCGTCGAATGAAGTTGGACTGGGCGGGGGGGGGGGGGAGGAGATACTAGGCGCGACGGCCCCCAGGCCACTCACTCCCTCCCGCGAACGAACACGACGGAAACTCCGGGCCTGATGGAAGGGAAGAGGAGGGTGGAGCTGGGGTGGTGAAGGAAGAGGGTCGGTTTGCTGAAAGAGAAGAGAGGCAAATGGATGGGCCGTGTGCTCGAGTGAGGGAGAAGTTGAAGGGAGAGTGAGTGGCTGGATACGCAGGAGACGTGGGCCGGGGAAATCAGATTACTGAGGGGAGGGGAAAATGGTGGGGAAGGAGCTCTGTGGAGTGGTTAAGGAAATGCAGCCGGGGGGGGACCAGCTGTGGTGAGGACTGGCAGTCGGTAAAAGCGAATGGAACGGAGCTCGGGGTGCGGGGACACCAATTGTGGGGGTCAGGGTGTATCCATCTACTGGATGGAATCTGTTACATATATATATACAGGCTGAGTGAGCGTCTCAGTGGGGACATTTAATTAAAATTCTGGGACTGAAAAACACCAGGCTCAAAGATATATGGTTTTCATCGCGAATGAATGCGCAACGCATTGGGCCCGGCAATCGTAATGCATTCCTTGCTGATGATACGCTTCTCACCTTTCACGCCATCAATACCAAATCGTTGGGTGTATACTGTCATTATTTCCCGTTTAGTTTTTGCACATTAAAGAGGGCAGAGAACCCTTTTAAACGTAACCGAAGACGGAATTGAAAGCAGAATTGAGAGAGAGAGAGAATGGAATTCCTGTAGCATAGCGGTCTAGAAATCTCATAGCAGACCCATTTTAAAAATACCTAAACGAAGAGCTAATACGTCACAACTGGTTGGGACTATGTTTTGGGTTCAATACATTCAGCGTTAGGGAAAACACCAAAATAAGCTTACGCAGACGCGATATTAAACTTCAATTTCGAGTTTAACCACCGAATTAGAATTTTTAATAAAATTCATCTTCGCATTTGAAAAAATATGATGCAAGAATATTTTTGCTCTGAAATATCATGACATTATAATTACACATTATTATTTTTTCGATAAAAACGTAGAGGCAACATAGAAGTTGCTAATGACAGTAGAATGTGAAGCAAGAAGCATGGAAAAGTTCCAAAGACGTTCGTGATAAACTCGAGTGTCAAGCTGCATCAATTTTTAAAACAGATTCTAGCTGGTTCACAAAAACACCCTGTTTATTAATTATACCGAAAGGTGACACTCTCAGCATTAAAGTGAGTAATGGGGAGGGATCTACCGAACTATCTATTGTGCCCTGAACTGCATTCCAGACGGCTATCGCTCGAGAATCCTCCTAATTCGATATTTAAGTATATAAGCGGGGATCTTTAATATATCTCCACTTAGATAGTTTACTAAAAGCTTTCATTAAACTGAAGTGTTTGAAAGCATCTAAAAAAACGTCATAAACAGCATAGGTCATAATAATCAATCGGTCAAAAGCATTTTGTTTACACATTTTGGTACTACATGCGTGAAGTGCGGTCATTTTCCAATTCAGCGTAATCCGGAAATCGTTTAAATTTCAGGGAATACGTAAAACTATAGTTTTCGTCAAACGCCTCTTAATGCCAAGATCTTATAAGGGGTTCACAAACCGCGTACATTCAAGCCCCATGAGATTAAATTTTCCCTTTGGCTTGTCAATGTGATCAAAAAACGGCAAGCGTTTTAGTCAAAACACGATATAAAACAAGCATCATGAAAAGGATCATTATTATTCAGCCAGAAAAAATATTCATACTAAAGAACGGACGAACCCTTTCCGGTGTATATTCATTTCGCGCCACAGCGAAACTTTTCGCGAAAGGAACACCCAACTCATGTTTTTCTCTCGTTTTTGATCAAAGGGATATAAAATTTGAGAAGACTGCAAACACGAAATGAGCATGCGAAATTGGAGAGGCGAGTAGCGAGGAAAGGTTGCTGTGACAGAGTTGGTCGGGGGATAGATTAAAAGGGTAATTTTTTGCGGGATAAACTATGATTACCGAGGTGAAGTGAGGTTAATTTTGGTACAGGCTCCTGTGGATTCTTGCAGTGCCAGAGAGTGTTGAGGGCAAGTGAAAGGGCTAAGGGATATTTTGAAAAAAATACGTTCAAGTCTTCATTTAGAGAAATGGAGGCACCAGACATAGAGCAACGCGAGAGATCATCAAAGAGAATACTAAGCACTGCTGATTTATGGAATGAAAACACAAGCAAACATTGCCTAGTTACGGTTTTCAAATAATCGAATGCTTCAATACAGAATACTATTCTCCATGGATTCTGCTGACGTAACTGGAGTTCAAATAAATGCTTAAACAGATATATTTTAGTGAAAAAGTGATAATCGGAAGAGGTTGGAAATATTTAAAACCCCCATTTGAAAAACTTCAGCATTACACTTCTGTCCTCTAGTTTCAACGTGAAAATCTTGTAAGTGCATTTCTTCATAATTCAGTCCTTGGGAAACAGCATTAGAAATGAGAATAAAATTGCAACATTTATTTTGCCGAATACTCGGAGGTGGTAAAAGTCTACCAAGTGAGCCCATGCCCCAAGGGATGTTGAATGCAGAGTCCTGAGTTTGACTAAAAATGCCCAGTAATGGACCCGTTTCATTGAACTTAGTTAAAGCAACGTATCGCTCTTTATATCATGCTGTGATGAGTTTGTGATTCAAACTTATTTGGACCAGTTTCATAAGATATTAACTGATTAATAATTACATACCATCGATTATGATATTACACGCATTATTGGGTAAAAATTCAACCTATCGACCGTAAGTATCGTGACAACCGTTTCCTGGCGGTACCCAATAAGCCGCGCTAAGACGCGAAGGAATGAATAAACCGCACCACCCAGTACAAGTTTGTTTAAATTGTATAATGCTGAACAAACTTTCTCTCTAGATTTAAATTATTTTATAGACTATACGTAGCTAAAAAAATTAGATTTATGCCAAATTCTGTGTTATTTTAATACATAATACCTGATCACTCAATGACAGTATCTACTTTGGCACTATAATACTGCCAAATGCATGGAAATGATTATCATAAAGGTGCTGACAATTCATTATTAAATTAAATTTATAATATCGATGTAAATTACTCGTAATCACTAAATAAGCACTCTAGAGTGAGGTCATACATGGCCACATAAAGCAAATATTTCTACCGCTATGAGCCCGTTCGATGAGAACGATGAGGTAGGAACCAAAGTCTGCTTAGTAGGTTCATAAAATTTCACTCTCTAACGTTACTAAGTGCTCCAACAATGCGAGCATGAATTTAACGCGTGATAGCTAAAAAAACTATGTTGAAAGATAGCGTGGAGGCCATCTGTGACCATTTTAGAAGGGAAAGCACAAAGAGGTAAGAGACGTGAACGACATGCGATAGCCTCAGCTGAAGTCTATGGGAAGCGGGGCGAGTGAAAATAGATATTGGGGAGGAGAGTTTGGATGATTGGGCCGGAGTGCCGAGAGGGGTGGAGTGATCGCAGGCAAGCGTGAGGGAGGAGCGGGGGTGGGGGAGGGCGCGCTGGACGGAATGGAAGGGTGAGGGGAAGCCGTAAGTGCCGAGAGAGTGGCTGCGGACACGGGAGAGGCATTTAAAAGTACGAGAAGTTATGGATACGGAGGGAGCGATCGAATCTCGAGTTAGGATTCACGACCGCTCCTCGGCCGGCCCGCATCGCGTGAGGAGAAACGAATGAACTCGAGAGAAATTTTCTCTGGAAGATCAGTCGGTGAAACAAGAAGACGCGAAGTGCGCCTCCATTCCCTGCACAATCGAAGAATAATCACGTTGACGGGAGAAAATGAATTCCGAGAAAAATTTCGCTAATGTTTTCAACGTACTAGTTTCGCTTTGCATTATGCTTGAATAATCCAATTAAAATTGAGGTAACCTTATCGACCGTACATTCGTAATATTATTTGAGGTAATACACCCATCGTTATGAATCATTCTAAGTATTATTTGCATTCACTCTATTAAACTCACGGTTTCAGTCGCGGTTATTAACTCCTGTTGTAAATGCATTTAATCGGCTGTACTCGATTGTACCACTCCCATCGTAGGACATATTTAAGTCCACGACTTTTTGTTTGATCACTAAATTCTAAGGCAAGGTTTAAAATATAACGTAAATATTATTCATTACGTTTATGCGAAATATAAATCAACAATCTCAAGGCTAAGTGAGATTATGTTCTGCACTAAAACGAGCTGCAGCCAAACTGAGTGGTTGTGGTAATCTCTAATGAACTTCGGGCAATGACTGCGACGAAATTATTGCATGCGCGACTATCTAAGTCAAAGCCTACGAAATAGAACTTAACTGTTCAAAAGTCAATGAACCCGAGGAAATAAATTCCATTGCTCGACATAAGACACAGGTGTTTAATTCATTTAACGATACAAAGTTTTTCAGTCGCACGAAGGCCCTAGGTAGCAAAGAATCTGAGAGTTTATAATAACCCAACCTCTTAGATCAGGAGCATAATATCTAAGGAAAGGTCGCATATAAAACCTGCAAATTAAAATTTAAAACTTTGAACATGAAGCCGAACTAAAATGGAGGAGTGAATTAAAACTTTCTTTCACGCCAAAGGTACCATGCAAACGCTGGTCGCACTACCTCTATTAGTAATGCTATTTTGCTTGTTAACCAGTCATTTTATTTTATGATTCAGATCCTTTTCACATAAATATTATTACTTACCATTCGGCCTAAAGAAATCTCTTTGAAATGCTTTGAGCAATATAAATGGTATGCGTAATATCATCATTGGTTTCGGAGATTTTTTTTCGCTCACCTCGATGTTGCATTGAGTCATAAGACAAATTATCACGGATACATCAATAATTGACCCTGAAATTCACTGACATAAAAAGATTAATCGATTAAAAACATTCAAGAATCAACTAAAAAGAATGAATTGGGAAATATTCCCCTGAATATTTCATTCCGAAACCGTAGTACAGAAATGAGGGCTTATAAAACCTTTCTTTGAACATGCATCGTTAAACCATTTTGAAATATGAAGGAACTCCCATTAAGGATTTCATTAATTATGAAACATGAGTATCACCACTACTTATAACCACTCACTTCATGAACTAGATCTAATGATTGGCTTTAGAGAAACAAGTATGTAATGGCAGACGACATTTCATAAGCGGGATTTTTCATTGAACCTCACATACGTAAACCGGTAGAAATAATGGCAAAAATTCATTAATTCTTAGTTCGTAACGAAAGTGTAAAGGATATTCTGTGCCTACCAAATATATAGTATACATAATTAATTTATTGATTCGCTGATTGTCTCGGTTAGATACACTGCAAAAGTT
The DNA here is from genome assembly GCF_022747635.1 of Hetaerina americana. Lineage (NCBI taxonomy): Eukaryota > Metazoa > Arthropoda > Insecta > Odonata > Calopterygidae > Hetaerina > Hetaerina americana. The sequence continues at coordinate 3,928,981 of NW_027287019.1, read as the reverse complement.
TCTTCAATTATTGGGATTTCATTCGTTAAATGCTGTTGTTGTTGGCGATTGTAACCGCCCTGTCTTTATCGAAATTTTCAGCCACACCATCAGGATAAATATGATATATGATTACCCTATTTGGAAATTGTTCATGTAAGGATATTTATGCTCTCTCCTCTGCATAGTCTTGGGGTATTTCCTCAAGTACCTTACGGAAAACTTAAGCTAGGCAAAGCAACGGAAGAACCCAAGAGGTAGCTTTAACGTAAGCTAGCCGCACTAAGTTGACGGTTCTGATTTGTGCTGTTATAAATCACATAATTATCCTAAATTATTTCTTAGTCCTAAAGTTTTTGTGAACAAAAACCTTAGAAATAATTTGTGACTGGTATTTTCCTGAAAATCCATACCATGAAAATTCTTCACCCTTGACATGTCCATCTTCCTTCTTCAATTATCTCACATGTTGAAATATATGTGTTTCAGTAAAAGATGCTGGGAAACAAGTTATGGTTGTTGTCAGGTCTAAATTCTACAGAATACATACGAGAATGACTGGCTCTCACCCTCATTTCATTAAAAATATTTTAAGACGAGTGCTTGAATATGTTTCCAATGGATAGGGCGAGTAAATAATAATATTACTATTAAATACAAATATTTATATTATTACGAGAAGAGAGAAATTGCCATAAGGTATAGCACTCACTCCGATGGGTTCACTCCGCCGAGTAAATGCCCACGAAATCAATCCTAAAGCTCAATCTTTTTGAAGCATACATTGTATTCATGCCATTGTGGCCGTATATTTTAGATACTTATATCGCTGACTCATAGCTGGATAGAGAAACTCATAAATTCACACAGATTTTATGTCCTTCAACAAAAACCGGCTTAACATTATGAACGTATTTCTGGAGGTATCTCGGCTCAAGGTGATATTTCAACCCCGTGCTTTCGACTTCTCATTCTCAATTTCAGTGCTATCTGTTGCATACAAATCTTAAAGAATAGATGGATTAAAACTTCATTCCGCATATTATTTATTCATCCATAAGTTTTGTGTATTCTTCTTAAGGAGTATTTTTTTAATTCGTCCAAATTTGAATAATGCATAACCACCACACTGCGAGTATTATTAAATGTTATCCCATAGTGCGGAATTCAGAAGATCCTGGGGTATAATTGACCATTCCCGAGCAAACTACGGTCACTTGTAATGACTGTTTTAATTAATTAAAATTCTGAATTTCCATCAATAAAGTTAAGTGAAATAAAACAAATCTATAGACTTTAAGGTCGAAGCTAAAATAATAAAGGGGAGAAAAGAATTTAAAAGAGAAACACGAAATTGTATAATTTTAAGAGCGAAAGGTAAATAAAATTCATAACAGCCGGCATGGAAAACTAGAAAAATATAAAGGTGTAATGAAAGATATTTTTATTGGTTAAGAGGCAAAAAATAATCACCCGTTAGAGCTGCAACTAATAGACTGCTCAGATGCGCACTGGATGATTCCACTACGGAACAGTAGGGTAAAATGTACAGAAACAAGACACATATAAGGAGGAATAGCAAAAGGATGCTTCGTGATATATTTGTTTGTTCTTCAACAAGAGTATACTGTAATTTAGGAGAAAGTTTTAAACTTTCAAACGATCATTTCATTACTATCACTTCTTAGCCATTTGACACTCCCGTCCCTTCGACAGGAACTCATGGCAGGAACGTTGAAGCGCAAGTGGGACCTACGGAGCTGCATTGCAGAGTAGCTTCCATGAATAGGAAAGTTTCAACAGCGCTGTGGATCAGGAATATTTCACAAGAATTTTAAAAAAATCACTTTTTCGTGTGTCTTTGAGGAAAGGAAAGGCAACTTTTCCGTTCTCTACCAGTTTCCGGATCGGAAATTTGTTTTTCCGAGTTACCTTGGAGGGGAGTGGTGAGACAGTGGGGGCGGAACTCTCAAAGGGGGTTTGAAGAGGCTTTCGCAAAAGAGTTTCGTACGAAGCGATTGGGTCAAATTGGAGAGGAAAGGTGCGGGAGGGTGGGGGGTGGGTTGGGAGGCTCAAAATCGAAGCAGCGGTTTCAAATCCACGTCGACATCATCATGCGATTTCAATTGCCGCTATAACGGTAGGGACCCGAGTTCCTGTGTACATCTAACAGTGGTAGCGAAAACTGAATAGTAAACCTTGATGTAGTCATACCTGAAGTGTCCTGCTTTTTTAAAAAAAAAGTAAGTTGATAAAAAATACACTCAATAAAAAATGTGTACCTGGCGAAATAGCTTACTCGGTTAGAATTCTCCATCAGATAAGACTCGTTTAAGACGTGTACCAAGCAAAAGGGAAAAACAAATTCAAAGTTTTATTGCAGTTCTGTCCGGAAAAATTGGAATAGATTTTCATTAGCCCATTTAATTTTCATCGCATTGCAACATGAACTATCAAAAAGAAATTTGTTAACGGGCCGAATTACCTCTGGGCGGACGATTTCTGTCAGTCACTGTACAAAAGATGATAGAATGGACTTACCAGAAATCTAATGCTGGAGTTTTTAATCATTCAATAACTTGGCAATATTTTGTAGCAACTAGAATTATCTTTGGCTGATAAAGACAAAATGGGAAAAGATCCAAACATTATGCATCAAATGAGAATTGAAAAATGTTGTCACACGCATAAAATAATGGAGTTGGTAAAATAATTCTGCATACCCATTCAGAGTGTGCATACGCTATTTAGCTTTATTGGAAAACTTGATGCTCCTTGAATGCTGTGAAAATATATTGTACTTACTTAAAAGTAGTGGACCATTAGGCATGCCTTCTAAAATGGGCAATAATGGGAGGACGGTCTCACCTGAAACGAGAAAAATAGAATCATTTTCTATTCAGTCATATTAGAAATTAAGTTTATCAGTTGACGTTATTTTTAATGGGATATGGCGAGAATATACATGCAAGTACATCTGAGACAGTTACGCCCGTTAATACGGAATATAATGACAATTTCTGCTATTAGAGTCATCACTAGCAAGGATACCTTATTGTATCATGGCTAGTTCTTGCTGAAGTCATGCATCTGCTTTTGATTCGTAAAAAAATACAATATGAAAATGAAATATTCCACGTAAACATCGTTTTCATTCATTTTTGGGGTATAGATAAAAGTAAATTTTCACGACGAATAAGAAACTTCCATTGATCGATATTAACTATTATATCAGTAATAACAATTTTGTTATTAATATGCATTTGACAAAAAAAGTGATTCCAAAGCTTCGTTCATACCATTAATGTCAATAAGAAATAAAATAAATGCTTCCCACTGCCCATTCAATTCAGTTCCCATATTACCCTTTATTCACAAAATGAAAAGCGGAATGTACTCGTATTTTCGGACCCGAATTCCTTTTAGGGGAAAGAATACGTATTTTACATTTATTTGAAGTCCTGGATTATCACTTCCGCGGCATAATCGACACTTTCCTTTTCACTATCAACATTTCAAACTGGGATTACACATTACTGCACAGCAGATTATTTGGCTGCCGTAAAAAGGTTAACAAAAGTTTCGAAAGAATAAAAATATATCTATTAAAACTTAATAAATTGGCACTTGAATAGTGCACCGTCTCGATTGTCTTAAGATAAAATGAAATATCATTGATATTACAGATCTTTAGAATACTGTCCAAAGTCATAGTTAATGTTGTATTCTATAAGTTAGCTCCCCAATAATACAATACATGAATGAAAATGTTTATGATTAATTTTTGATAAAAATATATTCTAGAGAAAAAAATTATAAATAAAATTTTTAGCACAGCAATTGAAGAAAAATTGAGTATTTTAGCGTTATAATCCACTTTAAATAATTTTTGCGATACTTGAATGGACTTATAATGTAATTGAATGACCGTAAATATTGAATTAATCGTTCAAATCGCACAAAATGTACATAACCATTGTTATGCATATTTTATATCTTACAAGCCATGTTTCACGAATTAAATATTTTTAGTAGAATTTCGAACACATTCTCCAGGGATGATATCAGGAAAATGTCCTAAATGTAGAAAATAATTGGGACCTAATATATAATGCTCCATCTCTTTTAATTTCGAGCAGGATTTATTTTCGTGTCTGTAATAGTTTTCGGGTCCAAATATAACACATGGAGATCATAATAATAAGTTCTATTAAACACACAGCAGTTAGTTCATCATTGAGATTAAATGCCCAGTGCCTAGAAGGCCATCAAAATTTACCAAATCTTCAATTTGTCAGTCTAATTATTTGACTAAAATATTGTTGCTAGATATAAAGCGTCATTACTCTACCCTTGGCCCTGAATTTAGGTAACCCTACGACAGTACAGACCGAAAAACTAGGCCAATATCACAATGGCAAATTTAAACCACTTGTTAGGGAAACGAATAGTAAAGTTATTGCAATGATGATATGTTTCATTTTGAGGGATAAACTACCAAATATTTCAGTAAGTCACTTCAATATTTATTGAAGAACGTCAAAGTAATTTCTTAACTGTTTGTTCCCGAAAATAATAATAAAATTATCCACCCAAGGCATATCTAAACCACTTTGTCAAGAATAAAACAAATATTTAAGAATACTACATTGATCAAAAAGTTCCCGGAATAACCACCGTGTGGCGCTCCCATCGTTCCGATTTGAGTTCTGTTTTTTTGTTAAATTGGTACATCTGTTGTTGATATTCCCTTTAAATCTTAGTGTCATAACTTGACATTTGCAAAAGTTACGTAGCCAAGAGTACATCTATCTCTGTGTGTGTTGGCGATTTTTTACAATTTCAGAAATGGATTTAAATTTGCAACAACGAACTTGTATTAAATTTTGCGTAAAAAACGGATTTAGTGGCGCACGGACGTTGGAAATGTTGGAAAAGTGTTTCGGCAACGATTCTCTAAAAAAAACGGTCGTTTACCAGTGGCACGAGCGGTTCAGAAGTGGTCGTGAGTCAATCGAAGATGATGAACGCAGTGGCAGACCATCGACATCGAAAGTCGGTGAAAAAATTGATAAAGTAAAAGAAATGTTGGTCAATAACCGCAAATTAACCATCAGAGAAATAGCGGAGGACTTGAACATTGCCTATGGATCCGCCCAAGACATTGTGGTTAATGATTTGGGTTTCCGTCGTTCCAGCAGCAAAGTTGGTGCCAAAAGACCTCAATTTCATGCAAAAAAGAGACCGTGTTGACGTCGCAAAAGACATGATTTGCGAGGCTGAACCCGATCCCACATTCATCAAAAGGATCATTACTGGAGACGAGACGTGGGTTTATGAGTACGACACGCAATCCAGACATCAGGCAAGTGAATGGCGTTCACCAAATGAGCCGAGACCAAAAAAACCACGTCGTTTTCAGTCAAAAAAGAAGGCAATGCTGACGGTTTTCATGGATTACAACGGTGTAGTGCATCATGAATTTTTGCCAGAAGGCCAGACAGTAAACAAAGAGTATTATTTGGGCGTTATGAGACGTTTGCGTGAAGCAATTCGCCGAAAGAGACCAGAAATGTGGGCAGAAAACTCGTGGATTTTGCACCATGATAACGCACCGTCGCACAGTGCTATCATTATTCGTAATTTTTTGACGAAAAATGCAACAAATACCATCCAACAGCCACCGAATTCACCTGATTTGGCTCCCTGTGACTTCTTTCTGTTCAATCGAGTTAAAAAACCATTACGGGGAACGCGTTTTAGCAGCCGAGAGGAAGTAATGGAAAAATCGCAGGAAGCACTGATGGACATACCGAAAACCGACCGTAACTTTTGCAAATGTCAAGTTATGACACTAAGATTTAAAGGGAATATCAACAACAGATGTACCAATTTAACAAGAAAAACAGAACTCAAATCGGAACGATGGGAGCTCCACACGGTGGTTATTCCGGGAACTTTTTGATCAAGGTAGTATATGCCGAATTATATTCATATCCATTTCCATTCGTAGAGACAAACTCTCCGGGATAAATTCAAACCTAGCAATTCAAAGGCAGCAGCGCTTCACCCACGGAAGTTTTGAGAGCCGTGTCAATACCGTTCGAATGTTACACAAAATACAAAGAAAAGGAACAACCAACACATTGCGGGATCCCTGGGGCTTGTAATCTACTCATGCGATTCTTTAAGCAACCATAAATCGTCGCGACACGCCCCTTTCCTCTTCTCTACCCGCAAATAAATTACTGGCTGCACACTATTCCCAGACGTAGATTCAATCCTCCCCCTCCCTAAATTCACGAAACGGGAAAAGGGGAGGGCACACGAGCCCGTGGAATGCAATCGGGGCAAAATAATTCAGCCGCTGCCACCGGTTCCCTCAGAGGCTTTCTTGGAGGGCTAAAGGGGCAAAAACCGATCCTCGAAGAAAACAAAGGGAAGAGAGGGCGCGTAGTTCAGAGTGGAGGCGGCCCAATGAAAAGAGAGGGGTGTGTAAGTGTAGGTGTGTGTGTGTTTGGAGGGATGGAGAGAAGTTATGGTAGGCAGCGGAGGAGGGTGAGTGGTGGGATGGATACCTATGGAAAAGAATGTTTTTGGGGAGACAAATACTCCCCATTCTGACCCTCTCCCGAGACTAAACTCCCCCGATCTGCAGAAGAAAGATCCAGGGCACTAGTTGGAACACTTCGGCGACAAACATCGATTTGATCTCAGTCTGACTGATTTATTTTAGTTGGCTCGAGCAAGGAAGTAAATGTGGCCATGTATTGAAAAAAATCAAATGATGAGAAAATGGTTCAAAGTAATTTTTTATTGTATAAGAGAGGAGCCAATTAAATCCGAAGATATTGGAATGAAATGAAATAATTTACTTTGCAACTTACCCCTGAGACAACAATTTTTGTTTAACCTGGAGATTTTCTCTCCCAATATTATGTTGCAACTAAGTCATGCATATACGTTTTTAAACAAATGCATTCACCCAAAAAACGGTGAAGGCTGCAACATCTGACGTATTTCAATCCTATGATTGGCTAAATGTAGCTCTTTTCTCTTCTGCTTTAATACCTTCTCACCACCTGAGAACTTTTCTATTTCACGTCCTTTTTTATCTGTTATGCGTACGCCACACGTCTTTTAATCATCCTGGCATAGTTTTTTTTCGATTTTTCCTTCGAATGCTACATGCCCTAAACTAATCGATTAACGAGTAGTTCTTCTTTGTCGTAGTTCTTCCTTGGCCCTTTCATCTTCCGCCCTTTGATAAAATTACTCGTTCCTCATTTTATATCTCCATTCAATCTTCAGCATTCACCTCCAGCACCATGTTTCAAAGGCATATTATTCGCTGGTCCACTTTTCCAATGTACGGTGTCTCAGACCCGTATAATGTAATGGTTCAAACGAGTATTTTTACAAACTGCTGCTCCCTTGTTTGCAACCTCAGGTCCATCTAAGTTGGATGAAGGATTCCACCTGCTCTAGTATCACTCCTCGCATTGTGAAATCTAACTTTAGCTTCTCTCTTAAACACACAAGGGGATTTAGTTATTATCTTGTTGACGCTTATTTTAAACGTAAGGCTGGAGTACTTCGCCGACAGCAGTCAGAGTTACATACGAGTCTTCTCGCGTTTTTGCGACTCCTACGACGTCGTCAACGAACCAGAGAAGGTTCATTTTCCCGCTTTGCACTTTGATTTAATTTGATTCCATATGTTTGTGCTTCATCGAGAATTCACAAAGTACATGTTTTTAATGCGTCATCGGACAAAGAGTTTCGAAAATGTAATAGCTATAAGATACCAAGCTCATATTTAAATGGCCACATGACTCTCTTCAAAATTTGAAGTATTATTCAATTAACATTAAGCAGGCGTTAAGAAAGAGAGTAAATAAAACAAGGTATTTCTCGCAATCCCTACAAACACTTTCATATTTTTAATACTTCTATGTAAAAGCGCAAATCTGTTTTTAGAATATTTAAGTCGACAGCAAGGTAATTATGGTGCCAAATTTCACGGATCAGCGTCACCTTAAACATTTCCGTTTGTAAGAGGAAGAACCATTGAACTGAGGGACACGTAAATCTTTTTAAGAACAATTCTTGGGATTTTAATATGTAAACTGGTGAAGAAATAGTTCGAACACAGCAAATTTCAAAAGCTTCCGAGTTATATAATTGAATAAATTGTCATATTTGCACGACAAGTTTCATTGCGGAATCTAGGTCAATGATAATGGCATTTGAGCTAAATATATGAATTAAATGTTTGCATAATATTACCGTGTATAGCACATAACATATCCAAGAGATAAGATGATCCAACTTTGATGCCAATTTGCTCGAAACCCACTGGTACACACACATTGACTATTCATAAATATTTATCGAAAGTTTAAACTTATATCCAAGAAAGAATGATCATTGAGTCATCAGTTAGGAAGGAAACTTACCAAATAAGTTTAAATCAGAGCGTTCCAAGGTTTCCACCAGAGCTTTGACGGGTTCTCCGGAGCATTTCTACCATTTGCAGTGGAAGTGTGTTCCGGCTGATGCTCCCTGATCCACCTGCCTAATGCGGGCATTATGATTTTCTGGGTACCCGATCTCTCTGGGAAACCACAGACTGGGGCATCGGGGACGGGAGGACCCAAACCACACTCCTAGTGTGAATTCCATAAGCCGCGGGGCTTAGCATGTACACTTAGACGTTCTCTACATATCAACCCAACTTTGGATTACGGGTCTCGGTGGTCAGTTTGCGACCGAACGTCCGACTCTCGCCGATGGTCATTCGAGGCACCTATCGAAAGAAATGAATAAAACAAACTTCCATCCCGGACCATAGGGTAGAGTGCAGTAAATGAAATGGAGAACGTTTTCTGGTGAACCAAAGAAGAAAGAGGCACAGCGGTCCACCTGTTCTCGTCGGCGGGAGCAGAGGGCGCTGCGGGGAGGATGAGGTGGGAAGGTGACCGGGGGGGGGGGTAAGCGCGAGAGGATCCCTCGTTAAGGACGCCGCCACATTAAATCACGGTGGGCGGGGGATGCAGGGGCAGAAGGGGAAGGGGGCAGAAGGAGAGCGCTGGTGTATCCAATTGGGAACGATTTCGAGCGGTCCGCCCTCGCACGCGGAATAACTCGAGGCGGAGAGAAGAGGCTAAAATAGAAGAGTCTTAATTCCGGCTTATTTGCGAGGGAGGACGCGGGAGGAAATTCAATCCAGGCGACTACGTCGTGAAACCAGCCACTTTATGCCGCATCCAATTTCCATCATCAGCACGCCCCCGCTCCTCAGTCCAATCCCGCCAATTTCCCCTCACCCTCTTTTCCACCCCCCCTCTATCTCCCTCGCTCTACTCAGGGTACCCCTTTTACCCAGAGAGAAAGGAAAACAGACCAAGGATTTCCATCCGAGGATCACAGGCCCCCATCTCGGTCCCTGGAGCAAAGCCGTATCCCCGCCCCGTCCCAACCCCCCCGCATAATAATAATTCCCATTATTATTGCTCAATATACATAGAGCATTTCCACTAGTTTTGTAAAGAAGCATTTTCGTCAATCACCTATGAAATGGTAATTTTCAACATTTTGAAAATTGTTTCAAAGGAATAAAAAATAAGAACTAACGCTAATAAATATATACCCACCTAAGCTGAAATTAGAAGAAAGTTTTAATTTTCCCGAACTTTAAACATCTCGTATTCAGTTATACCTCTACAAATATCAAACAAACGGAAATAACTGCCACATTGCCTAATATAACAGATATGGAACCGATTGAACAACGCTCGGAACAATTTGTTTAAGGTCGTGAAACAAAGAGATTCCTTCAATTCATAATGTGTGCCTCGTAAAGAATATATATATGAGTAATTTTTTTTGAGAATTTCAATTTAATTTCATTAAATATAAAATCATGGGCTATTCGCATGACTACTTTCTTGTTTTCCAATTGTATTAATTCCAATTCTTGGATTTACAAGGTCACAAAAATATGCAACAAGGCGAAACAAAGTCAATTGAACGAATATCGGAATATCTAGATCGCTTCATCTGTTGGCAAATCTCATAATCCTTAGATAAGGACAGCTTTGGTCAAGGCTTATTTAATAGAGAAATAGGGAGGGCATTAAAATTAATTGAGTCAAATAAGGCAATGGAGGTAGGCAACAGTCCCGTGGAAATACTTTAAAGGGCAGGATGATATAGAAGGAAGAGTTTTTATGGTTTAAAAGGTAGCACTAATAAGAAAGTAATTTGGCCGGAAAACTTCGTATGATCAGTGTTAGTTCACATTCCAAAAAAGGGAAAGGCAGAGGTGAAGACTACATAGCAATAAGTTTGATTTCACATGCAGCTAAATTGGTTCTCGTGATCTTCAACAAGAGGATGGAGGGAAGGTAAAATGATCAGTTAGGAAATGTTAATTTCGGTACAAAAAAGGGAGAGGCGCGCGTGATTCCGTAGTAGTAATGATGTCACCAATGGAAAGGAATACATAATATAAACAGGGTGAATTTGTCCGTTTCACAGATTGCATAAAGGCGTGATAGAGTAAATTAGATAGACTTCGTAGATAGAAATAATGTATTTCTGAAAATAGGAGTAGATTGGAGGGAAAATAAGCATATCCGTAACCTGTATATATCACAGAGTGTTGAGGTATGAGCGGCGGATTACGAATCCGGATGGGAAGTGTAAAAAGGAGGGGCAAGAGAGACGATACCCTATTTTACCCCTCCATAATCACCATCCGTGTTCAACGCATACAATATGGAGAAAGTGCTGGCAGGGACTTAAGAAGAAATGGAGGTAGAAATGAAAATCGGTGGAGAGTTTATTAAAACAGTTGGGGTTGCGGATGATCAAGTTTTGTTTTGCCAGTCAGCCAAGGGCTTGCTGAATGTTGTTGCTGAGAACGTTTTATTGTCATTACGGTAGCTATGGGATGAGAGTAAATATTAACAAAGCCAGGGTTATGCGGTTTTCAAGAAAAAGGAAGGCCAAATGAAATATCAAAATAGAAGCTCATAAACTAGAGCAGGTGGAACAGTTTACCTTTCTTGGATGTACCCTGGGACCAATAAGGTCAAAGTATTGGGGACATTTAATGAAGAATTGCGTTAAAGAAAGAAGCTTTCACGAGAAGAAGGAAATTAATGACAAGGACGTTGAGTTATTATGTTAAAAAGAGTCTCGTCAAAACTTTAATATGCAACGTGGCTTTGAACGGTGAGGAAAAATGGTTATTGAAATAGGATGATAGTCGTAGGTTGGAGGGTTTTGAAAAGTGAGTGTGAAGAGGGTAGGTGAACTGAAAAGAAATAAACGAGGAAGTGCTAAATATGGAGGGGGAGGAGAGGGGATAGTTAGGAGAAATCCAAAAGAGGCAGGAAAGATAGAAGCAGAGCGTTTTGATTTGCAATGGGGATGCTGAATTCGGTGAAAGAGGGAACGTTAGGCAAGCAATGGTAGGATAGGAATAGGATAGGGGTGTTTGATACAATGAAGGGAGGAAGGAAGTAAGCAGAATTGATTCGGGGCTAATTTTAGGGATTGTTTTTCGAGTTTTGTTTTGTTAAGAGAAACGAGGAAATCTTCGCTGTGCTGTTTGGAAGCTTGTGTGCATCAGAGACCTATTTAAATAGGCACATAACCTATAGTAATAATTATGTAAGAATTTTGGCAGTGATTGTAATACGTTGTGTGATGAGAGAAGTTTTTAAGACTTAGCTCTACACTCAAAACTCAATATTTAATTTCTATTATAAAAAAAAACAAATTGCATCTACATGTCCCTATTGGAGAGTTTCAGTCTTATGCCGAGCGAAAGTTCATGGTGTTTCAACCGACGAAAACGCTATTCTTTCATTATCGAAATATGTTTTTGAAATAATAGACGAATTTCAAAAGAACCGACCCAGCAAACTTTAGTATACTGTTCCTAGATCTCCTAGTTTTTGTCTCTTGCTTCGCCTATTTGAGTTTCTCCAAATGGATAAGGGAACTAGGCCTATTTTTTTGCCATCTCTCCAGTTTCCCTCGGCGTATTTCACTTCTCGCTTCATTTCCGTTCAAAAGTTTGCGCAAAAGAATGCTTTTTCCTTCGACTTCAATCGCCATCAACTACTGCGACCAACTGTGCCCTCCGAGAACCCTTCCCCAGCATCCCTTCTCCTCTGAAGCATCCCTTCCCTCAAATAAATTCCACCTCTTATCGCATTCGTAGTTCTTAAAGCTATCGCTTATTTTTCACGGAGTTCCTCAACTGTAAACTTTTATATCCCTCCGCAAAACAAAATTTTTTCCGATAAAATAGTGCCGCGACGTCTTCTGTTAATGCAGTACCTATTAGTTACTACAGATTCTTGGTTTTAATCATTCTTGAGACAGGAGTGAAGCAGAGTTATTTATTCTGCATTCGCCAGCCGGAAGTATCCATTACCAATACAATGTTGCCTTCATATATAATATTTATTTTTTCTTATAAGATCATTTAAATTTAACGAATGATTCAAATGAGTTAACGTTACTAAAATGTGCAATCCGTCCACGGATATAGATGCGTCTACCTGTAAAAAGGAGAAACACAAATCGGGTATTGAAATAAAGTTTAGGTTACTTCCAGCCTTTGTTGAGACTCTTAGCTGCCAAAGCTGCTAACATTGGTTTAAGTTCCTCTTAGGACAAAATCTCGCGATATACTCTCCAGGAGAATATTGCTTTTCTTGGCAGCCACGGGAGCCACGAAGTAATTTCCTTTTATTCATAATGACGTCTCCTAGATGTTTCCTTATAAATCTAATGCCTACTGTGACACAATAAACTATTAAGAGTCTAATTACGGCGATGATAACAAGAGCGCAGGATTTTCATACCATTTCAATTTGCGGGGCAAACGCGTGTGCATAACGAAAATTAAAATTTTTTTGCCTTTAACCAAAGAGTCGCACCCCAACATGCTCCAGCTCCGCAAGGGATTATTTTAATTCATTACCTTCATTAGTCACACGGTTTGAGGCACAGGCCCAAGTAAACTGAAACACGCACGCGTGTTCACATTACCCTGATGCCTGCGGGCACACTGGAATCTGAAGAAGTGGTCGCATCGTGTTTCAGTGATTCAAGCCCCGTCCACCCCACTCCTCCCCGCCACCCACCATCCCCTCTTACAACCCCGCACCCCTCAACCCTCCCTCCAATCACTTCAGAACAGTGAACCGCTAAAATCCCGGCGGTTCACTCCCACATCGACCCTTTCACCTGACAAAAACACACACGTTTGCACACCTACCTGCCTTATCTCACAACCTTATCCCATTAAGGATAAATAAAAATATCGTATCCAAGTAGCTTTAAAAAATGATAAGATAAAAGGGTCACTTTTACCCCGACGAGTTTCCCTTCCTTATACTATAATTACAATTTCGTCCCCATCTCAGCCCACGTCAAAGGCTGAAGAGAAGTTGGCCAAAGAGTGGGGGGCCTCATTTTTTATATTGCATTAAAAAGCCCTCTTTCCTTTTCAGGAGGAAGTGAGAGAAGGGGCGGGACGGGTTAGGGAGGGGGTGTGCCCCCGCCGAGCGAGCCCTCACTCTACTTTCCCTTCTAACCCCTTCACCGCCTCTCAAATATGAGTGCTGGCCTTAGCTTACCTCCTCCTCCCTCCTTCCCATCAATGCCTCGCCCTCCCCCCACAGCCCCTCCACCCAACATTAATACTTTACACACCCTTACCCAGGCAGCTGAGAATCGCAAAGGAGGAAGGGTGGGAAAAATTAATTCGTCCTCCAAGTATAGAGTAATTCCTCTATTTCTACGTAACAAAATACAGCACGACGCACAGGTCCATGTTCAACTGTTATCTTATAGATGGAATATGACAGTTAATGTGCCATGAAGCTCATGTTTATTCCCTATGATTGATTGGCACAGTAAGCTAGAATTGAGATAGATTTTTCATGAAAAGTTATGCCTCCTCACCAATAGTAGGCCCCATGTACTACAAAATTGACGTGGTGGAAAGGTTTGTGCGTTCCGATGACTCCCAGGGCTATTTTGGTGGGAGCAATGATATGTGCTCCTGGTAGGGTTAACCATGCCGGATGAAGGAGGTTGATCCTGGGTCGAAGGAGCCAGGCGAAAGATAGTCCACTCAGTGTCTGTTACTCAGGGGGCTGCAAAGTTGCCCGAGATTAGTGGGGCGGTCATTTGACTCATGGTGTCATTTTAAGGAAGGCAACGGGAAACATCCTCATTCATTATAACATAGAGCGGTGATAGACAGGTCTAATACAAGCAGTCCGGGTAGCTAAGGGACTGGCTAGCTGAGGCGTGTCTCGCTCTTGCAGCTATGGTAGCCTAGTAATAAGGTTTCCGCGGTTGACAGTTACTTGAAATGTTAGGATGATATTTAGATCAAGGGTGGTAAAAAAATAACCCGAGAGGAATGTAGATGATACATGGACGATTAAGGGTTATTAGAGGTGAGGTGGAAGTATAGAGGAGACAAGTGGAGCGCCATATATGAGCGTGCGTGTGTTTGAAAGTGTGAGTAAATATATATTCTAAGCTGAAGAAGACCGAAAGCCTAAATTACCTTAATTATGAGTGTCCTTTTAGGTTTTTTCTACGTACATATTTTGTTTTTCTGTTGGGCCGTTCAATTGAGTGTATTTATGTATGTATGTATACATGCATACATATACAAGAAATGTAATGGAAACATAACCGAGTCAGGAAAGTTTCAGATTCAGGCGAAGTATTCAGAGAAATAGATAGAGGGAATTTTACAGAGGAACTTTTTTACAAAGAAATTATGCGAACAAGCTTAGACTTAGAAAGAGACTATGATTTAGACAAGGATAGCTTAGATCCAAGCTTACTCGATGGTGAGCTAGGTTGGGTAATAATAGGGAATTAAAGTCAAACAAGGTCACGGGGCTAGACTACATTCCCCTGGAGCTCCTAAAAGGTTTGGAAAAATACGGGAAGAAGAAATTTAAAAGATTAATTTGTTCGATTTATGGAGAAACATTTGGCCGGACATAATTCATCAGATTGTTGTCAGTCCCCATCGAAAAAATAGAGAAAGGCAAGGAAATATATGAGGACAACAGAATAAGTTTGATTTCTTGTGCATTTTATTTTTTCTTCGAATCATTAATAAGAGGATAAAGAGGAGGACGAAGGTCCATGGGTTCAGAAAGGGGAGAGGCCCGCGTCATACCATGCAAGTGACTAAGAGGTCACTAAAAGAGAGGGACACCTAGAATCAGGATGCAATTGTCTGTTTCGTAGATTTTGAGAAGGCTTTTAAAGAGTAATTTTGTAGAACTAATGAACGTAATGTAAAACATTATATATATACATATACTTCTCAGGTGCAAGTGGTGGGTCGAATTGTTTTAGAGAAAGAGGAAGCATAAGTTAAATATTAAAATACGAGTTCATAAACTAGAGCAGGTAGAAACGTTTAACTTTCTCGAATGTGTTTTGGAACAAAATGGTTAATATAGGCGAAGTATACGAAGGATTATATTCTATTGTTTCAGGTTTCACTTCGTGGAAGTAATTGATATCCATTATTGAAATAGAAAGAAAGACTCGTACTTTTCCACAGATTTTATTATACGGCACGACGCGTTAAAATCTGTGGAAAAGTACGAGTCTTTCTTTCTATTTCAATAATGGATATACGAAGGATTATTTGCCTAAGAAGGTTTCTCAAGGACGGCATTGAATATAGTGACGTTGGGTGAGGATTTTATGAAGTGCCTCGTAAAAACTTACGTATCGAGTGCTGTTTTGTGAGGCACGAAAGTACTAGCTACGCTGAGGGGATTGTTGGAAGAAATTCAAAAGGGTCATGAAGGATAGAATGGCATTTTCAAGACTACGATATGGAGAAGAACGCTAGGAGAGCGAAGAAGCGGTGGAAGATGGCTAGGCTTTTTGGACGGACGGATGAGAATAAATGCGTAGTATAACCTGAGCTTATTTTATTGACGGATGATAGTTGGTGTTTAGTAATGAGAGGCTATAAAATATATATTTCGACCGTTGCATAACTGGTGTCCATCCACAACCTATCTTAACCGGTTGAAAACCAAGTACCATAGTTCATTTTATGAGGTGCAACAATCATCCTCCGCTAAATTAAACGCAAAGTTCATCTTAGAAATTACTATTATTCAAACTTTAATACAATTTCATACAAATGCGGTGTGAATATAGAATAAAGAAACCCGGTAATTATATACATATATTTCAAAAATCCAAAGTGTTTACTATAACAAGTAAATGATAATTTAAAGACGGAAGCGAAAGATGCTTTACAGAGTTATTCATATTCATCACTCCGGCAAACTTTAGTTGAGCATTTATCTTGAAATATTGTTTCGGACTTGATATCAGTAATGCATTCCCGCTGACATTAATGCATTAAGGTTCTATTTTATCTCTGGTATAACAGAGGACAAATATTTATGCCGTGATTAAACTGGGGATGTGCAAAGGTAGCTTGGCCATCTGTCCGCGTGTACCTTATCAACACTCTAGATAAAATGGCAAGGGATGAATGCGCTAAGGACCAAAATACAAGGGGGAAAGCTTTTGACTGAAGCAGTTTTCATTGTGGACGATTAAGATGAATGCATCGAAGGGTTAGTTAATTTTCTATGAGAGAATTATGAGAACAAAGAGATAGATATTAGCTGAAATGATAAGAATAGTTTAGTCATGACTATCTCTAGAATCTAATACACGTGCTAAATAATATGGCGGGAGAACAAAATGAGTGCGGAACACGAGCATTCTCACGAGTCTTTCGATAATTTCGAAAAAATTATGAAAAAGTGTTTATAGAAGGAGAATTTCGTTTTCTAACTTAATATACTAAGAGGAAAGAACAGATGGCACAAAATATACAAAAAGCTTTAAAGAAAGAAAGAGACGAGTTTGGATATTGGTGATAGCTAGGCTTGGTTAAGATACTCGGTCAATGCGGAAAGAAGATGAGCGCAGACGGAAGGTGTTCGATATGTGAAAACGCAGAGGGATGAAGGAAAAAAGATGGAGACAGATGAAGGCAAACAAACAAACGTCACCTATGGTGAAGGAACGGAGGAAGTTTTTGGGGGAAATTCGAGGAACACATAAAAATTGGATTGAGGAAACACTGAGTAGGGGGCTGATGGCTGTCATAAAAGACAGAATATTAGTTTAGCGATGAAAAAGAAGGAGCGTAAAAGGCATTTTGAACAGAATGGAAGGGAAAGAGTATGAAGGAAATCGTGTACTCTAAAAGGTGTTTTAGTCGTGCAGAAGCCATAGAAGAAGCTTTAAAATTTATCAGTACTTGTCGCGAATAAGTATCAGGTTCCAACCGAAGTAAAACTTTCCATGGAAGGCTATCCATGCATTGATTATTTCCCAATTGAAATGAAAATGGAAATTCCCGTAGCTTTCCTCCTGCACTCTATTAAATAAGATGAAAGGATGTGAAAAATCAATAAATGTTAGTATTCTTCAGAAACCGCAGATGCAAAAGCATATTTGCAGCAGGATCCGATGAATTGAAGTTGCGCTTAAGTCTATTTCAATGAAAATTTCACTAAGTTGGCGTAATTTCATAACTAGAATATTGCTTTAAATTGCAAAAATTCGAAGTTTTCTATACGTTCAGCATTGTAGGGAGTAAAATATTACTTGAAAGGCGAACCAGGAAGAAATTAGTTTGATATACTCGTACTTAGGAGGAAACGTCATACAAAAACGTTTAAGTATCCGTAAGCATGCGTGGAAAAATAGTTTTCCATTCATTAAAAAAACGATTATGTTAATTACTAGACGATACATTATATGATATTTATATGAAGTTAAAATTTTTGGGAATTTAATAAAAAACAAATGAAATAAATTGAATTATTTATCATTTTAAAATGAATATTCACAATTTTCATTTTTAACATTTAGCATGAAATTAATGCAAAATTAGAAGCATTTACAACCTTTCGGATTTGTACGATGACTACAATTCAATTAAGAATACATCCAAGTAGTATCCGTTCAACCTATACGGTCACCTAAATTCTATATTAAATAAAGTAACAGAAGTAAGTACAGATGGGTATATGGTATTGCTCCGCTTGGCATATCGACCAGCTGGCGGGTCCTACTTTACTACGGCTATACTTTATACCATTTATCAGAAATACTTCCATCCAATCACCACCGATTACAGGCAATTCCACAATCTTAAACATAACCTTCGGCATGGGATCGTTACAGAGGCTTTATCGTCGGGCCTTCGGTCAGTCAAACCTCTTTAAAAGCTCACGCCTTTTGATGTGGATGGAATTCCGCCTGGGCCGGAGCAGGAGACCGCCGAAATGTAATCCGCTTTCGACTGCTTCCCCCTCTCGCCCTCTTCCCTGCCCCCGTTCTCGCGCCCCGCCGAGGTGCGGGAACAAGGGCCCCACAATCCCTCCTCTTTTCTCTCCCACTCACCCCTCTCCCTCTTCGCCCTCTCCAACTCCACACCCAGGGGGGAGTGGGATATTGGAGGCGGGAGGGGGTGGAGACCGCACGGCACCCTTTCTCTCAATCCATCGGGGAAAGAGCTGCCTCTCGCAGCCGTATTTCACGACCAAGTTGTAGCAGAGGACGTGGGTAGCGGGGGGAGTGTGGCGAGAGGGTTCCACTCCCACCCTTCCCCGCCCTTTATTCTCTGGCGTCTCCTTATAAAGCGCCAACCACACTTCTTCACCGTCCGACCCTCTATCCCAAAAGCTCCCCCAACCGACCCCCGCGCCCAGCATTTCATTTTGCCCTCCGAATATATTTCTCCACAACTGGGTGGAATGGAAAGGAAGACATGAATGAGTTTTCTTCCTTCATTCTTTATTTCAATGTATTGAGGGACGGCATTATTAAGAAACTGACCGAGAGAAAGCGAAGGAATCGCAGTGGTGTCGTTGGGTATAGAGAAAGTGACATGTTGCCGTGATTTGATAAAATAGAATCGCGAATGAATTTCCGTGGCATGAAAAGAGGGTGATAAAACCGGAAATGAAAAGAATGTGATTGTGTTTGGTCTAAAATCGAAATATTTTGGGATATTCTCCGTCGCTTAATGAACAATATAAATGCCTTTTATAGCAAATCGGATCCCGATAAACCAGGCTTGTAAAATGTTTTAGCGCAAATAACCACCAGCAGTTGACTTAGTCCCGTGTAATATGTAGGTACAAAACAAGCGCGTTACATTTGAAATAGCACCCTACAGCTTTTATCCAGCGCACTGCTTCAGAAAATAACCAAGGCTTACAATGGACTATTGCCGTCAAATAATTTTTTAACTGTATTAAATAATGTATGTAATCATTAAACCAGTAAAAACACAGTATTTAGTCATTGTAATAATGATGTAGCTTATTGTTGTAGTCCAACAAGGAGCAGTATTAATTATTACCGGTGTAAAACATTTCTGGAAAAGTTCTACTTTATCAGCTTCAAAATGAATTATGCAAATGTAATAGATTTCCCCTACAAGTAACGTCACTTTAAAATACATCTGACGATAACGTATTTGATGTCTGAGTTTGTCATTTTATATTTCGCTACACTCACACGTGAAACACCATGCTTCAATATTGGTTGACTCTCTCGAACAGTAAAAAATCACAGAAAAATACGGGCGGTAATCACTGTATTAAAACCAGCATTGCCGGGATTTTTGATGATAGCTTAGAATAGTACTAATAGATATATTCTTATTATAGTCATACTGGAAACCTTTTTTAATTGCATTAAAGATGTAATTTTAAAATAATTTCGAAAAAAAATTATTTAACCATGAATGCATGACGGTTCAGGCCATTAAGGAGATTGTCTAATAAGCCAGAAATCTGAAATATTCTTCGTTCCTACGGTATCTGACCATTTTAAGAAATAACTCTTTTATTTAAATTTAACTAAATAAATTTAGAATTAAAATTTGAATTCCATCAGTGGAAACCTTATTGAACAAAATACCATGAATGCAGAAAAAAATGTCTGGGATTGGCTAACCTTTTGACAAATTTAATTTTTTTCCATCGTTCCCACTTACGTTCGTTAATTGAGTTTTGTCTTATTAACATGTAAACTCTATTCTATCCATTGAAGAACGCAACAAAATTTCAAGGATAACATAAGACAATTTGATTGTAAACCTCGGAAATTTCTTTCGATAGTTTAATTTTCACAACCTACCAAAATCATGAATGTTAGAATAAAAAATAAAATGTCATTATTTATTCATTTTACATTAGTCCTAAAATAGCACGTGGGTCTTTGAACAATGATATAGCGATTTAATACACCCTAACCCTAGGTGGATGAAAACCTAGGCGGAAATAGAACCCGCGACCTCTGGGTTGGCAAGCCAAGACGTTGCCCCGCCACTACCGGGGCCGGCGGCGGGGAAACGGCATACTTTTTTATACCTTGAAATAATTAACAATAAGTTTAATTAAACTATTACCAATTTTATAAGTAAATGCAATCATTACAGTGCATGCATTGATTACTGTGATGGCTAAGCATTATTGTATGCATACTTCAGATGCATGTAACGACTCTCTAAATGTGAAAACACACGAAACCAAGATAGTCTTTCTGTGATGCATTCTCAAATATAATCAAAGAAATAAAATATCCCAAGGTGATCTATGGCAATTTTCCCTCGCTGGAAGAGCATTATAAGGGTTGTCGTTTTGTTAACGTTCAGCATATTACACGTACGCCTAGCCAATAATGTTTCATTCACGGCGCCCTGAACAACGGGAACGGTCGCTGCTCCTAAAGTGCCCTCACGGAGATCCACGCGGCCCGGGAAACGCTGGAGTAACTTTGGGCATTTCGCAGTATTAAATTTCACATCACTCCCGCGTCTATTTAGCCCGATAGACCACCATGTTTATGGAGCTTTCCTTCAGCCACACGCGGCCGTTTAGAGAAAATAACACAGAAATAGGCGGTGCATAACGTGCTACCGAGGGTTTTCCTTGTTTTAAAAGCCTCAAAACTGCGAAAAGGTATAATAAAACCGTAAGTGAAACAGAAATAGAGGAGAAAAGTCAGAACGTACGTTATCTTTCCACCAAGCGCCATTTTTGTGGCTTAAAGTGCATACGTGGTCGCAACTTTGACTTTCCAGAAGACGCTCCGGGACGTTAATTGGGAACTTAATTGTGGTCCATTCGTAATTATAACGCTTAGCACGTCACACTGATGTCATATGAAAAGATAAAGACGTGGAGTAAAAAAATCATCGCAACACTGAGTCAAATTAGAGCTTAGTTTTAACCCAAGGTAGAACTAGCCAGAAATTTGTTTCGCATCTTAAATTTAACTCTGATCTAAGTGAATTATTATTACATCATTCGAATAATGAGTGTCAGTCTTCCACTTGAGGGAACATGATCCGTTTTTCATAAGAAAAAACTATTTTTGAGGGGATAATTACTTATTTTCATACCCAATTCATTTAATATTATTCAATCGCTTTTCTATTCCCGGTGCCGAAGATTACAGGCGTCAGCGTTCACCATTTTTCGGAAAGAAGATTTTCATTCTTTCTAGGCACTTCAGCATTAAAGTACGGTGTTATGCATCTCCTGAAGAGTATTATAATCTACTTTTGCGTTTCTTTTCTCATGTTTGCTCAATATTACCTCCTTTCTGAGTTCTTCATAACTTATCACAGTCTTGATGTTGCCTAAAAAGCTTACGCTATTTCCTGTAATCCGCTTATCTAATATTTTCCCTTATATAAGGCAATTCCGAGTCTCACTAACTCTCAATATTTCATCCGTCCACCCATTCTTTCTGTCTTGTTCAAATTTCATAATTTAACTCTTCTTTATGGCCATACTTAAATCCAGATTCAAAACTACATCGTTACTATTCCTCTCCGTCCAACACAAATTGTGCAGTCTCCAGACTTCAGAAACTGGGGTAAGGTCCAAATTAGTTCGGTATTACATTGTTAAATATGAAATGTCAGTGCCAATAGTCGAAAAATGGAAACAAATTTGAGCTCGTAATATCTTTGAAAAATTCTAAAGGCTCCACTATTTCATAAAATATGCCTTTGCTCGAAGGGGATCAAAAGCGAGATATTTTGGAATTTACGTTTAATTCCTCACACTAACACGCACCAATATGCAGTGCCCCCATCCCTCTGCGGGTGAACGTAACTAATACTACATGCCAAAACACGGCACCCGCAGCTTCATAACCTTCGGAGCCTCAGGAAATTCGACGTGAGGGAGATGAAACCGCATATAAACAATTTGGCACGACGGGCGTTCGGTTACACAAGGCAAACGGTGGTCACGGGCGCACAATGGCAACCGAGAGGGTCATCGCTTTACGTTTTTCGTCCGCCAACACGACAAGCGGAAAGGTGATAGGTTGGTGCGACGCGCCGCTTCAATCCACCACAACCAGCAGTCGTGAATTAGAATTAATATTTAGCATGGATGGGATGTCTACGGGCGGAAGGGAGTCCGGCGGAGAAACGCTTCGCTAGCTCGAACGAAATGCATGTTAAGTCTAGCGCTGTCACATTTCACCCCGACCGTACGCTACATATTTCGAGGACGGACACGATCGAATCTGTTCTACTTTACTATACTCATATTTTCCCACATAAAGAGGAAATATTATGTTCCAGCAGAGAGGCCATCAAGGTGGACAGTGGGGAATTTTAGAGAAGCCAAATTACGACAACGGATCCACTAGAAGAAAAAATCGATTCTGAATAAAAACTAAAGACATCTAAATTTGTATTCTTTTCACAATTACGGTTTAAAATATTTTTTTTTATTTTATGCTACGTTCCAATACCAATATAATCACCAAAACACAGAAATCTATCCCCAGAGATCCATGATTGAAATGTGTTACAAATGGCAATCCATTCTACGTGAGTCCAGGGTTTTGAGCGAGTTTGTCAATCTGGGATAAACCGATAAAACTCTTAAAAATTTTCAACTAGCAAAAACGGATTGAAACTTCGTGAGGGAAGTGCAAAATATTATTACCTCCAACCTAATTGAAAAACATATCGTAATTTTCCATCCCTCCCACAATGGGTTTTTGTAAAAATAAGGTAGGAGGGAGAAAAAAGAAAGAGAGCAATATTTTATTGCAAAAGTCATACCGACAGTGTGCCATCTCGAGGGCATTACGGTTTCCAACGTTAAATGACGAACGATAATATTTTTTGCCCTGAAAATTTCCCTCCACGCTCCTAAACGTCACCCCAGAATTAAAATTTAATACTTCATCCGCGACATGTAGCCATTTGGCTTAGCGCGCTTTTTGCGACGGCGGCCCATTGGGAGGCGGTTGGCATCACCTCGGGCGAAGCCACCGCGACCCCTGCTCCTCTTCTCCCACTCCACCCCGACCCCCACTTCACCCTCGTTCCCCGAACCCTTCCATCCTCCCGTCCGACCACCCCCAAAATCTCCTGACCCACCTCCACGCCACTACTATCGACAGAGAAAACTAGAACTAGCCAACTGGTCGAATGGAATTATGCTTTGATGCGCAGCAGTTCCCCGTCGCGGTTTTTTTCAGTCGTAAGTGATTATTTCTACACGGTTAATCGGATTTGTGTCGAGCTGCACAGAACTTCAAATTCTATGTTATAACCTTTTAGATAAAAACAGAATGGGATAACTGGAACGCTTCAATAGAATGTCATCGGAAAATCGCGGAAATTTTTAACGATGCCTAATGGAATTTTAATATGAATGGCGATATATAAAAGTTTGCTGAAATACAATACATTGGAAACGAATGAAAAATGAAAATTACAGTTTTTCAAGCATGAATAAGATGTTTCAAAAACCATTACAGTGTTAATACATTACCCCACGCCAATGGCAGGGTAATAGAATAAATGCATCAATTTCTTTCATTTAAAAAGGCACGCGGGTATTAATTATTAATCTAGTATTTGGACTGGCTTGCGCTAGAACGTCGTATGCATTAACACAATGAAATAATGAATATTTTTTTAAATTAGAACTCTGGCGATTCAATTATTTGTGTTTCCTTTTTTGCTTAACCCAGACTGAATGAAAAACTGGTTATTGCCAACAATAAATAATGTCTTAATAATACATGAATCAAATAATTTCAGATATTTTGCTCCAATGAATGTGATTATTGTACAGTATTTGAAAACCTTCTATTCATTCAACTTTCTGCGACACGTTTGAATTATTGCAGTTCAAAATAGATTATGTCTTTAATAGAAAATTTACAAAGAAATAACAAGTTTCGGCGTTTCTGATCTCTTCGAAATTCTACATAATATTCTCTTATTTAATGCTCTCTTCACCATTCTTAACTTCGCTCACGCTGTAATCACTAATTTCATCTCCTTAAGGCATTACTTCCCTTCATAAGGTGCCGGGCTTAGCCACACGGCGTAAAAATTCACATTTCGCGATTAATCTTTACCAAAGGTCTCGAAAAAGCCTGGCGTCCTAGGAACAAGTTAACTTTGATCACTCATCGAACTGCGCAAAATTTGACCGATGAAAGGGAGGCAGTCGACGCCATGGAATCCGCGAACAATGTTCCATTCCTTGAGCTATACTCAGATACTTGTCCCTAGAAGTCATTAACTTCTTCTTAAAAGGAATTTCTCATCTCCTTGACCAGGGGTTGGCAAATGAGCGGAATTTCACTCATGAAACGTGTCCCGAAACCACGACATAGGTTATTGGGATCAAAGTAATGTCCGAGAAATTCGTGACGTGAATCCTGTAACAGTCAACGACAGTTATCTGCATCTTTAATAGAGCTTCTATTATAGTTCTTGGCTTGTAACTTTTTACCACCCTTCCACTATAGAATGTCGTGAAACCCACGGCCACAAAGTATAGAAGGTTAAGCGTGATGAAAGAACTTCACTCAGCTTATTGAGGGATCTCATAGTTACTTAATTTCTTATAATTACATACGTTTGTCTTTCCATTGCTGAAGAGCATTTTCACCGCACTTATATAGTATTACTCATACATATGAAACAAAATATGGTGAACTTGTTACAGAGGTTTAGAAAGTAACGTAGAGTATTAATGTCGCGGAGGGTCCTCGAACAAGAGTTAAGAAACTTGGTAGATTAATCTTTAAAAAATATATTCGTGTAACGAAAAGTAAAAATATAATTTATTTACTCAAACACTCGTCACCAAAATAGTTGAAATGGGCACCTAATGCTCCCAGATCGCCCCCTAATACCCTAACTTTGATTGAGCAATAGACAGTAAAAAGGATTTAAATAAAGATTCCGATTTTAGAAAATTATATATAATACTCTGATGTGTTAACGGGGGAATTTTCTAAAGGAAGGTACGCTGGAAAAAAGGAACTTTCTTTTGGAAATATACAAACAAAACCCAATCTTAACGAAATCTGGTAAAATTAAAAAATATATGAAAGTTACGTTTAAATTATAACCTTAACCACTATGTTATTTAATATTCAGAACAGGATCGAATGAGGAAATTTTAGCATTTCCCCATTATAATTGAACAATTACCGATTCTTTTGCTATTCGAGATCAAAGCTAGAAGAGTAATGGGTATTAAATTTCAAAAAAATCAAATAGAAAATAATAAAAATTTGTTAAATTTTTTGATCGACATTCATTCGAGGCTCAGTTCAGTAATATTATGGCAACCTTGTGATATTATAATAATTCTACTGTTTGACTGAATCAAAGAATTTAAAACACCCCTAAAAAAACGTAAACATACGTTTCCACAAAACTAGTGCTCAAATACACGTTATTTATATGCCTCGTGTTAATTACACTAAAAAAATACTACAAATGTTAAAAAATGCAATTATTCAAAAATAAAATAGCGCATTTATTTCAAAGCAAAATGAAATTAATATACAACACAAAGTAAACTTGTAAATACCATGCATTAATTACATGCAATTAAATTGTTACATAAATATACATAAAATACAGACTGTTCATTTAATTGTTTGTAATGCTATATCATTTGTATTATCTGATATCAAATTACTATAAATTTCAGAGTAACTACATATATTTTTTCATATACTTAAAACAATCGTTAATTTGGAAGTAATTTTGCCGTTCACCAACATGAATTAAAACCATTTCTAATTAGAAGTATGTACCATTATTCTTAGGAACGCTAGAGTCTTTGAAGTTTGGGTTTTCACTTTAAAAATGTGTAACCAGGCTATTTTAATTAGAAGCACTGTCAAACATTACTCTAGTGGTTCTGATGCGCCATCAATCACAAAAAATGCAGCTTCTTTCATTTCAGGATAGCTATCAACGTTTACGAGGGATCACTGAAGACCTTTTGGATTACTCGTATTGTAACAAAATATTTTGGATTGCAGAACGATTCAGGGCTTTTGTTCAAAGAAATCAATTGTTTTTACTTTTGCGTAGGTAATTGAAACAGAAGAACGTATTCCCTACAATAAACAATTGAAGGAAACAGATCGACTTCTAGAACCACGCAATTGTTTTAAACTTATATTTTTGATATTTTTACCATGCAGGCGAGAGTACTTTGGACACAATAAGATCATAACAAGTCGCTTTCGTAGGAAAGCATTCAAATATTTTGCATTATAAAAGAAGCATAAAATAAAAAAAAAATTACCTGAATATTTACGATTCCATTTATGTGAATAATATGAAATTCAGATCAACATAAATGATTATTGACCGTTATCAACATTATTTACATATATGATT
The DNA here is from genome assembly GCF_022747635.1 of Hetaerina americana. NCBI lineage: Eukaryota > Metazoa > Arthropoda > Insecta > Odonata > Calopterygidae > Hetaerina > Hetaerina americana. The sequence goes on along the minus strand of NW_027287019.1, from coordinate 3,902,172 downwards.
AGCTTGAATACGCATACTTAACTTCCTGGGATATACATATACTCTTGTGTATCAGGCCCCTCCCTCTGGACTAAAACCTTGACGTGTTGGAAAGGATTGTACGCTCTCCGTAGTAATTTAGTATTTTTTAATGGAAGGCGACCGACAGCTGAGGTCATTTGCGGCATTAGGAAGGGATGGGAAAGGAAGGGAGAAGAGAAACCCGGCGTCGGCAATAACCTACTCTTGTGGAAAGGCATCAAGGGGTCCGCAGTTCAACGTCTCATCCGACGGACGTTGTACTCAGTTAAAGTGCTCACCATGAAACACCTCAAGTAGGGATCGGGATACCACTGAAAAATATATGTTGTCTGTTTAGGATTTGATCCCTGGTCCTCTCGGTGGGGGGCCTGTACGTTAGCCATCGCACCATTCCGATCCACAAAACCTCTCTGCAAGCGGAAAATTTTATAATAACTCTTAAACGAGTCACTCATGCAAGATAGGCCTGAGACGAGGGGAGCCAGACGAAATAATTAAGTAGAAAAACACGCTTAGCGTGTTTTTCTCAGTGATCCACCTACAAAATCGGCTGATCTCAGTGGGGCCGCTAAAACAACCTTAGTTATTTTACCCACCCACTTTTGATGGATAAAAATATTAATATGAGGTCTGAAACAAAAAACCGCTAACCCAATTATCTGCCTGTTTTACCCGGCTGGGTAGGCAAGGCTTCCGCGGTCATCTCGCGCAATCCTAGCAAACCTGGTTCGATAGCAGCGGCGATGAATGCACACAAGAGGAAAACAACCAGTTCTAATAGAGACTTAGAATGTTAGGATGATGTGGAGGACTCATAAGAAATCATAAAGATGTAAAGAGGGGGGTTGGAGGTGGGGGAAGGGGTTTTTGGGGGCGAATGATCGTTGGCGGAGGGTCTGACTGCGCTCTGAGAGTGGGAGAGGTGCAGTGGAAAAGCATCGAGTTAAATGAAGTAGACTCTGCTTCCCGAATAAAACGTGCGGGTTGTCAATAAATCAATATCTTAGGACGTGAGTACCTGCATTCATCATAACCAAAACCACAGTAATCAACCCGAAGGTCGGTTTGGTAGGTGATGGTAGAGTTCACCCACTACTAAGTCCGACGGCGTGTGAAATTCACACATCAGGGCAGGGAAAAATAGTTTTGCAAAAATAATATTCTAACGATAAATCGTGTTTTGCACGGCGCGGAAACATGGCCGGAGAAAAAAGTTCATAGGCGTATTTTGGAAGCTTTAGAGATGAAGAAATGGGTTGAGTAAAGAGAATGTATTGAAATAAAAATGAATGAGTGATTTTTGGGCATAGTAGGGGAGGAGAGGAGCTTGTTGGCAAAAATCATACAAGGAAACAGGACTGGTAATAAACTTGCAATGGGACTGGAAAGATGGACGCAGAGCATTTTGTTTAGGAATGGGATGATGTACACTGATAGGGCAAAGAAGAGTTAGGCAAGGAAAGAAGAAGTAGGAAAGGATTGGCATTTAGGACGTAATGAAGTGAAGTGGGGAGAATGCAAAACTGAAAAAGTGTAATGTAACTTCGGAAATCAGTGTGAGTCTCGTTAGACGAAGATCCAAATATAGCGATTTCCAGACTCTTACATCCAAAACCTATTTTAATTGTAGATTACCAATTGATGATATTTTATATGTTTATTTATTTATTTTTATTTTTAGAATTAGGCTTCAATTAGGCGATTTTCCTGGAGGCAACGGTCAAGTTTGGTCAAAGATAACTCTTACAACGAAAATTACATACATACACGCATATAAAAACAGATAAGAGACAATATTTTTACATACAATGACACTTCCACATCACATACAAAATGCCGTCCACATCACATGCAAACAATATTTTAATGACTACAATGAAGTTTATTACCCAGTGGCTGCTTTACATTTAAACTTAAAACTTCTAAAATTGGATGGAAAGGGCTCGAACAAACCTCCAGACAGCTGGTTCCAATCAATTATAGTTCTATTTTAAAAATATTATTTTTTCTTATTTGTTTTTTGCGTCCTTATTTTAATTTTGACTTAACTTAATTTGACTTAATTAACTATGGTCGTTTTTTCCCTTAAAGTTAGGCTTTACTATCCCTTGCTATAATTCTTCCCACGTTTCGCCCTTTTTAAGAATTCTATACATCGCGCCTAACCCACTCCTTTTTCTTCTATTTTTTAAATTCTCCCATTTCAGTACATCTAACATTTCTGTGACACTATCTGTTCTTTTGTACCTTCCGAGTACATATCTTGCTGCCTTTCTTTGAACTTTTTCTATCTTTTTAATATGTCCCACCTCATATGGATCCCATACTATGGAGGAGTATTCTAGGATAGGGATAACCAGTTCCTTATATGCTTTTTCTTTTGTGGCTACGCTACTTCCTTTTAAATTTCTCATTACCCAATGCAATACTTTAAATGCCTTCCGTGTCATATTATCTACTTGGACTCCTGACCCAAGATCCCTAGTTAAATAAATGCCTAAATATTTGCATTGACTGGTACATGGGATTCTTTCTCCAAAGAGGGTGTACATTTCCTTTTCCGCATTACTTTTATTTGAAAAATTTAAATGCTTACTCTTACTTATATTAATGCCCATAGTATTATTTGTAACCCAGTCACCAAGGCGATCGATATCATTTTGTAGTATTACGCGGTCATTTACATTCTATATCCGTCTGTATATAATGTAGTCATCAGCAAAGAGTCTTATTTGGGAATGTATATTGTTTGGTAAATCGTTTACGTAAATAAGGAAGAGTAATGGCCCTAGAACACTGCCTTGTGGAACTCCTGCTAAAACGCTCGCCTCATTTGAAAATGTATCCCCTAATTTTACTTTTTGATATACTGTATAGTATCCGCCGTCACTTTGTGGAAACGATTCATAATGAAAAAGAAATACTTAGTTTTTCCACACAAACTAGGAGTTTGTGTGGAAAACTAAGTATTTCTTTTTCATTATTTTACTTTTTGAGTTCTGCCTCAAAGAAAATTTTTTATCCATTGTTTTATATTTGAGTTAAGGATTAGTGTAGTCACTACAATCTAAGATCTCCATTATTAGTAGAAGATATGTTCTTCATTTTACAATTTAAATAATGGATTGTCAAACTGTGATGGTGTATAAATAAAAAAAGACTAAACCTTTAAAATATTAGTGAACACTAAGCTAAGAAACTTATGCTAAAAATTATACCCTCATTCGCCAATCTCCACTTCATTATGGAAGAATGAAATATAATGCCACAGATATTGCTAACACTACATATTCCTTTAGTAAGGAAGAAGCACTAATAATTACAGAAATAATGGAATGTAAAAAATGAAGGAATAGAGAATCTGATCTTGTTCAATTTAAATATTACCTCACCATAATTTAAGGTCACATGTATTACTCATTAAAGGCAGTAATAAAAGAGTATAGTTGCTGAAAATTGAAACCTACAGCAATCGAGAGACATATGTAAATTGCATATGAATGAGAGGAATCATTTTTTTCTGCTTCCCGTCATATGCAATCTATCAAGCGCTGAGCAGACCGTCGACTTCAACGCACACAAAGGCGAGTGGAGGGTTCTTTCGTAGTCTCAGTTCTCTCCATTCGCATTGTATTATTACATGCAAAATGCGGCGTTTGCACGCAATATAAATATTGGCAATTAATTTGAGTCAAGGTACGCTATAAACGTCGGTCGGAGCAAATGCGGCTGGAGTGGTTCAAGGAATTATGGCATCCTTCTCTCCAGAACGGCTTCTTATGAGAATTAAGCGTCTGTGCTGTGCCTCGTCATTTTTCAGTCGAGTCAAAGATATTTAGCGTAAGTCAAGCTGACGGGTGGCCCATCAATCTGAGAGGATTTTTTTGCGCGGCGCACAACGCCTCCCTCCGCGTCGCAGTGAATAACCATGAATCATTTATGAACGATACTAAGTCGTGGGAAATCCGTTCTCGGTGTAACGTAGGAATGCCAGGCTTTTTTTTACCCCGACCTCCAGATTCATTTCTCTTTCGTGAGTGGGCGCTAAAAACTGGTTAAAGAAGATTGTCCTTCCAGAGAGAGGTAAGCTACTCAACGCTCATCATGGACGTATGCATATAAGCCTAGACTGTGGCATTAAATGGAATAATTTTGAGGCTTTTTAGGAATTAGTCCGGTGTGTATTTACCCCCTGCAACACACCATAGCGGTGGCTTTCAAGTTAATAAAATAATTAAATTTTAGAAATAAGATTATTTAAAAATTGATGTCTATGTCAAAGCCGTAAAACTGATCGCACATATATTAGGTTTAAGATTATTCCCGATCACGATATTTTCTCAAAGTTATTTTCTTTTGAGGCTTTAAGTCAATATCCTATATGCAGCTTAATTGACGATATTAACCCAAAGTGAATTACTCCTCCAGGATATAAATTTAATTACTAATAATAAACAAGAATGAGTAAAACATTATTAATAATATTACTATTACATGTTTCACTCTCAATCCATGGCAAATACTTGCAAGATACAACTTGAATAAAGGCAACGACTAAATGAAATCAATCTCTGTTAAGGAAATAAGTGTGACGAGGCAAAGGGAGACCAAAGTAATTTTTCAAAGGTAGGATATAAATGTCATTAAAAGGATCTAAAGTAATATATATCGTATTTGTCGTATTGCTGCTTTGCAGACCACCTGCCATTTTCATGAATACAGACACAAAAGATAATTAAACAGTGCAGTAGATACTTTGTACATGCTATTTATTATCCGTCTCAAAGAAATATGTTTCTTGAATTTATTTCTTATTAGAATACCCTGCAACCCACCGCTAGGATGTGTGGCAGGGAGTGAATACACACCAGACTAATTTCGACCCGAATATGAAACTACCGCGGTCCGACAATGTAATTCCGATCCCTTATTGTTCGAGGAAAAAATAGCATCTTAAATTTGTCTGGTCTACACTTAATATCTCTAATATTGTTAACATGAGCTATCATACCGTAGTACGAAGGGGATAATAATACATTTTCAACATCATTGCAAAAGGATCTCCTTCCAATTGATTCAAGAGCTTCAATCTGCAATTTATCCATCGCTCCGTGAGTGATTCCCAGCCTATCTGCTCTAATATTTTGGATACGCTACTAAGTTTGTCATAACAACGTTTTACAAATCTAGCTCCTCTACGTTGCACGCGATCCAATTGGGACATTAATCCAACTTCGTGAGGATCCGATATACTTGCAGCATATTCTAAATGAGGCCTAACCAATGACAAATAACATTTCTCTTTCACCTTTTCATCACATTTATTTGGTGCTATATCTAATACATCCAATTTTTTGCTAGCTTGTCCACATATCCCCCGTATGTTTTTTACCCAGGGGAGATCGTAAGTGAGGGTAAAACCTAGTGATTTAATTGAGTCTATAAATTCCATATCGGAGTTCCCGATGCAGAGGGCGCTTGGGAGGGAATTGCTATTTTTCCAAAAATGTATCATTACTCATTTTTTTTGTTTATTCTAATTGCAAAATGTTGCACCAACGTCGTATAGCATTAAGGTCACCTGACAAAGCTGCTGTGTCCTAAGGATCACGGATATCACAGTGAACCACTGCATCGTCGGAAAATAAGCGTATCACTATACAGCTTTAAGGTAAATTACCGGGTAATAAACTTTATTTGTCAGTGATTATTATCTTATTTAATTTATTAAAAACATTGTTCTGCTTTTCATGTGGGTGGCGTCAGAAGTTTTATTGTAAAAGTGTTATGTATCATCATGGTGCCTGATTATGGACGGGGTACGATGCCGAAAAGTGTGCGATTTTGGACTGAGTGGGATGTTGGACGACGCGTCGCTTTGTATGATGTGAACCTGGACCATACACGTATGATGGAACGATTACGGTTGGGAATTTCGAGAATCTTTAAATGTTTTTGTTTCAAATGCATTTTGTTTCAAAAATGTTCTTTTCTTGCGTTATTAGGGTGCATGACCAGACCGTTACCACCGGGTCATTTACCTAATTGTAACAAAATGTAAATAGTATATTTTTTTCTTCGTATCAAAGAAATGTATACATAAGTAGAAATGAAAACCAAATTTCCTCCCAAGAAAGAATGCACTGCAGAAATTAGAAGAGCAAGGTAACATACTTTGTCATGAGTATCATGAGTAGTAAAATAAAAATATAGTGAAGATTGGAGCAGTTGCCTCCCAACTTAAGCGCAGCAACGAAAGAGTCACACGACGACATGGCAAGACGTGAATGCTACGAGATGCGAGCCGTGACACCAAGACGAGAGGAAAGGTCACGGGCGGCAGGCGGAAACAACGTCACACGACAGAAATCGAGCCTGAACCGCCATCGTTCCGGGGCAGTTCGTTACGCCCTCACTCCGGAGGTGCACTTAATTTTTCACTGGGGGGGCCGACGCTGTTTAATTTGTCGGGCGGGAGTCAAGTCACGTGACCGCTACTGATGTAGATCTTCTTGAGACGGGGACGAGAATCGGCCGGAAACGAGAGATGAGGGGGTGGGTGGCAGGCGTAAGTTTGTTCGGACGGAGGAATGCCCGCGCTCTCTTAGTTAAGTGTGTTAAACAAACGGCTCTTAAAAGCTCATCCGAGAATTCGTTCCAAGCCACACAGGAAGTTATCTGGCGGGGGAGGAAATGAGACTGTCAACGCGTGTGGCCTAGCTGAGTATCTCCATACTGCCTCACTCAGCGGACCACGGCAGACTATACATTCATAGTATACACACACGCACACACAGGCAATCATTATTTGAGTGAGAACACGTGTAGAGTGGAGAGTGTTTCAGATCAACTCAAGACCGAATTCCCTTTAATAGTCTGACTTGGGTAAACGGTTTCAAAACGTGATGGCCGGAGATGTTTTCAGTATGGCGAAATGAGCAATGGCGAGGGAGACCTCCTCAAATGACGCTAAGAATATGGATGGCATTTTGATTTCTGATTCTCGTTTTGACGTATTCGCTTTTTTTCCTGGCAGTATATAGGTGGCGTATATTCAACTGGTGCTAGTATGCTCTCATTTAAGTATAAATAGACGGAATTATGAAGAGCCAAAGAGGTCAGTCAATAAGAATGAAAGCTCAGAAGAGAATCACGAGTGTATCGTCGAATTGAAATCTACAATATATGATTTGCATGATTATGGTTGAAAATGAAATTAGATTCCCGTTCTTTCCCTGAAGAACCAAGACTTCATTTTTGTCATCCATTAATAGTGTTCATTCAGAGCCCATGATTAAAGTTTTTAAATGATCATATTTTTATCGATTCTCCATAAATAATATTTGCAATCAAGTGTGCTCTTGTTTCATTTAAAAATGTATACACTACGCCTGAGGTTATTTATTGGATACAGTCTAAGATTAAGCCTAAGCTAAGACGAAATCCCCAATTACTTGAAATACCGATATTCTACTGTTGTGGTGATGTAAATTGGCTGAATATACGCAAAAATATCTCCACATTCCATAAGATTAAAAATCCCGATGGTTAAATTTTTAACTTGAAATCCATGGTGGACAGATTATTTGGTACCTAAAGCTAGAAATGGGATCTTCCTTAAAATTATTAAGAACGAATTCGTGTCTCTTCCGTTCTCTTGTAAGAATCCCTAAAATATGAACCTTGTTTCTTTAATTTTTGGTGCTATCATTAATACCACATAGACACACTTCCCACAGTTAAAACTGAAGTAAAAAAACGTTGTACTATACCACCGATATTTTTAAAAGGTACGCCTGTTTCAAGGTACAACGGTTGCTATTTAACATTTGAACCTTGACGTCCCTAAGTGCTTTGGGCGCCATCTGACGTTTCCACCTGAAAGTTTGACTCTTTAAACACTAATTTTATCCAGAAAATGTTGTCGTTTGATCATAACTTGTGATGTTTACAATACCCCAAAATTTTGTCCCAGCAAAAAATTTGAGTTAACTCGTGAACACTTTCGTGCGATGATTCTTTACGACTTTCGAAGTGGAATATCAAAATAAGAGGGCATTGATTAACTTCCACTTCTGGCGATGAAGCCCCATCTTTTGCCACTGTGAAACGCTTGTACAACGAATTCCATCATGCTCAGCTACGAAAATCGTGAAGGTCGTTACAAATCAGTTGTTGTGCCAGAAAACATTGATGCTGTGCAATAACCAGTAAAGAAAGATCGTCACGTGACTTATCGTGAGATTGAGGTATCCTTTGGGATTAGTATGATGAGAATCAATAATAAATTGCATGAACATTTGGCTGCAAAAAAAGTTTGTTTGCGTTGGATTACGCATAATGTGAAAAAAGCTCCAAAACATGCTCGTATCAATTGGTGCTAAAAAATGCTAAACAAATACCATCGCGGTGCATCAAAAGCTGTGTATAACGTCTACACAGGTGACGAATCTTGGATCTATGCGTATGAGCCCGAAACAAAACAGCAATACACTAAGGGTCTTCCAAGGCGAGACAAACACGACAAAAGTGATTCGTGCACTAAGCACATCGAAGCAAATGATCGCCTATTTCTGCGGAATAACTGGACATGTGTCATCCGTACCGTTTGAGCAACGTAGAACCGTGCATTCTAAATGGTACACGAGTATCTGTTTACCAGAATTGCCTCGTGAAACAAGGCAAAAGAAGCGGCAACGAAGGATCATTCTTCATCATGAAAAAGCAACCTCTCACAGATCGGCTGAAACAACTACCTATTTGACTGGCCCAAGCGTCGAATGGATGGGCCATCCTCCGTACAGCCCTGATTTAGCGCCAAATGACTTCTTTTTATTCCAGTTAATCAAGAAAAAATTGCGTGGCACATTTTTCGGCGCCTGAAAAAGCCGTCAATGCATTCAAAAGCCATGTTTTGGAGGTACCTCAATTGGAGTGGAAAAAGTGTTACGAAACTTGGTTTGAGTGCATTCAAAAGTGTATTGATTATCATGGAGATTACTTCGGAAAAAATAAAGCCATTTTCAACAATACATTACTGTCTTTACATTATTAGACTGAAAATATAAATAGCAAGCCTCGTATCCGCGTCATCTTCAGGTACCTTAGAGGTACTTGAGGATGCGTAGGACGTCGACGTACTGAAATTCGTCGTACTCGTGTCTAATTAAACTTGGTGGAAAGCTAGATCGTTTTTTTCCGCAGTGACAATAGATTTCCTAAAAGTTAAGCCTGAAAACATGGAATATAAAAACAAAGTTGGATTATTATTTGACAAAAAAACATTTTCATTATGATAACTGATGGGATTTTCCCACACGAAAAAATTAAACTAATTTTAAATAAAATTTTTATTTGAACTGTATTCAAATACACACTTTGAAATGAAGCAAACATTTCGAAACTAATTTTATAGGCAATAATGCCTCTCTCCGTAATGCCTGCGGTAATGTTAATTAAGCATATCATTACTGTAATAGAAATCAGTGCATTAATTTATAAATTCTTAATCTTTCAGCGGTGAGGTTTAGGTGATTTTTTTAATCTCAATTTCAATTTTCTCCTCGAATTGAGCAACATTAATTTCTTTGCATCTCCCATATTTCATTGGGCTATTGAGCGCCATCTAATATAGCTGGGACGGAACCCACTCAGTTAGTTAGCACGGCAACTCACCCTCGACACTCGCCGCGCAATCACTTAACGTCTCGCAAGGGCATGTCCGCCTCACGTACAAGCGGCGAAAGCCTCGGCTCCACACCGTCACAGCTTCCCTAACATGACGCGAAATAATTTAACGCCGCGAGACACACTTAAGGTTTTGCCAGACCGCACAATACTTGGGGAGCGGAAGATGGCGAGAGCGCCATATGGTGCCTGCAACCTCGCAAACTTAACCCGCCGCTGTGAGGCCCGCGCCCAATGGACCCAGTGCCCCACCCCCAAACCCGAAGAGCTCCGGAGATGAGGGGTTGATTAATGACGCGACTGCATCCGCCCTCTCTCTCTCCTGGAAAGAGGAACGGCCCAAGGTGATGTTCCCTGGCGTGGTTTGCGTCCAACGGGCTCCTCGAGAAGGCGCGACCACACGTAGGGTCGCCGCAAGCGCCGCCGGCGAGGGAAGCCGCTTCCGCCCAGGCGAGGGCCCGATCAAGGCGGCACATTTCATTTGGAGGACATCTGAGGGACCTCGACGAGCGGTTAAGCTAATTCAAAGGGATGTCAGGTGGAAACTGAAAGTAATGGATTATGACGACGAATCCAGAAGAAAGCGGAATCGGACGATTGTAATCATTAGCATCGGTATCATCAAAAAAACATTAAAGATACCGTAATTCTGATAGAAATGCTTTTAGAATGGGTTCCATTGCCTAGAGACATCGCGCTCCTATATTCATGAAAATAGTTTCCCGAGAGTAACTGATGACCTTAATGTGCTGACCTCTTGACCTCGGTAATGAAGCATAACGATGCCTGGTTATTTGACCAACAAGTTAATTGCGAGTTCCTTTCCTTAACGCTCGAAAAAATGTCTGTCACCACGACAAAAAGTGGTAAAAAATGTAATATATATACAAGAGGCTACGTGACGGAATTAAATTGATGAAGGCACAGGAGATTTGAAATAAAAAATTGTGCTTTTAAATAAAGGGATAAATACCTCTTTCCCTTACGAGGACACTGGTAAACGTTTTTTTTTATATTATCCCGTAACATATTTCGATATTCAATCCCTAAGATAACATTTTATGAAATGTTTAGACAAATCATTAAAAGAGATTAATTAAAACTATCACCTTTGTATGTTGTCCAATAAAAATAAGGCAATTTTTCTATAATTTCATTATTATCAAAAATAGGAAAATAATGACTCGGTTAAAATTGTAGTTTTAAACCTCTTTTCCAAGTTTTTCCCCTAATTTTGTTCAATAAAAATTTCACTTCGTTTCCGTAGTATTATCAGTAATGGGAATTCAAAAATATACAATTTTAGGTTAAGTGAGCTAAAAACATTTCTTGATGCGAACGGAGGACCAATTTTTTGATGCATTTGCAATGGCATATGCAATACAATTTGGAGAGGTTCTTTTAAATCAAGAAAAAGTAATGAATGATGAATTAAAGCAGTTTGCTATGTAACACTGAGGTTTTATGCAAAATATCCACCTTGCATCTGCACTAGTAGCAATTATATATTCCAGGAAAAGCTACGTCCTTGATATCTTCCTTGTAGAAATAGGATAGAAGATGTTCATTTTGGGTAGCCCAGGTGTCAATTATGTACCATTCATACTAATCCTTGACATCTGACAACCAATCATCATTCGTATTAACCTCACCTCCTCCCATGTTAGTGCTAACAGATCAGAGAAAACAAAATACTAGTAAACTGATAGATGGCTTCACGAAGAAAATGTATTTGGAGTAGTGCCCCTCGTAATCCACATTTTTAAATTGTAACGATTGTAATCATTACAATCCAAGAATGGTGAGATCGACTCGCAATGCATACACTTTTTAATTAAATGACTTTATACATTTTAATGCAACGATGACAAAAAACTCAAATAGCTAACAACAAAGGCATTTTCGTCAATGTAACGAAATTAATGTCGAGGTATGTTTCCAGTAACCTGACAGTCAGAATAGACTAAGAAGCTTAGACAGAAGACGAGACACTTTCTGAGCCTCGCTGCTAAATCAAGTCCGTCCGCTTTCATAAATTACCTGGTGCTTACTGCAAAGCGAGCACCGAATTCGTTGCTACTATACCTGTAGACTGAGAGAGTGCTGAATCTGACCCGACGTGTTTCGGAGCTGAATAGCTCTTCTCTCCGGGGAGGATCAATGGAATTCGAATCCGGCCTGTGGCTGGCTGCGCCAATGACATTCAATCGTCCCTGGGGTTTCCAGCCCTCGCTCTTAATGCCGAACCAGCTCAGTAACGCGTTTTGGATCACAGCGCGCGCGCCTACCGGCAACAACGTCAGTCCGTCCCCGACTTTCCGCCGTAATTTAAAATTCACAGAGCGCAGGGTGGACGCCGCGTTGATATGAGTCGCTCTCAGCACTAAATCTCCAACGGTGAGTGGGAATTCGACTGAAATACGCAGCGACGCGAAAAGACATCTTAAAAATTGAAGATGCTCCTGAGCAGCGCTCAGAAGTGGCGACAATCTTTCTTGCCTAGCACAATTATCCACTTGAGATAGATCCCTTATTCTACGGGAGGAAGGTTAGATATAAACTGCTATGTAAACCATAATCACAGTTATCATCCCGAAATTCGGTTTAGTAGATGATGGTAGAGTTCACCCAGTACTAAGCCCGACGGCGTGTGAAATTCACACATCAGGGTAGGGGGGCCAGTTCCTTTCCTTGTGCCGGTTATGATATCCCAGGAAGATCTGCTACCCAAAAAATCACATAGCCTGGGTGGAGCTGTAGGTGCCCAGATTACCTTGGCCGGGAATCGAACCCGAGACCCCACTGGTCAGTTATCCAACGCTCTACCCTTAGACTACCGGACCCATATATATATATATATATATATATATATATATATATATATATATATATATATATATATATATGATTTCGTAGAAGTAACTCGACAGTGTTAAATACCAAACTTGGACAGCAACAAACAGTATAAGAACACATAAAAAAGATCACTCACACGTTACTTTTTGATCATTTCGACGAAATTCAGCTCCGTTTTCATAGGAAGAATAAAAGTAATCATTACTTCTATTTCTTCCGATGAAGACGAAGCTGAATTCCGTCGAAATGATCAAGAAATAACGTGTGAGTGATCTTTTTATGTGTTCTTATATTGTTTGTTGTTGTCGAAGGTTATATTTTTTTAAGGTAATCTACCGGTTAAGGTAGGTTTTTGATTGGACAAAACTACCAAACAAACATTTTACTACTCCTAATAAAAAAACACAAAATCCATCATCCTACTCTATATCAGGTCCCTCTTCATCTCTGAGTACTTTCTTCCTCCCTTCATCCCGTCCAACATCCCTATCCTGTTCCTACCCTTTCCTCTTTTGCCCAACATTCTACCCTCTATCACATTCTTCAACATCCCACTGCCGGTCAACACCCCCTTCATCCACTTTTCCTGCCTCCATAGGATTTCTCCCAGCAGACCCCTCTCTTCGCCCACCATACCAAGGACTTCCTCGTTTGTTTTCTTCTCTGTCCATTTCACCTTCTCCATTCTTCTCCACACCCACATTTCAAAAGCCTCCAATCTACGTCTATCCTCCTGCTTCAATGACCACGTTTCCGCACCGTACATAGCTACGCTCCATATCAAAGTTTTTACGAGTCTTTTCTTAACATCCTTACTCAAAGTCCCCGTCATCAACTCCCTCCTCCTTGTGAAAGCCTCTTTGCCTAGCGCAATTCTTTTCCTTACGTCCCTACTAATTTGACCGTGTTGGTCCAAAACACTACCGAGATACGTAAACTGTTCGACCTGCTCTATTTTTTGCCCTCCTATTTTAATGTTAAGCTTGGCCTTTTTCTTTCTAGAAAATCGCATAACCTTTGTTTTATTAATATTGATTCTCATCCCATACCTGTCGCACTGATTTTCCAATTCACTAAGGAATGCTTGCAGCCCCTTGGCCGGACTGACAAACTAAAGCTTGGTCATCAGCAAACCTACCTGATTTTACGAATTCCCCGCCCACTTTCATTCCTACCTCGAGTTCTTCCCATGCCTCTTTGATCATTTCCTCTGCGTACAGGTTGAACAGCAACGGTGATAATGGGCAACCCTGCCTTACACCCCTTCCTAACACTGCCCATCCTTACTCCCCGTTTCCCACCCGCACCTGAGCAGTCTGAGACATGTACAGGTTGCGGATTAGCCTCCTTTCCCTCCAATCTATTCCTATTTTCTGCAATAAACTCATTATTTTTTCCCAATTTACTCTATCAAACGCTTTTTCGAAATCTAGGAAACAGGCAAATACCTCCTGGTTGTGTTCCATATTCCTCTCGATTAATAATCTCATTACTGCAATGGCATCACGCGTACCTCTCCCCTTCCTAAACCCAAACTGATCATCCCCTAAGTAATCATTTGCCCTACTCTCTATCCTTTTGTTTATGATCCTGAGAATAACCTTAGCTGCGTGGGATATCAAACTAATTGTCCTTTAGTCCTCACATGACGTGGTCTTTACCTTTTTCGGAATAGGAACTAAAACTGATCTCACAAATTCTTCCGGCCCGATTCCTTCCTCATAAATACTACGGATCAGCCCATATAGCCTCTTCCTCCCAGATTTTCCTAAGCATTTCAGAAGTTCCACGGGAATGTTATCTACCCCCACGGCCTTATTTAGTTTCATCTCCCTTAATGCCCTTTCTATCTAATTGTCTAGTATGCCTGGACCTAAGCTGTCTTCATCTACGTCATTTTCTTTTTCAATGTCTAACTTTGTTGGTCTGAGTTCTTTACTATACAGTTCTTCTATATACTCCTTCCATCTCTCTTGGATCTTTCCTGCGTCAACTATTACCTTGCCCGCCTTATCTCTAACTTCGAGCATAGCTCTTCCTTTCTTACTTCCCGATAACGATTTAACTTTGCTGTACAGCGCACCGATTTCACCCTTCCTCTGCAGACTTTCCATATTCTCGCACTGCGTCTTCCACCATGCTTCTTTTGCTTTATTTGTTGCCCGCCTCAATTTATTGTTCAATTCTTTGTACTTCATTTTGCCTAATTCTGTATTTATATTCTTCCATTTTCGCCGCTTATCCATTTTTGAAATCATTTCATCCGTGATCCATGGTTTCCTAGTCCTTTTAGCGTTAACGGTTCCAATAGTGTCTTTTGCGGCTTAAGGCAACCCTTTCTTGATCATTTCCCATTTTTCTTCTAAAGTACTAAGCCCTTTACCATCCTCCATGATTTTCTCTACCGCCTATTTGTATTCCTTCCTTTTCAACCCATTTAATGCTTCTACATTCCATTTTCTAACTCTCCGCCCCTGCATTATCTTTTTGAAACGTACGCTACATTTCATAACAACTAAATTGTGGTCTGTGTCCGCATCCGCTCCCGGGAAGCTGTGGGAATTTATCACACTGTTCCTAAACCTGCGTCTAACCAGGATATAATCTTGCTGATATCTTCCTGAGTCATCTGGCATTTTCCATGTATACATGCGTCTTTAGTGGTGCCTAAACCAAGTGTTGGTAATGACTAACCCCTGTCTCCTGCAGAACTCAACTGCTTTCTCCCCGCGGTCATTCCTAGTGCCTAAACCGTAGTCCCCCACCTCATCACCATCTCTTTTTTCGCCTACCGTCGCATTCCAATCCCCCATCACTATCAAATGTTTCCCTGCAGGAACACACGCGATCATGTCCTCTAACTGATCGTATATCCTATCGACCCTTTCTTCCTTATGGCTGCTCGGTGGCATGTATACCTGAATAATAACTAAGTTCGTCGGTTCTGCTTTTATCTCCACTAGTAGTATTCTATCCGTTACCTGCTCTTTGTTGGCTACGCTTCTTCCTACGCCTTCATTTAATACTATGGCAACCCCTCGTTGGCTCTCGTCCCCACCGCTGTATATTATTCTATACTTATCACTCCAGTAATCCCCGCTATCCTTCCATCTCACCTCGCTTAGACCTAAAATATCTATATTTCCCCTTTCCATCTCTGCTTCCTGCCTGCTGTTGCAGAATTTCTTGTCTCTCTTGAAGAAGGCCTCTGAGAGGGCCGAAAGCTCGAACAATTTACCGTGTGAGTGTTCTTTTAAATGTGTCTATTCTTTTCTATTTGTGTTATATTGTGTCAGCCCATTATATATATTATACTAGCCCATTGGAACGCACAAGCCCTTCCACCACGTCAAGGTTGCAGTCCGAGGAGGGATATATGTATATATACATATATATATATATATATATATATATATATATATATATATATATATATATATATATATATATATATATATATATATATAAAATATCTTCGAAATGGAACGCTCTTCGGCGACACACAAATATATAAAAAACACAGATGTAGATTTTTAGAATATAGAGACACAAAGAAAGGACACTCACAATTGTGAGTGTCCTTTCTTTGTCTCTCTATATTCTAAAAATCTACATCTGTGTTTTATATATATATATATATATATATATTTATATATATATATACACACACATCATATATAAGAATGTAAATACAGAGTTAGGCAAAATGAAGTACTAAGGATTGAACAATAAATTGAGGCGGGCAACAAATAAAGCAAAAGAAGCTTGATGGAAGACGTAGTGTTAGGATACGGAAAGTCTGCAGAGGAAGGGTGAAATAGGTGCGCTGTACCGTAAAGTTAAATCTTTATCCGGAAGTAAGAAAAGGCGATCTATGCTAACAGTTAGAGATAAGGCGGGTAAGGTAATAGTTGACACAGGAAAGATCCAAGAGAGGTGGAAGGAGTAAATAGAAGAACTGTATAGTAAAGAACTTCGACCAACAAAGTTAGACATTGAAAAAGAATATGACGTAGAGGAAGATAGCTTAGGTCCAGGCAACTAGACGAGGAGATAGAAAGTAGTTTTGAGGGGAGGCGACCGACAGCTAAGGTCTTTTGCGCCATAGGAGATGGACAGGAAAGGATGAAGGGTGGAGAGAAACCCGGCGTCGGCATTAGCCTACTCTTTACGAAAGGCGCCAAGGGGTCCGCAGTTTAACGTCCCATCCGACAGACGTCGTAATCCCTCAAAGTGCCCTCCACAGTGCACCTCAAGTAGGGATCGAAATACCTCTGAAAACTATTCAACACCGCCGGGATTTGAACCCGCGCCCTATGGGTGGGAAGCTAGTAGGTTAGCCCCCGCACCATCTCGATCCCCAATCAAGAAAGGGCATTAAGGGAGATGCAAACGAGGAAAGCGAAGGAACAGGATAGGGATGTTGGACGGGATGAAGGGAGGAAGAAAGTACTCAGAGCTGAAAAGGGACCTGATGTAGAGTAGGATTTCGTGTTTTGCTAGGGGTCACAAATTATTTTAATTAGTTATTATGTCCATCCAAAAACCTACCTTAACCGGTAATTACCTAATAATAATTATATATATATATATATATATATATACATATATATGAATTTTATATTTGTAAGATTGATGAGAATATCACGTCAGGTCAAAATTTAATCATTTAAATACTATCATGAAACGCAACTATTAGGAAATTCTTATCCAAAACAAAATCTAAGTAAAAAAGATAAATTAAGTAGCAGCTTCCCTAAAAAAACTAACTTAATGTTTACCGAGTCAAACTCTTATGTAATTTTAAATTAAAACATGTAATAAGGAACTTCATTTCCCCTTTGAAAATCTACAGGTTAGATTCGCGTAATTAGTAATTACACATTAAGATTAAATCTTTAATTCTACAAAGAATTTTAACTTTCCTTTTGAAGGGTATAGGCAATGATGCAAGTGACATAGTTATATCTGACACTAAACATAGCTACATGTTACTGAATTGAGAACGTCTGTTAACAATTCAACGGACTGGAAACCATCATTTTAGCCGAACAGGAGAGAGCCCACCCGAAGTCAACACGAATACATAGCATGAGCAGGGCATGATGGGAGAATTTCAAACGTCACGGGACAATCTGGTATTTACATCAGTTCCAAGGATGCACATACACATCATCATGCACTCGCTAAAATTTGAAGCTTCAGTCAATTTGTCTGGCGTAACCGGAGCCGGAAGGAGAGCCTGTGCTCCAGTCGCTCTCTCCGGATACTGATCGTTCATGCGCGCCACATGTGGTAGTCTGCAACTGCTGGAAGGCAGTGGAACGCAAGTACTTCGACGCAACGCTCCACTGGTTTGGTGTTTCGGGACTTCCTGACTGTAGACTTACACATAGTCACCCCTTGATTTACACATCGTCAAAGGAAAACTAGGCATTCACAAGTATTAGAACAGATAACAGAATTTTTCTCATCCAAGTTATCTATGACTTAAGATGCACACGGTAACCAGGAGTCTTGTATATTATATAATTGATTTTTGTATCAATGAGTAGTTGAGGCAAAGACAGTTATTTACTGTTTTATAGGTATTTTACGTAAAATCTAAAATAGTTGGTCAAATATTTTATTCACAAATCTCTTTATCCTGGTTTGATTATTAATTCTCTTGGTTACGTAAAATGGCGGAATTTACTTCACTACTTTCTGTAAGGTTCTAAGGTTTGAAAAATCAATAACCGTAGCTTTATTCACGCCTGAATATCCAGAGTAATTTGTTATTTAAAGAAAGATTTTAAGCCTCAAGTCACTTAAGCTCACTAATCATGAGAATAATTCAAATAATATTTTTTTTCCATAATAAAATCCGCCTCTATAGGTGATCCGAAGTTAATATTTTGATAAAATTATTGCAAAATTTTAAGAACTAAAATATATTTACTCTCTTTACATATACCTGTTCGTTTACCTGCGAATCTGTATATCAATACCGTATCGTTTTGACTGACAAGCACGTATCATTATTGAATATTTCCTCTTTCAAAGCAATGTGGCAATATACAGTTTTTCCACTGGACAAGGGACACCTTCCGTTAATATCAAAGATTATATCACATTAAGCACTCACCAAAATATACTTAACTATACAAAAACTACTCAATATGTGTCTTAGGAATGAGCAAATGGAAATAAGCGCGTTCCTCAAAGCGCGATTGAAAATATGTTCCAATTATGCATTGCTGAATTTAACATACAGGGTATTTATACTCCTATAATTTGCTAAAATTACTAAGGATCTTCAACGAAATTTGGAATATAATTAATTTTAACAACGAAAGAGGGAAATTTCATCTCGAAACTTAATGAGACATACTTCTTCACGGACCTCTTTTTCAATTCCTCGTGATGTTTATCCACAGGTGGCGATAACATGGTGGCCGAAACATTAGTACCTATGTGACAATGTCCTTCACATAACCAAAGGAATATTTTCTTTTGGCATCACTGTATAGCAAGAAGCTTGCCAACATTAATACCTAAAGAGGAAGTGGGGCAAAAGATCAAAATTCAAAGCGGTAATATGCCGACTGCAGTTGGGAATCTGTCATTTCCATAATGCTACCTAAAAACAGTATCGTAGGTAAAATAACTTAACTTCGAATAGGAAATGCTTGCGCACTTAGCACAAGCTTATTTGTAAATGTCGATGTTAATGAAACAATGACATTGTTTTTAATTCTGTTGTTTCCATTAAATCCAAAATATGCACTAATTGATTATCGAATCATGTGCAGTATCAAGCATGACCTTGGTCTGAATAAATTCTTACAGTGAACCAAATTGAGGGAGTGAATCCCATTTTCAGTTTAAAATTAGTACCATTTTTTTACGCATGACAAGAATGAAATTGGTGTAAATGAGGTAATTAGCTTTCGCAGTGATAGATCTATGAATGCTGATTTAACGAAAATGTATCGCATTAAAAATTAAAAGTGCCTGTTCGTCAGCAACTATCTCCCTACAATAAGTTATGGATCTACACTATAGACTATGTTTTTAAATTTTAGTTACCTTGGGAAGCATTAAAAACACTATTAATTTAGACAATGTAACTAATATTCAACCATGTCTAGATTATTATTGAATCGAATATTAATTAGTGAAAAATATGACCACTTTCCACTTTCTCAGAGATATCATTTTAAATTGAACAACTTCTCTATCGTTGAGATCTTCGTGAATTTTTTGTCAGTTAAGTAATCTGGGGCAGTCTGAATTTGAGCCATTTAGCCTCGAGAAGTTTTCAACTTCAAAAACATGTTGCCTCGTGGGTAATTGACGAGGATTAAATTTCCAAAATAATCTAATTAAAGATTTTTCTACGGCCGGGAATCAAATGAAGGGAAAACCCATCTTGTTTCAAAACTGATAAAATTCGAAAGGCAATTAATTCCAACCTTGTGCTCGTTTCATCAAACGAGCCGACACTCTTTCCTCGCCAGGCACTTTTCACTCGACCTTTCCGTCGTCCCCCGCCCCGTTCCTGCCCATCCCTGCTCCAACCCCCTTCACCCCCTCAATCAATTCTGGCCCTCGCATTCCCCTCAGCCCGTTCCCAGCCCCCGCAACGGATTCATTCACCGAAAGCTCTCCGGCCCCACCCAAACCCCCTCCCCACCTCCTCACATCGCTCATCTGCAATTACCCTTCCGTCATTCCCTCCCCATCTGTTCCCATCACTGCGCCGCACCATATTCCCCCTGGAATCAAAGTCGTACCTGAAATCTCCTTCGCGAGATAACCTCTCTGCAGGAAGAGATGGAGAGAGTTCAAAGAAAGAAAGATACTCTGTAATATTTTTAGTGAGGATCATAGAGAATTCCCTCGCGTAAGTTTAAAATTTCCCGAAGGAAGATCAAACACTCAGTACACTTGTAAAAATTGCGAATTTTTAAGATATTCGGGGCCAACTTCAAACATGGATGAAAATATGTAAAACGAAGAGCTGCTTTGAATATTTCGTCAGCCCTTAGAGCTAGACAGTAAGATTAGCTTCAATTGAAGTGGGAAAATATTGCCTTCCTGCAAAGATTATTTGTTTCGAGCGTTAACGTTTACATGGAAACGCGTATATTAGTGAACAAGCACTATACTACATTGCGATATTATGAGACTAACCTTCGACTATAGACTGGAATAAACACCACAAACTTGCCCAAGAAATATTTCCAATTTTACAGCGAAATTTGCATCATAGTGGAAAGGTGACCGAGTACAAAATGCTAGGGGTGTACACACAGCCGGTACATAAGAAAATATTGACAACAATATGGATATATTATTGGATTTATATGGAAAACCAAATTTTTCAATATATAGTGGAAAACAATATGGAATGAAGGGAAATAATTTTGGTTGAAATTGCAAACAATCGATACTAAAAAAATGAAATGGATAAGTAAATACTTAATAATGTATATCCAAGCCATATCAAGGATTAAAAGCAGTTAAGTAGGTTACGTATGCCTTATTACAACTGGGCAAGTCGACTGGATACGCGCACAGATTGAATCCGCACATACTACACAGAAGAAGCTGGGTATCCATTAGAAGCGGGGACTCTGACCAGACATATCCGAGTAAGAAGTGAACGGTGAAAAGTCTAATTTATTACTGGTCTCGGTTTAAGTATCTGAGGGGAATAACATCACAATCCTTTAGATATGGTCCACTTATGGAGGATAATATGAGAGAAATGAAACGTTCGACAGTGAAATGGGAAAAGAGTGAAGGTAACTACACAAATATGAATTTTCATTCATGAATCAAACGCGTTACGTGAAACGAGGCACGAGCGGAACAGCCTTGAGGAAGCAATGGTCACCGCTTGCGCTTTCCGTTGCGGAAGGATAAACCCGAGCGAGTATCCCTCACCAAAATATGCTTGACAACGGTGTAGGTGGGTTTGAGAAAATAGAATTATTATCTATTAAAAATTAAGAATGTATGGTCCCATCTCCCGCCTAACCTCTAAACATTGCATTGAGAACAATAAATTCCGCTCCCGAAGGAAAAATCGGTCATCAGCGAGTTTTCCTCCGGGGGTGTTTTTTGGCCGCGAATTGGCAGAGAGGAACGTTACCCCGCGGCCACCGGGAGATGCGATGAGAGTCAAGGCTATTTTGTAGACCTAAAGAGTTAAATGACTTTAAACAACATATGTATAATATTCGTTCTGAAGTTATTAAGTGGTGTGTTTTTATTTAAATCGGAAACGTATGTTCAAAGGAAATACGTATTTACAAAAAGGGAAACATAACGGAGTCAAGAAATATGGGGAATGTATGGGCAGTTAGTCATAGAGAGAAAGGAATCCCAACGATAGCAAGAACCATGAGTTTGCGAAATTTGGACTACAGTAAGATCTTGGGAAATCCCAGACCCTTATTCTCCACTTGCTAAAATCACTATAATCTGCACAAGCATAAACAAAGTAAAGAATAATCAATGAACACTGACGTTATACACAACATAGGAGAGGAACCGTTGGAACTCATCACCATTTTTCGAAGGATCTAAAAAAAACCATATGGTCCTCATCCACTTACAACAGTGAATACAACGATTTACGGAAATTGTCCATCAGTATAAAGTAATATTCGCAAGTGAAATAATTAGACCAAGGTATATGAGTATATGACTCAACATTTGACAATGTGAAACCATAATACAGGCATTCAACCACTTCTGGATGTTTCCCACACTGTGTTATTCTAAATACTAAAACTATATGATAACATATTACCACTTGAAAGAAAAATTAAACTCAAAAACCTACGGAAATGAAAGGAAAAAATTACCAGATCCAACACCTGCGTAGAGAGAACTCCCGTTAGCGTAACTTCCGTATATGTGTTCATCAACCACTCTTTGCCGTCAACTCTCGGCGACGCCCTGTTCCCCAGGGGTCTATCCCCCCTCCCCCTTCCAACGTCCCTCCCCCCAGAGATCCATCGGTGCGGCTACCTTAAACCACCCCTTCCGTGACTCTTAATTAATCTCTTTCGGCTCATCTGCATTCCCCCCGTGTCCAGCACCACCCCCCGCACCATACCACTCCCAATCCACCCCGTCCCTGCACAACCGCTTCCCCCCGCCCCCGTCGCCAGGCAATTCGCGCGGAGTGACTGCAGTCGTTCGTCCTCATCCCGTAAGATGGCTCCGCTCCATATCGCAGTTGCCCTGTCCCCCGCCGCCGCGGCGCTCCCGTCGTCATTTAAGATACAATCCCGGGCGGGGCGGAGTTATTAAGAGCGGCCCGCTCTCCTTTCCAGGGCGATGCACCCGCGATCGAGGGTCGCATGAATGACACCCAGCCGGTGGGTGAAGGGGAAGTCTTCCGGCGACCTGGAAATCCGCGCTACTGAAAGACTCGCCGGGCAGGACTAATACTATTGCTTAAACATAGACGCGCACATTCTGATGCAGTCGCTCATTACTCCCGTTTTCTGGCGAGGACATATAAAGCAGAACGCGCGCCACACATACGAATGAAAGAGAGGCTATGCCTCTTGAGATAAAAAAACAGGAAAACAGTATCTACAAGGATAATACTGGTGAATTACCCCAATCCATGAAGTTACTATTGCACGCATCTGAAAAAAAATCTTCATTTTACCAGCAATTAAAATGTCGACATGCTTTAAATTAAAATAAGAGTATGTTGGTGGTAATTTGCATCAGACATGAGATTTGATAGACCAATACGATCCTTATTTAGGTAGAATTTCTACCTTTAATATTTTTTTAGTGACTGTAGGTACTGGTAGCATCTGGGAGAAACCTTTTAACTTTTGACTACGATAAATCAATTCAATTTTGGTTTCGACAATTTATGGTCGAAAATACTCCGCACTAAACCAAAATTATAACCGGTCAACGTAAGAGTGACATATCTAGAAGTTGATTCCGCGACCGTAACTTTAAACTGAGTCATCCGTCAAATTTGCATTACAATGCAACTATTTCAGGGTGTAAAATTTATTCGCCTTGATCGCGCTCCCGGTCAAGGCGAATAGTTTTTAATTTCTTAAATTGTTGCATTGCAAGTGGCAGATCAATTATCCCTGTACATTCTTCCTGCAGTTTCCCAAGAAGTTCCGATCTTGTATGACCCAAAGGCGTCACCGACCTCCGGGTAGCAACCGAATTCCCTTTTTACTGGCTTTCGAGACACCACAAAAACAGTTTTACTTTCTTATCCGTGGAAACATGAGCCATCCGCATTTAACTAATATTTCTCAATTGAACATTTTATTGCAGTTCCCTAAAATCAAATTCTTGATAATTGATTTCGTATAACTGAGCATACATAATTAAATAACGAAGGGGAAAATTCCACTTTAACGGCTTCGAAGATCGGTCAAGGCGTTGCGCTCGCACTTCGGGTGACCTCGTCGAGTTATCGAGTGTCGGGTAGTGCTCATATGTCGTTGCTATATACACGTCAGATAAATATTGAGGCTCAATGTCATCATGAAGAGAGTTTTCGCGTGGAAATTGGACAGGCAGATGACACTCAAGAAGTTGAAACCTCCGGATGATACTTGAAAAAAAGACAATTGTGAATGGGAAGTATGCGGACACGAAATTGTTGACTGACGGAAGGGATGAAACGAGAGCTACGTCAAAACGGCATAACAATTTATAATAGATAAGAACACACATAGGGCCGATTTTCTCATCACTAGAGCAATCAAGGAAACCTAGTTTACACTGAAATCTGCCGGGGGTTAATGCAAACAAGTGCCCGGCAAGTCGAAAGATCTGGTGTTCAAGTCCCGGTCAAGTGAATATTTTTGCACTTAGGATCTGCTCGATTCCGCCTTCCCCACCTCTCCTGTGTTAGACTGTTAAATGTGTTGATGTGTTCCTATTCCATTTCCTTAAATCTATTTCCATCTGAATGTGAATATATATATATATATTTATATATATATATATATACACACATATATATACATATATATATATATATATATATATATATATATATATATATATATATATATATATATATACGTACATTTAAAGATGCTCATGGAACAAATAGTAGGGTCGTGACTTTTTTGTGATCGAGACGGGAGTTTTTATCATTTGATAACTATTCTAATGCATTCCAAATGTCAAAAGTGCTTTGGAATGGAAATAACAGGCGTACAATAAAAACACATTTTATGCAAAATGAGAAAAGATTTCACCCAATAATCTTCCATTTTCCAAATTCCACCTTTCCAACGCACTCTTATCAAATATCTATTGCATTGAGGAGAAAAGTTAAAGGAGACACCCTGATATTCCCATGGAAACACGAAGTAAAATATAAACAACTTTCCAAAATATGAGGAAAATTGATTCGCCGGAGGATGTAGCTCATCGGAGAACCGGAAACGTACAGAATTGCGAAGCCCCTTGGTAGGACCAGGTGTTTTAAATTTGCAATTAACTCCGGGCCCAGGCAAAGAGCATTCCAGTCCACCCAGCTGAATTTCCGATCGTGTGTCGGTCCGACGCTGCCGCCTCACCAACCCTCACACTGCAATACGTACAGCCACAAACCCCAGGAACTGAAATCCGCACTCCAAGTCCGGACAGGCGCGGACAAGCATTCGATTCCTGCGGAAAATGCATTATCTTCACGGGTGCATGATTGGTGTGGGGCGCTGCCGCCGGAAGCGCGCGGCCCCCCCGCCCACTCCTGACATGTTTGCCGCTCGCCATGCAGCCATAAGTAGCGCCGATTGATGGAAAAGGGGCGCGGGCCACTTCCCGCGGGCAATCCAATCCTCCCTCCCGCAAGTCCAATTGGGGGCGCGCGGTGATGATGGCCAGCGGCCGGCACGTGCTTTGGGTGCCGTCGGCGAATTAGCGGAAGCGGACCGCTCTTCCAGTGGGAGAGCGGGGCACTGTGGGAGGATATGCTTGCTGATTACAACATTAGAAATTCAATTCTATCAATTTCGCAGGCGGTTAATCGAGATGCACGAGTGTTTTCCAGTGCGTGCTATCCACGGAGAGAGAGAAAGAGAGGAGAACGCAATTATATTCCACCACAAAATAACCAAATTTACGATTACCTCATCTATGAGTCAAGGCCACCTCCCACGGAATACACGAGAGAAACGACTGAAATGCGTACAATTTATTAATACTAATAATTTCATAATATTATCTGAAATCACAATTACTCGAATCAGGCCAAGAACGGTCGATTCGAAATTGATGAGAAATTGAAGAGGCGAAAAGAATATTTGAAACTAAAAAATAAAGAAGAGAGCTCATGAATACATTTAAATATTAAGAAGACGTTGATCCAGGGAATTGTAATTGACCAAGCTCTTAGAAAAATAAGCAGGCATGAATATGGTGACAAACTTCTATTTAAAAATTTAAAATGAAATATGATACGAATATCTTAGGAAGGATTATGCACCCCAAAAAGAGCCCAAAGCAGAAAATTTCCTTGAAATTGGAAAACTCAGAGACAAAATAGATGAGACTGAAAAGAAATAAAGCGTCATTTATTGCATCCGCGTAATCGGAAAAATTGCATAAAATTGCAAAAGTTTCCTTATTCTGGTTAAATTAAAGTATTGTATTCATTTAACAGTGTTCCACAATCTGCATTAAGCCCAAAAGGCCATCAATTAACTGAAAGTTGACAATGAAGATGCGAAGTTAAACAAGGGGTCAGTTAAAGACAGAACTCATTCCATTACATTTGACACTTACTAAGGGATTTCATAAAATAAAATCATCTGAACAAAAACAAGGGTACTCAATCACAGAGAAATTAATTTGTTTGTGATTTACGAAATTCATTAAGAAAAAGAAAAGAAGTTCCATCTGGACGGTGAATGATCAGAGAATATTTCAGGGATTCACACCAATTTCACAATTGATGATTATTGGAGATAAAACAAGTAATCTGCCGCATAAAACATGTCACCAGCGACAACATACTATAATAAAGATATGTTTTTATTACTTTCATCTTGGCTATAATAACGACATAATACAAACATTTATTTCGAAAATGAAACCAAAATATTTTCAAAATGATTTTGGTCGACGACGCGCCAAAGTTTAGTCATGGTGTAAAATAGGTAACAAATATTCAATTTCTGGTATTTATTAATGTTAAGCATTGAGATCTCTGAATATAACGATTGAGTTTTCCACATATTTGTGTAAAAAGAAAGAAAGTCATATTCACGGCAGGGAAAATTAATAATTAGCATGAAAATTTGACGAATTGGTACAGTCTAATGGTAAATCAAGCACAACTCGAAAACGGCGCATGAAATTGAGACGCATCTCTACCCTGTGTTTATTGACCATAAAGGTAGAAATTCTATGCCTCCCTGGAATTCTGAATACTTGACATCGCTCATGTGTTTCAAACGAGAACACCAATAACGATGGATATCACGTACACCCACTGCACGGATTTAAGAGGCAGCATTACCTCTAGCTGACCAAAACAATAACCACACGTCTAAATGAAGAGCGGCAGGCAGCAGACTGCGATTCGCCGAGACGCGTAGGTCATCAAAACAAACAAATGCAATAATACGCTTCCGGACGTTTCCTAATACATTGGTTTCATCGATGAATTTTAAATAATAATGTATGAAATCCTCGGCCAAGATAAGCCGGCAATAAACTAACTTAGTTTGATATTTCCAACAGTTTCTTTATGCATTAACCAAGCAATCGAATGTTAGCCACTTTACATCTTGCCACACGCATAGGTAATGTGTCAGCCGATACCTTTGCTTTTCACACGATGCACTGCAAGTTGTTCCGGAAGTATTCGACCAGCCGAGCTGTTGCAATCATTTCGCAATGCGAAAGAAACAATTGGTTAAGTAACAAAATGGCAATTGGTTCCTTGTCAAAATAGGATTTTACAAACCTGCATTAAAAAGTGTCAACATAATTGGCAATTTTCATTACTTTGAACTCTTTCGCGTTATGAACGTCTAATTTTTTCCATTTTGTTTTGGGAAAGGTACTTGCACTGCAATTTCGATTGAGGGGCGGTAGAATAAGAGGCGGTGGAGGAGATTATCCTCATAGTCACAGCATCGCCATATGTACATATAATGCCAACTGGCCTCCTCACAAAACACATGAACTCGACTTGAACCTATTTTTGTTTCTTGCGCCAACTACGCCAAATCTCTGCGAATCTTGTACAACCGTCGCCTGGAAAGACGTTCGTGATATGCGTAAATTAATCTTGGCAAATTTACTCGAACCGAGTAATCAATAAATTTCGAATTTTGGTACTACTATCGTTTCGATTATTCATGTACATTCCAACCTAGAATTAAAATTTTACCAGGAATCATTTTTAACGCACAACACTCAATGGCGGGGATAGACTAAGGCTTATTCGATGCCTTAATCGATTTTTGTCTGAGATGAATGGCGGTTAGGAGCATT
This sequence comes from Hetaerina americana, assembly GCF_022747635.1. Lineage (NCBI taxonomy): Eukaryota > Metazoa > Arthropoda > Insecta > Odonata > Calopterygidae > Hetaerina > Hetaerina americana. The sequence continues at coordinate 3,874,098 of NW_027287019.1, read as the reverse complement.
AAGAATATAATAGCCCTTGTTACGAAATTACGGCGAGGCGAGGGTTCAGTAAGGACGGACGGTGAGGACGGGAGAGACATGCAGGTAGGGAGTGAACAGCGGTCGGACAAAAGGGTAGGTGTAATGTAAGGGGGTAATTTAACGGAGGGGGAATGATAGGGAATGCCGATGCCTATAGGGAATGTCTCGCCCACGCGGAAGGCAACATATACACGCGGTTGTCCCTTGGTTGTCGGGAGAGGGATTCGCGATAAAATAAGGCATTATTCAGCAACTGAACGCGCATAAGTCACGCAATCTTGCGTGAAGTGTATGCAGTGTTCGTTGCCATTATTGTCGCAATTTCATCTTGTGCCACAAAGGCAAAGCGCTGACGAGACTGAAAAGTACTGGAGTTGATTGCAATGGGCTGAAACGATTTATACAAATCTGGTCTCAAGTCCCTTCGTACTTCCATTCAAGTATATTAAAGAGTTTGTTTACACCTAAGGCATTAATTCACGAAACCGTGAAGCAAATTAATAAGAAAAAATCAAGATCACGGATACCCTGAATTCGAAGAGCTATGCCGCGCTTAAACACAATCATAAACCCTTTTCAGAAATCGAAATTCAAATATATTACTTTCATGATAAATAAAGAGTCGATGCAATGCTGACGGGTGGATTGTCGATGATTCTAGCACAGAAACTATCACTCCAATTTTGGATGAAATTTTGATCGGAACAAACCATTATTTCGATTGAATAAGATACGACCCCATTGCGTATACAACCGAAGTTTCTCTTTCACCTCCCGTTAAGTACTCAAAGAAAAGAAGAGCCACAAACGCGGGCGAAGAAAAAACCCCATGCTCACAAGGCGTGACTGCGGTTCACCTCGAAAGTGGTGGGCATTAAACGAAGGCGAAGGGTGAGCCACACTTCCTTCGACACGAGGGCATCAGGCGCTCGGTGCCTCTCAATCAAGCGCCAAGGTTCTCGGGGAAACGTAAACCATCGCTCCCACAGCCTATAACGCTGGTAATAAAAAAGAAAATCCCTCAAAGCCCATTGCCGGAATGCGGCCGTAAGCAGCCGGTGCGCGGTGGGGAAGGGAGTTTCTGGTGGTCTCGCGGCGTGGGCGACGGGGCACGCGACGGAAGGGGCTCGCGGGAATGGGAGGCGGAGCCACCGGCAACTGCCCCTTCGCACACGCGGGTCGAGAGCTAGCGAGGCTAGCACCGGCGAGCGCCATCATTTTAATACGAGCGTCGCGCGGTGAAAGGTTTACAAGGAGAGCGGATGGGGAGACGGGAGCGAAGGGGGGATGAAGTGCTGGAACAGGAAGAGTAGAGAGCATTATGGGAGGAGGACGGAAGGATAGAGGAGCGGGTGAGTCCCTGCGAGTGGCTGCTGAATAAATAAACAAAGAGATGGATGTGCGGGCGCTAAAACGAGACGCGATGGATGGACGCGGGTTTTCGGGGAGCAAGCGGTAAGTGAGCGCGACTCATTCCATCTCCCAGGCCAACCCACTCTCTCCCTCCTCGGGCGGCGCATCTTACGGGGGACACCTGGGGTAAGGCCCGGCTATTCTTAACGTATTTTATGGATCGATTAAACCCTTCCAGTTTGCCAAAAAGCATTTCTCCGATTCAATCGAGCTCCCAAACTTACTGGATGTCGTTAGGCGTACTTCAGACAAGGAGGGAGACGGGGGGGGGCTACTCGATCCGGGGTGTTTTTACGGCACTAAAGGAAAAAATATAAAAAGTACATCTATTGAGGCTATTTCGAGAAAAACAAAAGCTGTACGGCTTCTTGTACTAAAGCGAGGATCTTTTTATTTCTTTCTCACGCCCCCACTCCATAAAGACAGTTTTATGAAAAGGTATCACTTGCAAGGAAAAGTTTCGAATGCATCACTATGAGTACATTTATTTTAGGCACATTTCCTGTAGCTAAGTGAGGTAATATTTGTCATCAATACATTCTTACAAAATCCGATAAATATATCGTCATTGAAACACACTAAGATCAAACGAGTTTTCCTATGATTTTTTAAAGAATAATCTTTCCTGTTGAAAGAGCAGGGCACGAGAATTCCAATCAGATCTTTATCGAAAAATTCCCAAAGGTATTCGCCGATTGAAATAGGAAAAACTGAAAGCATATATAAAACAAATGCGACCAGGTCGATCTTGATGGAAGATAATTATTTTTTTGGCAGCTACATCTCCATGGAACTCATAGTTCCGAAAAGTTTGAAGATAAAATATTTGATTTTTAAGGAATAGTGTCATTACATTATGCATCTTAATTAACAATCTTTTTAAATTTAATATGACAATGTCTAGTGATTGATTCAAGAGATTATTTAGCCGCGAATGTTCCAGTAAGAAATTAGGGTATTGGAAAATCATGAGAATCAGAGGAAGTTTCCTAAGATATACTAATTTGAAAATTGTTAGCTTGAAAAAATTTTAATATTTTCCAGGGTAATAATTTCGTATGACAAACCAAAAAGTATTTAATCTAACGCAATATGAACACCCAACCATATCTCTTTACAAATTGTGAATTTAAATCGCGCAATCATCAAATACGCACTTATGTAACAGTGATGCAAATAAACAGCACAGGAAGTTGTAACCCGTAGAGAGAGAGTAATTTCCTGAAGTGGATTAAATAGATAGCAACTCATACGCGGCGAATGAAGCGAACGTTGATCATACAAATGGCTCTACTTAAATCATGTAGTTAATTACTACTTAGGGCATTATAAACTCGTCCCGAAACACTTTCCAATAGATTTATCTTTTAATACAAGGTAGAATTTTACTTAACTTCTATATGCAGGAAACGTACCTACGTACTTAATCAAATTCACATATGTTAATTTCCAATAGTAATAATGATACGTCTATTTGTGTTTAGTCTCGCGAATGCAATACCATTGCTGTGTTCGTTTAGAAGAATTATCCCACAGAGATCCGAATGTGCAGCGCTCGAGGTTGGAACTTGAATCAGGGCGAGCTCAATTCGGAAAGGTTTTCCTCGGAGACCCCGTATTCATAAGGCACCACCGAGAAACGAAAGAAAAATAACCTTCAGAGGAACACAACGAAAAGGGAATGAAGCTGAAGGCCCTGACGAAATAAAGGCAGAAGAAACGAACTATGACTGATTCTCGGGATAAGTCCAGGAGAGGAAAGGACACGACAGAATTTTCTCGCGTTTGAGGGCACCTCTTCCAAGAATCCATCCGTCAAAGAAAAACTCCTACGACCTCTCGCCCACCACCTGCCCCAAACACACACGCACAAGGCACACCTCCCGGCCATCGTCGTCTCATTTGCTCCACCTCCCGCCCCAACCCCCGGTCCCGTCCCGGCGCTCCACTCGGCATTCCCATTCATGCCCCGGCTCATCTCCTCCGTCTCCACGCCGCATTCATAGCGGACCAGACGCCCGATTCGCCGCGAGGGGGGGGGATTGCTTCGGCCGGGTGAATAAGTAATGCGAGGGTTGCATGGACCACGGGGTGGGAGTGAAAAGAGGGCGAGGGAGCGAACTGGGGGAGGGCTGCCGTGAATGATGGAGATGAGGGCGAAGTAACGCGGAGAGAGAGAGAGAGAGAGAGGATGGATGAGAAGTGTGGAGGATTTCACCACTTTTGGGGACACGAGGGAAATATTAATGACTACTCTTCAATCCAAAAACACTCACCACAGAACACTTGTCCAGGAATTATAAGGTGAGGAAGGAAACGGAAGCAAGGCACACACACATCTTCAGCATTAACTCTCAGATGCGGTGGATGAGGTTTGGCGAATGAGAAAAGCTCAGTTTGAGGAACTGTAAGGTCGCCGGTAGTGAATCGGGGAGAACGGACGCATTAAAAGATTCATTCGACACTCGTGTTCGTAGATGGTTATCACGACGGGAACAAGAAACCAGGAAATGGAACAAAATATTGTAGTGCTTAGAAAGACGGTGAGATATTTCAAGGAAACAGTATCATCACATATCTCATGGAAGACCCAATGTCGATTAAATTAAAAAATTAATTTCACTCGTCGTAGTAAACCCTAGCTTCAGAGTTGGAGCGAAGGGGGAAGAGATGAGCTGCAAGGTTTATCATGTGCCGTTAAAACAGCTTACCATAAAGACAGACCAATGTAGGATCCGCATTCTCTCCTGAAGTAAGACGTCCTAAGGAATGGATGCTTGATGTGAGATTAAGCCTCGAAGGAATTATGACGCGGATTCGTTTTCTTATGACCGGAGGCATTAACATAGATCCTAATATCATCAAAAGGAAGAGTCGTCAGGGAAATAAAAAAGAAGCCGGCCGAAGAAGATTTGGCGGAAAGAAGAGGATAAAAAAATACATGGGGGGATGGAAAGATTTACGATATCATTAGGGATGAGAGAGTAAAGAGAGAACTCTGTCCAGGGAAAATAATGAGAGCGAAAAAATGAGAGACCGAAGATGAGGATATACGAATAAGAGGTAAGCGTACTCTGAAACCAAGTTCCGGGGTTCCTGGGGGAACATTTAGAACAAGTATCATATTGCCTAAGCAGATGTACGTGAATTTTTAAGCACTCTGATAATTATGATGGAAATATTACTGTACATGATGATATTGCCATTAGTAATTAATGTGCTTGATATATTAGCACGGGTTACGAACCATTGAATTTAATTTTACGTTGAAAAGTCTCGTTGAAAACTTGAGTTGGAAATAAGTAGGAATGTTATATGAGGAGCGTGCATTACAATGACGAGAGTATTGAATTTGTACAGTTGCTAGCGTACTGGTTTTCAACCCGAAGAGTTAGGGGCGATCCCCATATGGTTATCTTAAAGTGTTAATCAAAGCATGGTACTTCGCTCATCGCATGAAATCCTAAATAAGCTCTGCGTCAAAACCAGGCGCCGGTTCTGACCACTAGAACCATGTTAGAATCCGATTTATCCTTACTGAATGAAAGCCTATCCGGCTCCGCTATACTTTGAGTCCTAAGGCGTAAGTTGTGATTCACCTTGAGTAATGATTCTCTCTACTTATGAAAGTTTAACAGCTCACGGAATAGATGGAAAAATAATTAGTACCAAAAACATTACAATTTACGCGGGGATTTTTCATACACATCTAATTAATTTGTTGAAACTATTTTAATAAAAAAGTAAGATTTTGACAACTCAATAATCTATAATCAAACCTATTATTTACGCAAAATTATTGGGAATGAAAAAACATACTGCAATTTTAGAGAAAACTTTTGAGTTCTTCCTTTATACCTTAGCAAAGCAGAAAGCCTAAAAATAATGAATATAACCTGAAAACTAAATGGTTCATGAAAACCCTCTGATTTTATTCCATTTCCATTGTCACCATAAACATGGCATTTAATTTTCTAGATAATTTTAGGGTAGTCAATTATATTGTAAAACTGTTATGGTTAGATAACTCCGCCAAATGCGGAGAGGATTTATAGCATCTTTAAAAAACTTCGTGCGCACCATGCTTAGGGTTGTGTCGCCCAGTTAGGGCACAGTGTATGATTCAACGACGGAAAAGGTGAAGATATCCCTCCAATTAAATTTTCTGACAGCAAAAGCAGCGCTTAGTTGGACCAAAATGCGCTGTGACTGGCTGAATGGGTTGTTACTAGGTTCGTCGGGAAGACGTGACGCAGTCAAACAGCGATGTCCAACGTAATTTATACGGCCAGATTATATTACACCATGGGCATCTAAGGGGGTACCACTGCACCAATGTTAGTTAGATTGGAAACGGAAGAGGAGTTAAGCCGTAGCTGATCTGAGTAGACGGAAGCCAATATTCCGAATCATAAGTAACATGAGTACCAATGGTCGTTATTCAACGGAATCTTTTTTAAGGAGTTTCCGTCAAAAACGTTACCCAGAGTATATAAAAATTAATAAAACCAGCCTAAGTGAAAAAAACTCAGGAAGGAAATTAACCGTCCTGAGAATGATGGTCTAGGCGTAGATGAAACAAGGCGAGGTGGATTTAGAGCATATTCAAAATGTATTCCCAAATCACTTAAGCTGAATAACATGAAATTTCATGTACTTTGAAAATGTGTCAGCAAAATTAATAAATTGCTAATATGGATAAAGACCACAACCATGCACCTGCAACGTCAGTGGTATGCCACGCTGTGATTGGAATTACAATGACGTCAGAGGAGGAAAACATTGGTTTAGATGAGACAAATGAAGGAGAAAACAGATTAGATAAAACCCAATATCAACTGGCAATGCTGAGCAACCTCTTTGAAGATTCCAAGAGAAGAAGACTTTGCTATTTACTAGAGAAGGGGCCAAAAAAAGGATGATACAAGTTTATTATAGCCTAGTTGAAAGGCCATAAGAATAAGGTACAATATAGCTATGTAGGCACAAATATAGAGTAAATAACTTCCTAATAAGAAAACTGAAAATGTAAAAGTGACTTTCAGAAGAAAGAAGACTAAGACGAGGAGGAGAAATGGGGTAGTCAGACAGGATTTGAATAAAAATGGATTAAAATATCTAAATTCATTCAACGAACACTGCAAGCATTTCCGACGACATTGTTAATAAACTCCGGAAGAACTTAGAGAAAAAATCGTAGCAGAAATATTGGAGGCATACTATGGAAGCCAAGAAAGGAAGAAATAACAGTTGGCTTTGTCAAGAGTAAAAACGTAGCTCTTTCAAGCAAGGGCAACGTCGCGGGATATCGAAGCGATTGTCAATTCCTCTTTTGTCATATGCCTCAAAGGTAATAATGCATGCGGTAAATGATACATCAATAGGAAAACAAGAACAATAATAAGAAAGAACAATTCGAACTTGGTGGACGTGGATATAGAAAGGCTGAATAATTAGTTGACAGATGAAGGACACCTGGAAATTGGAAGGAGTTGGAAGAAATCATAAGGAGGCAGGGAATATGGATGAAGGGCGTATTGATTGGAAGTGGGATGTTGAAAACTGTGACAGAGGGGAGAATGTTAGCCAAACGAGAAAGGGGTAGGAATAGGGTATGGATGTTGGACAGGATGAGGAGACCGTTTGTTGGCATGTGTCCATCTAACACCAACCTTAATCGGTAGATTCCAGGTGAAATATATGACCAGGAATAAAAAATAATTAGAATGAAAGGTAAACTTAACCTGAAGTTTCTAAGGAAGTTTTTTTTTAATAGAAAACTTATTAGACTATAGAATAAACAGAATGTTGTAGGACTTATGGGTCGGAAGGGTACACATAATTATTATAAAAAGAAGACAAAGTGGGAATCAAAGGCAGTGGAAGAAACAAAAGTTTCTGCACGTGGCAGTAAGACTTTACGTGAATAATTAAATAACTGTATCATTATTAGTTGAGCAATTCTTTGTTACATATGTTATATAACTTAGAAAGTGCATGAATGTTGGATTGAACACATTCCTACTGAGAATATTTAAACAAGAGATTTTTATTACTGTATTTCATTCACCGAACCGATGTTACCAGGGTAGGTTTTCGAAGTACCCTAGAAGTATTGAATATGGCTGTGTCACTTAGCTATGTTAGAAAGAAACCAAATATCTCTAAGAGCCATGTCATACACAACATTAACTCGCTTCAAAGCTGCCAAATTCTAGCCCACTACATGCTTGTGCTGATTCTAATTATTTCCCTCCTCACAAAAGTCTACATAAACTGTTATCATCCTATTGATACTCATGTTTTCCTGCATCCACTCGTCTAAGGATGGTTATGGGTAATAATTAATGCAAATTTGCAGATGAAGAGCACACTTTAATTTTATACAACTCGGTTGATCTCCTTGGCCTAAAAATTTAAAAATATATCTGCGCCACTTAAATATTTATTTGGTTTCCTCCCACTAGTCAGTGATATGGATACCCGAATCCAATCACTTAGGTGAGAAGAAAGAAGTGAGTCAACACCCTTTATTTTATTTTCTCTGTTCGAGCGACAGGACTCGGGAGTGCTTTCGCGTTCGAGGTCGCTCCACTATTTCCTGGCAAATACGTTTAACGGCCGAACAAACTTAATCGAGGCAACGGATCCGGTGCGTTCTCATTCTACAAACGAATCCAATCTCCACCATAATGACCCCAAACACAATTTCAAGTATTTAGAGCGCAGACGGCCTAGGCAGCGGACGATTCCCTACAGCGATCCCCTCCCAACAAAAACTTTTCCCAACTTGTACGAATGAATACGATCACTAATCTATTTGAAGTATCTTTTACTTCCCCATAAAAATTAGACAAAACAAATAAAAAGTTATTGACACTTACTCATTTGTTTTTCTAGTGATATCGAACTCGAGATAGTTTAAAGCAAAATATTTATGCATCTAACTTCAAATTCCAGGGTGAACCATCAAATATTTTGCAGAAGTTATTCATGAAATGTTTCTCTTTTGCTAATTCTCCAAATTTCATATCGGTTAAAATTTTGAATTACGCGACATAACTACAAAAATAAATTATGCTTCCACAAAGAACGATTATCATTATTTGAATGAGTATCTCCAATATGTAATTATATGAACAATTATTACATCGGGATGGTGTGGTGGCTAACGTACAGGCTCCTCTACCCACCTAGAGGGCCCGGGGTCGAATCCTGGAGACAACAAATATTTTTCTGCGATATACCGGTCCCTACTTGAGGTGCTCTGTGGAGAGCGCTTTGAGTGAGTACGACGTCCGTCGATTGGGACGTTTAACTTCGGACCCCTTGGCGCCTTTCAAAAGAAGTATGCTAATGGTTTCTCCCCACTCTTCCTTTCCCATCCATCCCTAATGGCACAAATGACCTTAGCTGTTGGTCACCTCCCATTAAAAAATACTCCTTATTTTATTTCCCTGCTTTACTTAATCATTCGAAGTTATATTTACTTAGTTTAGAAGTAAATCAATTTTTCCGAAGCAGAAATGAATGCTCCATCGAGCCCCTCTGTCATAAAAACTATTCCTAATAATAATTTATCAACCGAAAATTCTATTCATTATCTAAATATTTCATGTGTCATAACAAAAACCGTACAATACGGACATAAATGAAGGTAAAAATCATCATTTAAAAAAAATTATTTAACAAACTTCATTAACTGCATAGCGTTTTAATTATTTTTTCGAAGCATATTTATATACGAGATTGACTCGTATTCCTCCATTATTACTTTCAATCCTTTAATCGGTATATTTTAATGAATGAGAATCACTTGATATCTGAGTACTCAGCTCCATGTCTTCCAGCGAGCACTTACTATATGCTGTGCAAGAATTTGATATATTCTTATGGTGGATGACTATTTATTGAGTTGACCTTGGTCATCGCCGCGTCCGGTGTCTACAATCTCCAGCTCGGTATCTCCGATGTACTTCTGAACTTTCCAAACGGCGTGGCCAAACGCAGTTCATCGATTTGAACGAAGATCGAGAGTGATAATCGATAAATCGAAATCGTGTACTCCAACGTGTACTTTCAAATAACTGTTGGATGATGCATGTGTTGAGGTAGCGGGGAGAGGTAGGCCAGCGTTTCAACGGGATAAGTGTGACTCGAGTTTTCACGGAAAATACAGAACAGTCTCTCCACCCACCCGAAGTGGACGAAAAAATACAAATTTCATCAACTTCGATAAAAAAAGTAAAAGTCTCATCTCTTCTGTTAGCTAATAGCCAATTGTATTCGCGTGTACGTCAGTTTTTTTCTTTTAATATGCCAAATTGAATGGAAAAGTCGTGCCGGAAGTTATGACGACAACCAGAAGCTGGGGAATTCGCGGTAATTTTGGACGGGTGAGAGAAGTGGGACCGGGATTGAAACGCAGGGGCGGTGGAGCAGAGAATGAGTCCAGGGCCGGCAAAGATGGACAGGGAAATCAAAAAAAGGGGAGCCAGGGTTTCCTCGGAGGCCTTCTCCTCTCCCCCAATCGAAATATCTCATTTAACCGCCTTTGACCTTGGGAGCAGGGGCGGCGAGAGGGGGAGATTCTGGGGCTCCTGCCTCCATGGCACGCTTGCCGTCGAGATGCAACTCACCCCAAAATTAATCCCCATCCGGACGTGGGCCCCGGGTAGGTGTGTGTGTGTGTGTATATATGTGTGTGCGCGGGCTGTGTGTGTGTCTGTGAGTATGGCCCGGAAATCGATATGCCGGGCCGCGGGTAATATTCAGGGGTCGAGGGGAGGGGTGCGGGAAAGCCGTTGGGGGGCAGGAGGGAGTGACGGTCGACAGTGAAACGGATCTGGCGCACCGTGTCGAGCGATTGGTTGTTTGGCCCTGCCCGAGTGATCCTGCGGAAACATTGTAATTCGCATGCCTTTAATCAGCTAATGAATCCGCACCCCTTTCGGTGGAGCAGCACGTCACTCGTCCTGCTGAAAATTTGGAGGAGGGAGGATTGAAAAAGAGGAGAGATCTGAGAGAAAAAATTCGAAACAAATTTTGATCTCTATGTAAAAGACGCAAATTTAATCGCTTCTTGCAAGGCGGTCCATTAAAAATTTGAATACGAACCGATTTAAGGTGATCGATATTTTTTTTTATTTCCATGAAGAATGAACCTGATGTAGCTAAATGATCAGCACGTAAATTTATAATCAACTATTATTCGAGCATATGTACTTTATTTATTATATAAAGTACAGACAGCACATTTATAGCGTTCACTAATAGTGGCTGCACGCGCATTTAATTAAAGTCAAAAAGAAAAATAGAAGAAAAAAAACAAAACAATAAAACTCACTTCAATATTTCGCTTGCCCCCGCCACCTTCATACTATACTCGTACCCTGATGAAGGTAGCTGAGACTACTGAAATATTGACGTGAGTTATTTTTATTTTGCCTATTCTTTTTATTTTTCTTTGACTATAATCCATTCGTGTGTATCAAGTATTATATATTAGTGTATATATGTATGTAACACACACAAATATATATATATATATATATATATATATATATATATATATATATATACAGGGTCGAGGTAGTCAAGTGGGTAGAGCGTTGGACTGCTGATCAGAGGGTTCCAGGTTCGATTCCCGGGCAAGGCACTCTGGGCACCTGCAGCTCCACCCAAGCTAAAGTGATTTTTCGGGTACCAGGTCTTCCTGGGAAACCATAAACGGCACAGGGAAAGGAACTGGCCCCCCTACCCTGATGTGTGAATTTCACACGCCGTATAGGGCTTAGTAGTGGGTGATCTCTACCATCACCTACTAAACCGACCTTCGGGTTGATTACTGTGTCTATGGTTTATATATACATACATACACGTATATAGTATATACGTATATATTATACATACTTATAATTCCCTTTGAAAAGGAACGCTACTCAGTAACGGCTCAACTATGTGAAAGTTTTGACCAAATCATTTAGACACAGCAACACGGAAAGGACACTCACATTAATGCATGCCCGAGGGCAGGCTGAAAAGTAATGCATACATGATGGCGTGAAAAAAATCAAAAAGAAACCCCGGGCAAAAAGTACATTAAAGTACAATTCTTAAGTTTAAAAATCATATTTATTTTTTTTTCAACATAGTCACCGTCAAGGCTAACAAATTTCGCCCAACGTGTAACAAGTTTTTTTCATTCCGACACTGAATAACTCTTCCGACTTTTCTTGAATCCAGGACTTCACAGTTGCCTTCATCTTATCGTCCGAGGTGTAATGAGTACCCTAGAGGTGTCTTCTGAGTTGAGAAAACAATTGGGGTAATAAGGAGGGTGTGGAATCGGTTCAAATTTCAGGTCTCGCAGAGCCTCTCCAGTTGTGCGCGAGGTGTGGACGAGCGTTGTTATGTTGCAAGATTATTGGAGCTAGACTGCCTTTAACACGACTAACGCAACGTTGGAGGTGCTTTAGAGTCTGAATATACTGAGAACAATATGCCTTTGCCCCTTGTTCCAAAAAATCGGTCATATAAATTCGATGGGCATCCCAAAACACAGTCAAAAGAAGTTTTTTTTTCCGGATGTTGTCTTACGAACTCGTTCGCCTGAGGTGAAGACGGATGTCGATTTACAGTAGACCTTACAACAGCCTCGTCATCATAAAAAGTCTTCAAACAGCGATGAATCTTAGTAGGAGTTAATTTTCAGCAGTTAAAAATTCGAGTACAACACGCTGTTTAACTCTCGTTGACATAGCATTAGAACACGTCTCCATACTTCCGCTTCTCGAAATACAGTGGATGAATGAAACAACCTCAAACTAGCTCATGCATGTTGAGATGGAATTCTACTTCCACATGCCACCGGAAGTGTTTCTGAAGGTCATTTTCTTTGAGTTTTACAAGCATGTGTGCATTAGTTTTCAGCTTACTCTCGTATATCACCAAGTAAACCAGAAAAAATGGCCTACGATATCTCTCTTCAAGGCAATCCAATTACGAGTGATGGTACTATAATATTTCGAAACATTTTTACTAAGCCCAGATGCGTAGATGACCTTACTGCGTTAATAAGATTATTAGTCGTCGTTAGATCTAATTGATACCAACATTGTCCTCGTGAAGCTATGAACGAAAATCAAATTCAATATAAACTTCGCTTTTGAATCTCGTATCCATGGGTTTTAACCGAAACAATTTAACCGTTTAAATAAATGATAACCGATTGTTCATTCAGATAAACGCACGTATTTTGTGTGATCACGTCAACACATCCCAATCATTCTATAGACCCCTATATCGAGACAGACGCGCCAAATTTTCAACAGATATCCTGAGATTGAATCGGTTTTAATTATTTGTTCTTACAACATTACTGCGAACAGAAATGAATTGCGCAATAATAATAGCCATAAATTGCACTCCTAATAATGAGATCAACAATCATGAACAATAAGATGGAATTATGGTAAAATTAAAGGTCTACATCGCAGTTCTTTCACTTTTAACAGGAAGCCTTCCGTTGTTTTAAATTCTACCAGACACACATTGAACCGTAATGGAATCAGACTCCACGCAACAGACAGACCATATCTTTAATCACGCAGACGCCCGCCAACAGCATTTTTGACAGTCGCGAAGCAACTTTTAGCTGTAATTATGTCGCATATGAATAATATTAACTGTTTTTATATTGCGTTAGTCCTAACGGGACATGGAAAAAATTACAAATTTGTGATGGCAGTCCAATTTTCATTTTGAGAAATTTCAATTGCTTTCATCAATTACATAAACTGATTGGAAGTTGGCAGTATTGATCATCATAGATAATTTTACGGAAACTGACTGTCACTGGTACGTGACATCCAACGTGAGCTCAAATTTCCATTACCTTAATAACATTGGTATTACTGCTGGTCATATCCGATGAATAAGCTTCGTACGACGCCATGGCAACGGCTTTCTAAAGCTTGCGAAACGTTGATCATTTTGCTTCTCCTTGGATATCGTGCCTATGAATCTTAAATAAGATCACAAATTAAATCACAGACTGGCATTTTCGGTGACAAAGAGACGAGCGTCCAAGCGAGAAAGAGTTTTGTAGAGAAAAACGGCTGCGTGGTGACTGTGATTAGATCATACCGCATGTGAATGAATGGTAGGTAGCCTATGGTAACCGGAATCCAAGGAAGTGTTTCATTTTTTACCTTTACGATACTGCCTTTCATCCTCTGCTTTCGTGCAAAAAAGCTTCAAAGAGCAACAGAGAAGAAAGAGAGCAGTTGAATTCGTAGGAGAGATAAGGGGAGTAAAGTAGGCATAGAGAAAAAGAGGTATCTTATGCGTTTTGATGAACAAGCCACGTATATGATCACTGAGTCTGGTTTTAACCGTAAGAGAATTTTTCATAGGGAAAAATCAAGGTGGTGAAGGAATTTTCAGTACGCCATCCCTGGCTACTATATTTATGCATCAAACACACTCACTAAAACACGAAACTTCACAATCAAAAAAAATGTTCAAAATTTTCCACGAATTCCACCTTTGCCTTAAATTCTACGTCTTCATGTATCCTCGTTGTACTAGGAATGCTAATGATAGATTACATACCTAATTCTCGTCAAGAAATGAACCGTTTAAAACGTCTCTGGTTCGAGTGGGGGAGATAAAATTGAGTTTGGCATAAACGAAACTTGAGCAAAAAATCAGATCAAAGTAATGATGTACTCGTATTTTGACGTGAGTCTTAAAGTATTATGATTACATAACTCAATTATATGTATACGTTTTGACATTGTTTTATTAAACCACAGTCATTGGGGATCCCTTATGTGACAGATAAAAAGAGAGGGGGATGGTTATTCTGGACTTGGAGTGTAACTAACATTAAACTGCTCCATAGTAAACGAGCTGAAAGAAAAGAGGTAAGTTTCTTAATACCTATATAAACACCAGTAATTAAAGTTATCGGAGGCAATTTTGTCCCAGAAAAAGCAAATAAAATGTAAACGGGGGCCTGACCACCATACAAAACCACCTGGTCCAAAGGGGGCAAACATTTACTACTTCTGAATTGGTTCAGTCATTTTGTCGGAAGAATCATACCAATTATAGGAGAAGTGGGAGGGCGAAGTAGGAAGCAGGCGGGTGGACGACGAGGTCAAAGGGCGTGCCGTAGGGGGAAGCAATGAGGAACGGAGAGGCGTGTGGAGGGGATGGCTCTAGAGGAACTTAAGGAGCAGGCATCGGAGATTTTAGTGCACGGCGTGTTTTACGTTCGCTTTTATAGGGAACGAGCTTGGCGCCTGGGAAACCCATGATTCTGGAAGAAGGGTAGAGGGGAGCATCGGGCTGGATGTTTTTCACTGGTAAATAATTAAGGTGTGTGTTATGGGAATGGAAAAATAAAAGGCCAGCAGAAGGGAGGAGGACGGGCTGGAGGGGAGGGGGTGAAAGTGGAAAAGAGGGCAGGGGATGGCTAAGCCTCGAGCAGACTCGCGAAATTGGGATTCTCTTCGCAAGGGGAGGGGAGGCTTTAAGGGGCACGATAATGGGCCTGGGGTTAATGAGTGCGCCAGCCAGCAGACCATTCCCTCTCTCCCGCTTCGCCCAACAAACTCCTTCCCCTCAGCTGACTACGTCCCCATTAGTGACTGGGCTGCAAAAGGACCCGAAAATAAGTGCGGATTAAATTACTACGTTTTCGGCCCCGCTATGAAGATGGGAGCCACCCCTGTAAGAAAATGAAAAATGCTCAGAGATGGAGATTTTATTTCTAAAGCTTCGGGGTCAGCCCGCCTCCTTAAATGTTTCGGCACGCGTCTCACGCTTGTCTTACTTCCCCTCGTTTCAAAGGCTTTCTTCTCCACTGCGGAGTTTTAGGATCGGGATATTGAGAAAAGCACAAACAATTACGATTAGGACTTACATTCAAAAGCAAAGATAGTGACGGGTTTCCACATAAAACACTGGCGGGAGCGGTGCAATCGTATCCGTTACGGGGAAGTTATTTTGTTTTAAAGGTGATACGTCGTATCGCTATGAGTAAATACACTTTTTAGAAAAGAAATTCACCCCGTGCTAGGGTTTTAAAGTGAATATTTGTTTTCAGTCTAAATAATTCTGCCAGCAGAATGTTCTGTTAATCACGCCGAAGAAAATACAAAGTTTAAGAACAGAAACGGGTTTACATGGTATTTCCTTTCAGTAGATGTCACAACATGCCAACTTGCCCGAAAGAATGCGTCAAAAAATATTAAACACTCGAATAAAGACATTTAACTATGCAAAAACAACCATTTTAATATTTTATCGTGTTATTACGGCGATTAAGCGAAGATGTTTCGGTAAATCGCTTTACATTATTCATCCATTCTAAGGTACGCTAGTTTATAGGATACCAAACATTAAGGTACACCAATAAGATAATTACTGATTGAATTGTGATCATTGAGGATTTCAAAAATATAATTAAAGCAATATTAACAATCATTCTCAGATTTTTAGATACATGAATTAAGGAAACATTTTTACAGAATCTCCGAAATAATGAATATATTTCTATTTAGTACAAACCCTTAACACCATTGACAGAATAGTGATAATTAGGTTCTACCATAGTTTTCACAACATGCTCGACTTCGGTAAATAACCGGATTCTAACTTGTTTTACACTCACGATCTGACATTTCGTTCCAACTAGTAGTGCTCATATGAGAGACATTTAGGACCGTTTGGTCATAAAAAATACATTCTTTAGAACCTATTCTTATTGACGGATTTAGTTTCCCATAAACCTACTCCACTTTTTTATATGATCGCCGTTCACTTGTAACCATATTTCGTAAGGCTTCAGGAGCTTTTGAATCTCTCAGCCATGATTTCCTTACCTGGACATTGAACCAGTTGGCAACAGCCATCTTTAATTCGTTGTCATGTTCAAACCGTTGTCCACCAACAATACGTAGGTGCAAAAAAATAAATATTCACCAGATGCAAGATCAAGTCATCTCTGCTTTGTTGACAGGAGTCAAAAAGCGTTCGTACCCTCAACGTACAGCTCTTTGTTTTAATGACTAAACATTTTTGGTACCCACCTTGTACACAATGTGTTATAATAAATCTTTTTTGTAGCAATCATGTATATAAGAGTTTGTGTGTAAAAAATAGGAAATTTATCAGCCAGAGCATTAATCCTCAATTGTAGTTCGGACCGAGGTTGTTGTCCCAATTGTTGAATGATTTCATCGGCCTGGATACTGACTATATCTACAGGATTCGTCCGGAAAATAAGTGTACTGACTCCTGGGCTGGGCGCGCCGCTCCAGGCGCGCCCAGCACCGCTCTGACGGGCTGCGATTGGAGGGGGGTATGTTGGCAAGCGACGCTGAAAAAGGCAGTCGGCTCTGAGCTGTGGTGTAGTGAGGAGCTCTGTTAACGCGAACCTCCGCGATTCGACCCACGTCACGGAACGCGATGCCGAAGTTTTTGGAGCAGCATTATTCCATCAAATTTGCGGTAAAGCTTGGGAAATCGTCTACCGAAACTGACGGTATGATTAACCAGGCTTACGGGGAGTCAGCCATGTCCAGAAACATGATCTTTCGGTGGCACAAGAGGTTCGTGGAGGGCAGAGAAGAGGTCGACGACGAGTCTTCGAGAGGTTCCCGATGATGCCTTCGCGGGAGCGTTCCAGGAATGGGAACGCCGCTGGAACAAGTGTATAGACTCACAAGGGTCCTATTTTGAGGAATATTAGCTTAAGATATGTAAAAGTGCAATAAATCTTTTTTCCTGAGCTCAGTACACTTATTTTCCGGACGAACCCTGTACATCTTCGCTGTTTATCATGGATGTAAGGTCATTTTTAAGGTCTTGATAACATTGTCTAACAGTTTTTTCACTTATAACATAAACTAGGCACTACATATATATATATATATATATATATATATATATATATATATATATATATATATATATATATATATATATATACATATATATATATATACATACACACACCTATACATACGCTTACCATCTATTTTTAATATTCGCGGTGCCCACCGTTTACACAATATGGCGTGCCCTGCTCAAGAAGCTATCAAAAAAAGGAGGAAAAATATTCGTCCGACCCATAATACGTATCCAAGAGGGAAGGTGCCTTTCCGCCCGGCCGACCGAAGTCTCATTCCAAAGCAATGCTAAAGGAAGACATCAAAAGACGCACTTTAATCAAAAGGAGAAGACGACCGGGAGTATAAGGGGGCTGGAAATAAAGAATTCAAAGAAGTATAAAACAGAAGACAGGCTAAACACAAAAGGTTGAGTTGGAGGTGTGACGGTGGTGGCGACTCTCGGCGGAAGAAAAGTCAACCAGAGAAAAATAAGGCGAGCATCTGACAAACACGTGGCGCATTCTAAAACCGGCATTGCGGCCTCTGTGTTGCGGAATTTAGTTCCAGCGAAGCGGGTGGTAGTGGAACGAATAAGACGCTGTTGGCGGGGAGGAAGGACTAGTGCAAGAAGTTAGTGGGATTTTTCAGTGGGAGTGTGAGAAGTGCGGAATTGCAGGAGATCTTTGGTATGGGAGAGTCTCCTTTGGCTGGAGGAGGAAGGGACAGAGGAGTGGCTGGAAAAATAACCGAGTTAAGATAACGGCCAAGTCTTAAAATAACCCCTGCGCCTCCTCAAGGAGCGAATAATGGCGCGACAGGAAGACGATATGAACTTGATTTGCAAAAACACGTCTCAGAAAGAGGTCACGTGGAACTTCTTAGCGAAGTATTCGTCTCCATTGCAGGACTAAGGAATGCTGATCTTTCGAGAACTTCAGTGGGAAATAATCGGTTCGCTGCCTCCTGTTTCTGCGACGCCTCGAAAAATTTAAAGAAAGCAGTACAGAAAAAACTGTGAGAATGTTTTTTTTTATAAATTCAACTTACAGCCGTGTTTATTCCTAGTAAACTTGGCTACGAATAACTAATTATAAACAGACTGCTAACGTGGTAATAGGACATATGTGTGTGTGTATATGTATATATATATATATATATATATATATATATATATATATATATATATATATATATACACACACACATATTTACACACAAATATATATATAAAGAATATATATACATACAAGTGTATGTATTCATAATATCAGGATATTCAGGGGACATTCTCTTCACAACTGCCGATGATATTACATTGCAATGTTTCTGAGCACAACATACTTAGCCGTATAATATTTTCTTCTAATCAAAACTGTACAGGAAACTTAGTGATATAATTTTTATCATGGTCATTTTTCTTTCAGTTTACCTTCGTTGTCAGAAATTCGCAAACTTGTGCTTAAACGTAAAAGCTTTGTATTTCAACTTAAGCGCTTATCGTAGGAAGAAATTCTTATATTGACGAAAAAACAATTAGCTTTATAGAAATGACAATATATCAATCCATGCATGTTTTATTGCCTCAATTCCCACTACCAATATTTTAACAGATTACCCCGTAAATTAACCTAAAATATATTGATAATCAATATATTTCATTTAAGTTAGTCAATGGTCGTTCACTTGATGCATGACTCACGTTAATTTAAGTTGCATAAAAAAGGTCCTCTGGTAACAAGCAAGAAAGGCATTATCGAGCTGTAATGGATAAAAAAACAGTAATCGATATGCGTCTTCACGATAGCAGAGACGCCCTCGTGCTACGACTCATAACACGGGTGCATATAAATAGTAAGGGGGATTTCGATAAAATAAAGGTAGCTTCCTCCACAAGCTAAGGTTTTATGACAAATAATAATAAGTCTAATCGAATCCCAGGTAAATGCTTCATGGTTTTGGTAACAAAGATTTGTTTTATTTAGTTTTGAGCGGAAGTTGAGTTAAATAACATGTATTCTGGAATTCTATTTCTGGAATCATTGCACATTATACCATCTCCCAAGTCCCAAATCATTAATTATAAAACATCAAGCATTTTCATTCACAATCGGGACAGTTAAGTATTATTACTACAGACTGTGTTGAATTATATTCATTCAAACATCCAAAATCATAGAAGACAGTTCAGAAATATCAGGCGTGTTCATTCCATAACCTTACACATCCTTGATACCAGATATAACACTCCGACATATCTGAGACTCTCCTTCCAGTGAATATCGTTTTCCTGGGATTCATCTGATTCGAAAAAGCGCTTCACACTAGGATAGCAGGTAACCCTCTCGGAGTATGGCGACTCGGAATGCTTCCACCACCTCCATCAGCATCGCCGCTTTGCCATACTAAGGGCCCGCTCACTCACGGACGCCCCACGTCAACGAGTCGCTGCAAGGAACGCGATGAAATTTTCATACATATTCACGCCCACGGCGAGTCCCCAATGGGGGTTGTGCAGAGCAGAGAGGGGGTGGGGGATTTTGGGGAGGGTTTCGTCCCTTCCCCTCACCTCCCCGACCTTTTAATGATCGCCCGGCGCATCACACTTGCGCCGAAGGGGCTCCAAAAACGTGCAAGGGGGGACCTTTGCCCTTCGGCTCAAACACTTCACTGAGAGGGCTAGCTCAATTTTGACATTACACAAGGGCACTTCTAAGTTCCATTTATGTTAACTGAGAAAAAATAGTACTCATATGTTTGCAATTCACTTGGACCGAAGATTTGGATGGAATTTGAATCTAGGCTCTTCCAAATTCTTCAACAAACCTAATTATTTTTATTTTGTTCTTAGTGTTGATCGGATATACCTCTTTTTGGTAAAGCCTTCTTGCATTTCACCAGCATCAGGCACAGGCCAGGATTAACATACTTCATTCAAAGATCTGATTAGCCACGATAAATATTTAAAAGATGTTTACGGAATGCCAAAGCGCAAATATGCTAGCTAGCTAACGACTCAACTAAAAAACAATTCAAAGGAAGCATAGTTTGATTCCCCATCATATTTCTTATGGATGTATCTTCATACACTTCCTGAAGATAAGTTTCATCGATAAGGTGTATTGATAATGACTTGGCGTTTTTAATTATTTTGCGACTTTTTGATTATTCTTTTGTGCTTTACAAATGGATTTCCACAAGTATCGGCCTCAACTATCTCTCAAATATTTAATATATCTTAATCTCATATCTTCCTAATGGGTATACGATGGCCTCCAGCATTCTCATTTTAAATGTGTGGGAGTAATTGGGTTTAATATTTTGCGCCCCATGATTTCATTTCACGCATAAGAACTATCTGGATACGGTGTTTTGAGAAAGGGGAAACCATTTGGTTCAGACCTGGATAAAAACTTGCGACCTCTGATCAATTGGCGAGATCTATGCATAAACCGGATAGATGCATAATGGACATCTATTGTCATCGACTTATCTTCGCGAACACCGCGGAATGAAATGTCTCTTCGATTTTAAATCAGACCATAAGCTGCATTTTACAATTGAATTTTCAAAATATTTACCTTCGACCGTGCTTTTTAGAGGTAGAGAGAGATAGCAGACATAAAACACATTAATTACACATAGGTCACAAGGTCTTTGAGACAATTAAAAAGCAAGAATGAAACGATAATGCTCACCGAAGTAGAACACTAGGTCGGAGGCCGCACAAAGGCAACAATCCAACGTGGAATAGGGATAGTAATTAAAGGTCGCGTATGAATCAAAATTGAATTCGCAATATAAAATGAGAATAGCAGAGGCAAAAAATGCAAATTCCGGAACTATACCCGTGCTACACTGAATACATGATGACAACATTCAAATTCCGTGAATCTGTGGTCTTACTTGAATATTAATTGCGATTAAAGATTTTGGTATTTCAATAAGATTTCATCGTGAACAAATTCAATTTTATTTAAAAAAATAATTTTATTAACTGCGAAAAAATACCATCATTAATGCCATTGTTACCTAAAAGTTCTCGAACCGTGCTAATGACTAACGATGAAAATAACTCGAAGTCATTCTTCCCACGGACACACTTAGGTGAAGAAAAACGTTTTACCTCGCCTTAGAACCAGAAACCAATGCCTGTACTGAACACCCAATGAACATTAAGGAAGGGTATTTATGGCATAAGCCGTTGGGTTTACATAGCATACATGGGTTTACACAGCACGTAATTTACATAGTGCATATGGGTTTACACAGCAGTGCATAAACTAGTTAAATAGCGTAAATTTTTAAATCGTCACGACGAGTCAGGGAGATAATTTTTCAGAAACGATTTTTCTTGTGCGCAATCGATCAAAATTGATCCCGGAGATAATTCAATTAACACAAAATTGCGCACTGGGCAACTGAATTTTCTTAGGTGTGATGGAATGTTTTATTGACTGAATTGAAAAATTTTAAACTAAGTTGTATGGTTTGGTATATTACGTCCCATATATTATTGCCAAGTCTTAACTTAAAGAATCTCATTTATTTTCTTCCTTTTTTTACAATATTATATACCTGTTAACTGCATAGTTAAATAAAGACGCAAAACACCGTTTACGGGAATTGAGATGCTGCGGTGGCTATCGTACTGGCTTCCACCCATAGGGCCCAGGTTCAAATCCCAGCGGTGTTGAATATAATTCAGTGGTATCTCGATCCCTACTTGAGGCGCTTTGTGGAGGGAACCTTGGTTTCTCTCAACCCTTCATCCTTTACCGTCCATCCCTAATGGCGCAAATGACGTCAGCTGTCGGTCTAAATACTGCCTCCCCTAAATAATACTGCTACAAACACCATTTACTGATTAATGAGAGTGGCTGTAATACCACAGGATCAAAATCTTTAAAATGCTGCATTAAGATTTCACTTAGCATCAGGACTCCCATAAATAATTGCTTAAAAAACAGAAATCTGTAGGAATTAAAAGGGGTTTATATGATTGCTTGAAACTGAATCCCCACCACAAATTTAAATATGATTTCACATTAACTTTCCCTGAATATCACGAAAAATTGGCCATTAAGCGCAACAAGGACTAAGTATTTAATTTGACCAAATATCTGTTTTATTCATCCACTGATAAATTTCGTAGTTCATTTCATTACGAGAAATTAAAACCATGGCGAGCCTTAAAAGAGAGAAGAGCCAACTAAGAGAAATAGAGGCGATACAGCATAAAATGCCTTCTCAGGCAGTCTATTATATCTTTTTTCAGGTGGTCTAAAGCATGATATAAAAGGCTATCTATACAGCACATATATAAATCACATAAATAATCATGTGCCCTCCTTGCTTAGAAACTAGAATTTTTAATCGATTAACATTATTCTTATGCTATTAGTTTAAATACAGTTCCCAAGACCGTGAAATATTGAGGCTTAACTCTCGAATCCCATTACGCCAGCGTCAAAGCGCAATATTTAGTCGCCGCGGAAATGACGACCTGTGTCTAACGCCTCTGTAGGATATGCATTTAAAAACGATTTGTAAGAAATGGTGGAATTGAAATTGTGTTTTATATTAAAAAAGAGCCAAATGACTATTTCGGTAACATTAAATCATAAAATAGGGATGTTCCACAGACATTTTCATGTATACATTCACACACATATGAATGTGCTTGTGTGCATTCGTACATACACACCGGAGGATCCGGCCAGCCACAGTCGGAGTGTGCATATTGATATATGCAGACCTATTATATATATATATATATATATATATATATATATATATATATATATATATATATATATATATATATAATATATTATATATATATGCATATATATTTGTCCACAGAAAAGGTTTATTTAAAAAAATAATTTTGGATATTTTCTCTTTAACTTCTCTGGCAACCTGGTTGACAGGGCGCGGTGAACGAAGCAGCAGACGGCCAAAGGTGTGTGGATATCAGAAGGCGCGGGGTGGGGGGTCTCTTAGCGACCCGATTTGCGGGGTCATGCGATTACCTCTGCAGCGTGGTGATCCTTCGAAAGACGCCGCGTCGTCGCGAGTTGCTTGAGGTGGTGGATATGGGGAAGAGGGCTAAGTGGGGGAAGTGGGCGTTGGGTCTTTGAGGGAGAGACGGGGGTCGTCGCGGGGCTTTGTGAGAATGGCTGCGTGAAGGGGGCGTGCGGGGGGAGGGTGCATGGCGGGGGGGGGGGGGAGAAATCCTCGCACGTGACGCGGCGTTGAATACGAGGGCGTGAGCAGCTTTGAATTGGGTGGAAGCGGGCGGAGGCTGGGGGAAAAGGATGCGGTGATGATAGAGGGAAGGAGGCGAGTAAGTTAGTAAGAAAAAATTGAAAAGGGAAAGGGTTAAAAAAACTTTCCTGAGGCATCAGGAAATGGAATTCAGATTTCGCGTTTCAAGTTTTTTATGCGAAAAACAATTTTAATAGAAAGCTTGAATGTAATCGGAGTGCTATATAATTACGAGAAATATTGTTATTGAAGGAATATCAGCTGTCGCAAAATAACTTTCACCTTTTTAGAACATTCCCGCTCACATTGATAGCTAAAGGCATGAAGACAAATTATGGACGTGAAAATTTTTACGTATCTCAACACAGTGCAAGGCTTATCTTGAAAGCGTAATTTTCGTGGGAATTAAGCAATCAATAGAGATTTCACGTTTTTATTAAGATTGAATTGATATTATAATCAACAGAAAGTAAATTTATGATTGTTAACATGAATGAGTAAAATTTCATGAATATCTAGCTGCTTTGTTTCCCTAAAAGTGCAAAATAGTTTGCGAATATGTTTACTTAGTATTTTAGAATGAATGTGCCCATTAATCCGCAAAAATATCCGGAAATATTTTCTCAATTGAATTAGAAAAGGTCGAGTGCTAAGCTGCAGTATTTATTTGCAATTTTTGTAAGAACAATTTTATACATATATGCGGGGTATATTCGAAAAGTAAGGCCCGTTTCCTCACATTTAAACATGGGCCAGTCAGGATATAGTTTACATACGCAGCGCCTCTATTTATTATTTCCGAAGGCACAGCCAATAATTTTGATTCAGCAGTCTTTTGCCTATCGGTGAATGTGGATAACGGTATTCACGAAAATCGCAGCTACCGCCAGTTACGAAGTCCGTGCTTTGATTGTTTGTTACACAAAACGATTATCAGTTCCTAATTTCATCGAAGTTGCGCATTGTGGAAATTTTAGACGACGGTGTAGAGACTTCAAAAACGGCCGCACATATGTGAATCATAAATAAGGGAATGAAAGGTCCAGTATCAAATGCCAATAAAATTGTCCAGCAAGTGATCCAAAAACTGCGATCTGATCGGCAATTGACGATAAATGATCTGGCTGAGAACTTCCCCATGTAGGACGCAACAGTATTTACATGATTGTGAAGGAAAAGGTTGGATATTACAAACTGTATGCAAGGTGAGTACCGAAAATGTTTACCGACCAGAATTAGAAAAATAATGTTGAAGGGATGAGTCCTTTGGCTTAACTAGCGTAAAAACGGAGACGACCCATTTCACCATATTTTTACGAGTAATGATCCGTGGAAATACCCTTCAGCAATGCCGAAAAAGGCATCAGTTAATGCAGTGCCGCCACTCGACTTCACCGAAACCGAAAAAAATCAAGCAACCTTTTTATCGAAGTCGGCAAATGAGGACTATCGTTTTCTGACATGAAAATGGCTATTCTTTTGGTTGATTTCTTTGAGCGTGGGATTAAATATACAGCTGAAATTTATTTCTTCACCAAAAGGAGAGGTGCCACCAAAATGGAAACAAATCGCCATTATAAACTATTCAAACGAATATTTTTTTCTAATCACTAAACGAGCCCTACTTTACATGCCTCGTATTTTTAAATTAAAGGGTATAATTAAACCCAAAATTAAAATATGATTGCTATTATACATCCGACATTGGGGTTCCTATCGAATATACTAATTGTGGATAGTAAGGAATTTTGAGGTCAGGTATAACATGATAGGAAACCAGTATAATGGAATTAAAGGAGGTCTCAAATGGAGCTAAGAGAATCTTGAAGAGGGTGAAAAAAATCTTTACACTTCCGCAATAAAGATTAAATAATTCATGACCATGTTTTTGATGATGCGCAACATCGAAATCATGCTTGTGAAATATTGAATCCTTATTGTGGAAGTGTAAATTTTCTTTTTTACCCTCATCATGGAGGAATTCCACAACGTTCAACCTGAAACTGTAGGTGTACCTACTGAATCGTCTCAAAATGCATTAGCAGAAATGGATTCATGATAAATATGAACATCCTTTGGAATGCGAGAAGAATACTAATACAAAGTGGGAACCATTGTTTTTCCACACCAATCATTTTATTACTAGATTTCTTTATTCTTAAAAATATAACCTGAGGAGGGAAAATCTTCAAGAAAAACAATTTTACTAAGCGCTGGTCACGTTTAATTTTATTTTTAACAGCTTAAAGTTTTTATTATGCGTGGTAAAATTATCTTTATATTTATTAAAATTTGCATCTTTATTTGCATATTTATCAAAATAATCTATTGATAAGTGTGAGAACACTTGAATACTGAGGTGAAATGTGAATGAAATGGAATAAATGAACAAGGGAAGAATGATATTCGCGAGTAGAAAAATGCTGATGGCTGGAGTAAGTGAAGAAGAGGAGAAGATAGAATTGGGTTTCAAACGGTCATTTAGGAAAGGAGGTATAACTGAAGTCGGGTGCGTTGTACGGCAAACTAAGGGAAAGCCACACCGCACGCAGAACAAAGTTAACGTTAGCGATCGTCCAAAACCTACCTTTAATAGGTAGAGGAGCATTAATGATACATTTGTATACATCTAAGCTTTCATACTTCTACTACGTTATAAAGTTCTTATATTGTCTTTCCTTGTTACTTACTACTATCAATTATCTTAACCCTTTAAATCCTTTAAAGAAACAACTTTGATTAGGACGACAATTTTATTTCCAAATTTTTTAATATCGCCGGAAAAGGATACCCTTTTGAAAGAACAAATTCTTGAGGTGAAAACGAGTCTGCGTAACTTCCAAAGTTTCAAGGTCCTCTGGTGATATCCATGAAAACTTAAGGAGAACGAAGAATGAGCTCCGGAATTCATCTCAGATGACTTCTCAAGTTTCAATGTCCTCTTTTCCGCGAAAAATTAGGAAGTTCCATTGGGCGTCTTAGAAAAGTTAAACGCTTTCCTAAGTGAAAACAAGAAGATGAGGAGGAAGCAGAGGAGTCGCTACAAACATCCTCTCGATTGGCAAAGGAGGAAACTATATAAGGATACCGTTTCACGACAGCAATATATTTTCAAC
This sequence comes from Hetaerina americana, assembly GCF_022747635.1. Lineage (NCBI taxonomy): Eukaryota > Metazoa > Arthropoda > Insecta > Odonata > Calopterygidae > Hetaerina > Hetaerina americana. The sequence continues at coordinate 3,847,376 of NW_027287019.1, read as the reverse complement.
ATGTTTGACATTTTTTTCTTGTACAATGGCGTATGAAACCATGGTTCAGTGATTATATGATGGAGAACAAATTCTTCGATTTAAAAAAAATTCCATTTCTGTATCTTTCAATTACTCAGCACATTGAGCGTTTGAATATGCTAAGTTTTATGAAATGGCAACTATCACTAGTGATCCCGATGATAATATTGAGTTGCATCACCTTGAGAGCGAGCTTAATTAACAGAAATGCGTTTAAAAATGAAATCGCAATGAAGATTAAACCGCTTAGGACCTTGATTATAAGAATTATTTTATTTAAATTCCCTTAATTTCCATTTTATTTCACCTTCAATTATACCTGGACCTAAGCTACCCTCATCAAAGTCACGCATGGCTTGTATAAAAAGTTTAGGGAAAAATTTCGTAAAATAGATTTATTTCAGATACTATCGCTACAATGCCTCATAATTCTTCAAAGTACATCCCTAGAGGTTCGACACATTTTTTACAGCGGCTTTTCTCCGACTCTAAGGCTCCCTGATTGGCGGATTCCAGAAGATTATTAATGGTACGTGTGCAAGCTTCTTTGACGGCTTTTAGGGTCCCATGGTGGTTTCGTGCGAGGGAGAATTGCACTTTTGGTAATAGGACATAGTCAGCTGGTGTCATATTACGTACTGTAAGGGGGTTGGAGAATCGTCATGATGCCGTTTTAGGTCTTTGCAAGCAGACACGCCACTCCGCTCTAGGTCGTATTCCAAGATCATCGCGATGAATTTAGAGTAGTTCTTTCACATCACCTAATTTTCAGCGGCTATGTTGTCCATTGTCATCTTATTAATGCCAATACGATCTGTGATCATACGCACACTGAACGACGGTTTGAATTCAGCGCTAAACGGGAACGTCAGGAACAAAATTTTCACCGATACTTTTTATTCAAAACTTTTATTCTGATAATATGTTTAAGCAGGTAGGGCAAATGTCATTACCATCCAGTCTCTATTTATATTTGTTGCATCTCTCCCTTAAATCTTCCATGGTTCAATTAATAATTTTGCTGACTTCACTGATTTTCAACGGGTATTTCAACCTTCCCGTACAGCGCCCTTTTTATTTATATCACAATCCTTACTTTCGAAACTCTTTATATCCTCGTTTTTTGTTTTCCACCACAATTTTCCATTAGTTTATTAATTTACGCTATCATCTACCTTACTTCTTGTCGACATTCTTTAATTTCTTTCTTTCGTCTAAATATTTACAAATTTTGTTTGTAAACCATGGCTTTCTTAACCTTTTCCTATTTATTTTTCACATAGTTTCCGATTGGCTTCCATTGCTCTTTTTCTGATTTGTTCCCATTTTTATCACATGTATCCATCTCCTTTTCATCACTCATAACATTCCCTGCACTCTTGTTGATATCCCTTCCCTATTCTCTTGATCATGACTTCTTAATTCCATTTCTTCAAACACTACTCAGTTTTGCCCACCTGAGTCTGACGTCAAACTTCCTTCGTACTGAATCGCGATCTGAGTCCACATCCGCTTCCGGAAACTTTGCGAAATAATGCCTCTCTTCCTAAAAAAAGTGCAATATTATACTTGCAGTCTGACTCATATCTCGTGTCCCCTGTCATTTTCAGTGTATACATACCCTATTGAAGTGTTTGAACCCATTATTAATCATGATTGAAGCTCTTTTTCTGCAGAGCTGCATTTATTTAACTCTTTCTCCCAGCGGCCATTCCTTTTTCCTAAACCCTAGCACTGTACCTCACGCCGAAATCATATTTCGCCTACGGTCACCCAAATATCATAAATATTTATTTCCAGGAACACCTACAATTGTTTACACTTTTTCATCGTGTGCCCTATCGTTCTTGTTGGCATAGAGACGGGAGCGTTCAATGGTTGAGCTTTAACTTCTACCTATAATATTCTGTTTCTCCGTTTCTCCATGTTGACAACGCTTCTTCCAAGCTTTTGGTTATTTACTTTTGCCTTCCTTTGCCGCCCCTCATTCCATACGCAGTATATTACCCGTTGATCTATGTTCTAGGATTCTCCGCTATCCGCCTATTTCATTTCGCACAGTCGTAATATGTAATTTCTCCTCCCAACTACGGCTTTATATTTTGTACTTTTTTTGTCCAGGACACCCTCCTAGGAATTAAGGTTCTCATTCTAAGTGATTCAGTCTTCATGTTATCCTTTACTTGCCGAGCTTCTGCCCTCAATTTTGCGCTTCTGGTATTTCATGACCGCGGAAGACCTTTCTCTCCCGCCGCCAAGTACGAGACGAGGCTCAGTGGACCGAATTCCTCAGTAGCTAGGATTATATATATATATATATATATATATATATATATATATATATATATATATATATATATATATATATATATATATATATATATATATATATATATATATATATATATATATATATATATATATATATAACGTACGAGGGTCATCCGGAAAGTAGTACCCGTTCGTGCCGCATGAAGTGCTGACGACGCGAGTAGCCGCTGGACGAGGTCAGATAGCTTCAGTGGCTTGTCTGCCTTCTCTGAGCCAAGTTGCGTGACGCTAGCATTGCCTGTGTTGTTTCTGTGATTGTTTACAATGTTTAAAAAAATTGAGAACGCCGCCAGTTGTGAAGTGAGGGCAGTGATTAAATTCCTCAATGCAAGAAACGTTCGCCCATGTGATATTCATCGCCAATTAAAGGAGGTGTATGGAGACAATGTAATGGACGAGTCGTCTGTTCGGCGGTGGTGTCGCAACTTCAACATGGGGAGGGGGAACACACACGACGATGAGCGTTCGGGGAGACCGTCTGTCATTACAGACCAACTGGTGAGCTCAGTTGACGAATTCGTGAGGAACGATCGGCGCGTCACAATTGATGACATCTGCGAGCATTTTCCCAATGTTTCTCGAACAATTGTTCATGAAATTGTTAAACACCATCTGCATTATGCAAAAATTTGTGCAAGATGGGTCCCTCGCGTATCTCAATGAGCTGGCGGCGAAGGACTATGCAGCAGGAATACAGAAACTTGTCACACGTTATGACAAATGCCTTAATTTGCTTGGAGATTATGTTGAGAAGTAGTTTAAAGTATCCTCTTTCAAATAAGATTATGTTGAGAAGTAGTTTAAAGTATCCTCTTTCAAATAAAATTTTTTATGTTTGTTAATATTTACTTTTGTGTCTTTATTTCACGAACGGGTACTACTTTCCGGATGACCCTCGTATATGGAACATTTGGACGACACATTAGAACACAAAAATATTAGTAGAGAAAACATGAAAGGAAACCTTTTAGAAAGTTAAGGTCTGAGGCCATCTCAAGGTGAGACTGGAAGGTTTTGGTCGCATGGAATGCGAGGGCTGTTGCGGGAGAGGCACAGGGTGTGCTGGGAAGGGATCTAATAATGACGGCTGAGGCCGGAAATTTTAAAAGATCAGAAAGCTAAATGTATATGTATACATACACAAATAAACATATAAAGTGTGAGAAACATATAAGAATCATTTTTTACGGAAGAATAAAATATTTGCTGAATAAATATCTGAATCGAATTTTTATTTGAGTACCGGCCCGATGACTTACTTTTACAGAGGCCATTTTTAATAGGCACACATGAACAGCTAAAAATATGAGATGTAACTCATATGAGTTGCATGATCTATGTTGGATATTTCTTGGGTTGCCTAATTTATTTAATTTCATTCATGAGAATATATCGCATTTAGTAGTTCGAGGCGTGATATAGTGGAATTGGAACATAATAAAGAACGTTATTTATCCTAATAAAATATCTCAAGCAAAATCATAAGAAAATTATACAGTTAACATAAGTTCCCTGTGTGGAAAAAAACAAGGGTTAACGTCCGTACTTACTACTCATAAACGTATGATATAATAAGCAAAAATATTCATTGTTTTAGTGTACTTTTAACGAAGAATGGCTTGAAATTGGCCTGGAATGTAATGCCGTAAGCGTTAATACAATCATTTTTATTAAAAAGAAATTTTAGATGCCTTAGGATAAAATTCATTCTAAATTTATGTTATAATCTTAGATACGCCCTTATGGTATAGTTGCAAAGTGAAACATCTCCTGAGGATGAAAAGAGCTTCTCATAATATGCATACGTAAGCGGCTAGCGCGCTCCGTTTGCAATCAGAGATGATTTATGAACTCAATAGCAGCGCGCTACGTGCGCAACAGCCGCTGATAAACGGTGTGCTAGGCATTGATCTCTGTGTGCTTGGGGGCCATTCCGCCTTGGCGTTCCGCGGAATAGTGGAAGAAGTAAGCAGCGTCGAGTGCCCAAGGCATACTTCAGCTTGTAGAGCACCGCTCGGGACCTGTTAATCAAGGCAGTTTTCATTTGCGTAGTTTCGTCGTGGATATTCCAGAGTCCATTTGCGTTTCGTCCTAGAGGGCGCGGATCCGTATTATGATCTCAAATTAGCTCATGATGGTATCCGCCCGGGAAACGAAGGCCTGAACTAACGGCGGGTAATTTTTCCTGGGTACTCGGATCCCATCTTAGAGGGGAGCGTTTTGAGAGCTGTTTCAGTACTCGGTCCTCCGAATAAGACGTTAAACTACGCCTCTAGAAGTGCAAAGGTGGAAATCTACGCGGACATGGGGGTCTTCACGGTTATTTCCCATCCTGAAATCCTTTCTATCGCCACACAACGTATTGCGCTCCCCGTTTCTTCAATGGTTGTAGACTAATAACGGCATTGTCAAGTAACACAAACACTCTGCCAATGTTTTCATTAATTCTCAACTACTTTGTTGGCCCAAAGGGCAGATGAAAATATTAAATTGTTCCCAGAGATATATGTCACTATAACGCCGCTTGCGTAAAAACGAATGCATTTAACTTTCTAGGGGTTTCTCTCTGAAAGATAAAAGTGACCTCCAGTTTGCATTATTCTATAACACTCGAGGTAACAACAGATCCATTTAATTATTTTGCTTTTGTTTACATGGTGACCTTATGACTTGGATGCATTTTGTTTGCCAAAGTTCAAAAGTTGCAATCCACACATTATAGCTGGTATTGTAACGTTCTTACTCCCGATGTTGCTTCAGCGTACACCTGGGCGTTACTAGTCATACTTGGGATGCTTCAAAATTCTTTATAACCAACGTGAACATTACTGTCTACATCACTCCTTAGCGTTCAAACAAAACCATTTCAAATCCTGACAGAAAGGTCAAGGAAATATCGGAATATAACAATGAAAATTCGGTTTACGCTGTAAGTGATCCCGAGGGGAAAATAACCATTTAATAAGTGGTATTTCTGAATAGATGGAAAGAACATGTCAAAGAAGTATTTGTATAAGGATAAAGAAAGAAAATATTGTAAGGATAGCCTACGGCCAAGAATACGTAAGGGCAAGATAGAAAAAAATCAAAGGCCATGGGAAAAGATAACATGGCTACAGGACTTCTCAATAATTTCGGAAAACAAAGAAGGATGTACATCTTATTGGGTCTTTGGTTGCATTTATGAGGAACTTATTTTGATTGAAGAAATTGTTAAATTATTATTGATACCATTCCAAAAAAATATAAAAGCAGCAGTGCGTGTGAGCTTCAAGATTATAAGTTGAATTTCATGTTGGCACAAGTATCCCTTGGATTCATTATCAAAATAACGGAAGATTGCAAGAATAATTGGAAGAATATCAGCAAGTATTAAAAAACGGGGTTGCATACGTATTATGCCAATATTGGGTGAAAGTGTAGGGCAATAATGAGGACATATGTAGAAGAGAACAGAAGATGATATACTTTTATGCACCGTAGCATTTGAGGTGCTTGGCGTAGTAGTCTTAGCAAAATTAATAAAGATGAGAGTTCACCAGAGACATACACGATTTATCAGGAACCTGTACATATCTCAAGACGGGGGATCGAGATTGTGCGGTGGCTATCGTACTGGCTTCTCACCCAGAGGGTCCGGGTTTAAAGTCGATGGTGTTGAATATTTTTCAGTGGTATCTCGACCCCTACTTGAGGTGCTTTGTGGAGGGCACTTTGAGTGAGGACGCCGTCCGTCGGATGGGACGTTAAGCTGCGGACCCCTTGCCGCCTATCGCAACTAACGCCGACACTGGGTTCCGCTCCACACTTCATCCTTTCCTGTCCATCCCTAGTGGCACAAATGACTTCAGCTGTCGATCGCCTCCCCTAAATACTACTACTAATGTCTCAAGACTGCGAAAATGATGGCCACAAATGTAGAGCCGGAATGAACAGAGCTAGACATAGAGTTACGATGAGGATGCCCATTGGCATCTGTTTTCCTGCAGTGAATACTATATATCTACGTGGGCAGTAGCAAGGAGGCCTAGGAAAATCTGGAGGGAAAGTGGGAGGTAAACTTCCCAAACCAGATAGATTGTCGGATGATTAAGCGTTGGCCATGTCAACCAAAGGGTTACAATCATTAATTAGCCCATTGCAAAATTTATTGATAGGTATGGAATGAAATTTGGTCAAAATAAATTAAAAGTAATGAGGTTTCCAAGAAATAGGAAGAAAAAATGAACATTCAGAGTCAGGGGAAATACATTAGAATATGTTACTCAAGTCAATCAGATTTAAAGTGATTTGGAGGAGAGAGGGACATTAAAAGAAGAATATCGGGTAGATAATCGATTCAAAAGAGACTGGAGCTCATAAAAGTAACCTTAAATAAAGAGGAAAGGAAAAAAGCTAGTGAAAAATAAAGTGGAACGTACTTTAGTCTAGTTCGGAAAAATAGGGCGTTGTGGTAAGATAATGGGCGTAAATTGGAAGCTTTTGAGATTCAGGTGCGAATAATGGAAAATACAGAATCGGTGGTAATAAAATCCAACGGTGAAGTTATAGCCATGGTGAGTGAAGAGGAACAGCTGTTTGGAGTGTGTCGAACAATGCACAAGTGAATGCTGAGATTCTGAAAGCGGTCGTAAAAGGGGAAAATAATGCGACATCTAAGGAAAAAGAAATAACAGATAGACATTCTGGATAGTATAATGGAGCTAAAAGTCATGCCGAGCTAAAGAATAAGTCATTGAGACAGGTAGTATGAGATTTTACGATATTTTGTTACATGTTAGCCAGCAGCACAATACTGTATGCTGCCTAGGTTCATCAAAAACATACCCTTTTCCGGCAGCTCATCACCTAAAAATATTATTTAAAGTTATTCATTGAAAAACTTAATAATTAGAGAGCTTAAGTACTGCAAAGTAGACTAGGGTTTTGCTTTATGAAAACGTAAGAAAAGGTCGACCATACCTCATAAATGGTTCAAAAAACATCGATATATTTCGTCGGCTATATGGGACAACCGAGGAAGTCTATGGCATGGCAACTACTACCATTCAAGTTGGCGACGTCTTAAGAGCATTTCCTGATGTTTTTAATAGATGGCTGGGTGATGATGCCTCAAACAGATAAGCAGCGTCGCCGATCTCCACACCGCGTTCCAAAGCCACCGAGTCCATAATTCAGCGCCGCTTGTCACTAGGGAACTTACCTGCAAAAGAGCAATAAAAGACACAGGTGAAATAAGACGAAAAGAATAAGCAAGCACTAGCGCACTTGAAAAGTTTATGGCACATTGTAATGGTTTAAAAAGTTTTCAATGTTATTAAGGCTATGACGTATTCTAGGATGAATTGTGAGGTATTCCATATCGCATGCATTGTGCTTGTGAAAACATATGTATCGTGCCTTTTCATAAAATATGCCTCAGCTCCCTCCCCGGACTACAACCTTGACGTGGTGGAAGGGCTTGTGCGTTCCGATGACCCCTAGAGCTGTACTGGCGGGAGTAATAAAAATTGCTCCTGGTAGGGTCACCCATGCCAGATAGGTCGAAGGTTAGGAGCCAGACGAAAGGTAGTCCACGCAGCGTCTGTTCCTCAGTGAGGCGGCTGCAATGGCGTCTGACCCCAGTGGGGCGGCCAGTAAGTGATGGTGTCACGTTAAAAACACTATTGAGGAAGGCAACGGGAAACCACCTCAATTATCATTCCCAAGAACAATGTGATGGACAATAGAGATATTTTGAGTCCTGGCAACCACGGGGCTCGGCCCAATCGGCCGTGTGTCGTGCCCGGCAGCGGGGGAGGCAAGGCTTCCGCGGTCGTCATCCCACGAAACCCTTGCAAGGGAAAACCAGCAGCAGCAGGACAGAAGACGCAGGAGAAGAAGACCAAATTAGTTAGAATAGGAACGTGGAATGTTAGGACAATGATGAGGACGGGGAAATTGGAGAATGTTAAGCGAGAGATGGAAAGGGGAAATATAGATATTTTAGGTCTATGCGAGGTGAGATGGAAAGATAGCGGGGATTACTGGAGTGATAAGTATAGAATAATATACAGCGGTGGGGACAAGAGCCAACGAGGGGTCGCCATAGTATTAAATGAAGAGGTAGGAAGAAGCGTCGTCAACATAGAGCAGGTAACGGATAGAATACTACTAGTGGAGATAAAAGCAGAACCGACGAACTTAGTTATTATCCAGGTATACATGCCACCGAGCAACCATAAGGAAGAAGAGGTCGATAGGATATACGATCAGTTAGAGGACATGATTGCATGTGTTCCTGCAGGGAAACATTTGATAGTGATGGGGGATTGGAATGCGACAGTAGGCGAAGGAAGAGATGGTGATGAGGTGGGGGACTACGGTTTAGGCACGAGGAATGACCGCGGGGAGAAAGCAGTTGAGTTCTGCAGGAGACAGGGGTTAGTTATCACCAACACTTGGTTCAGACACCACAAAAGACGCAGGTATACATGGAAAATGCCAGGTGACTCGGGAAGATATCAGCTAGATTATATCCTGGTTAGACACAGGTTTAGGAACAGTGTGATAAATTCCCACAGCTTCCCGGGAGCGGATGCGGACTCAGACCACAATTTAGTTGTTATGAAATGTAGCGTACGTTTTAAAAAGATAAGGCAGGGGCGGAGAGTTAGAAAATGGAATGTAGAAGCATTAAATGGGTTGAAAAGAAAGGAATACAAACAGGCGGTAGAGAAAATCATGGAGGACGGTAAAGAGCTAAGTACTATTGAAGAAAAATGGGAATGTATCAAAAAAGGGTTGTCTAAAGCGGCAAAAGACACTATTGGAACCGTTAACGCTAAAAGGACTCGTAAACCATGGATCACGGATGAGATGATTACAAAAATGGATGAGCGGCGAAAATGGAAGAATATAAATACAGAATTAGGCAAAATGAAGTACAAAGAATTGAACAATAAATTGAGGCGGGCAACAAATAAAGCCAAAGAAGCATGGTGGAAGACGCAGTGCGAGAATATGGAAAGTCTGCAGAGGAAGGAGGAAATCGGTGCGCTTTACAGCATAGTTAAATCTTTATCGGGAAGTAAGAAAGGGAGATCAACGATAGCAGTTAGAGATAAGGCCGGTAAGGTAATAGTTGACGCAGGAAAGATCCAAGAGAGATGGAAGGAATATGTAGAAGACCTGTATAGTAAAGAGCTTAGACCAACAAAGTTAGACATTGAAAAGGAACATGACGTAGAGGAAGATAGCTTAGGTCCAGGCATACTAGACAATGAGATAGAAAGGGCATTAAGGGAGATGAAACTAAATAAGGCCGTGGGGGTAGATAACATTCCCGTGGAACTTTTGAAATGCTTGGGAAAATGTGGGAGGAAGAGGCTATATGGGCTGATCCGTAGTATTTATGAGGAGGGAATCTGGCCGGAAGACTTTGTGAGATCAGTTTTAGTTCCTATTCCGAAAAAGGTAAAGGCCACGTCATGTGAGGACTATAGGACAATTAGTTTGATATCCCACGCAGCTAAGGTTGTTCTCAGGATCATAAACAAAAGGATAGAGAGTAGGGCAAATGATTACTTAGGGGATGATCAGTTTGGGTTTAGGAAGGGGAGAGGTACGCGTGATGCCATTGCAGTAATGAGATTATTAATCGAGAGGAATATAGAACACAACCAGGAGGTATTTGCCTGTTTCGTAGATTTCGAAAAAGCGTTTGATAGAGTAAATTGGGAAAAACTAATGAGTATATTGCAGAAAATAGGAATAGATTGGAGGGAAAGGAGGCTAATCCGCAACCTGTACATGTCTCAGACTGCTCAGGTGAGGGTGGGAAACGGGGAGTCAGGATGGGCAGTGTTAGGAAGGGGTGTAAGGCAGGGTTGCCCATTATCACCGTTGCTGTTCAACCTGTACGCAGAAGAAATGATCAAAGAGGCATGGGAAGAACTCGAGGTAGGAATGAAAGTGGGCGGGGAATTCGTAAAATCAGTTAGGTTTGCTGATGACCAAGCTTTAGTTTGTCAGTCAGCCAAGGGGCTGCAAGCATTGCTTAGTGAATTGGAAATTCAGTGCGACAGGTATGGGATGAGAATCAATATTAATAAAACAAAGGTTATGCGATTTTCTAGAAAGAAAAAGGCCAAGCTTAACATTAAAATAGGAGGGAAAAAGCTAGAGCAGGTAGAACAGTTTACGTATCTCGGTAGTGTTTTGGACCAACACGGTCAAAGTAGTAGGGACGTAAGGAGAAGAATTGCGCTAGGCAAAGAGGCTTTCACAAGGAGGAGGGAGTTGATGACAGGGACTTTGAGTAAGGATGTTAAGAAAAGACTCGTAAAAACTTTGATATGGAGCGTAGCTATGTACGGAGCGGAAACGTGGTCATTGAAGCAGGAGGATAGACGTAGATTGGAGGCTTTTGAAATGTGGGTGTGGAGAAGAATGGAGAAGGTGAAATGGACAGAGAAGAAAACAAATGAGGAAGTACTTGGTATGGTGGGCGAAGAGATGGGTTTGTTGGGAGCAATCCTATGGAGGCAGGAAAAATGGATGAGGGGGGTGTTGACCGGCAGTGGGATGTTGAAGACTGTGATAGAGGGTAGAATGTTGGGCAAAAGAGGAAAGGGAAGGAACAGGATAGGGTTGTTGGACGGGATGAAGGGAGGAAGGAAGTACTCGGAGATGAAGAGGGACCTGATATAGAGTAGGATGATTGATTTTGTGTTTTGTTAGGAGTAATAAAATATTTGTTTGGTAGTTGTGTCAGTCCAAAAACCTACCTTAACCGGTAGATTACTTAAAAAAAAAAAAATATGCCTCAGCTAAAAGGCTGTATCATCTAATTTTCGGTTTGAGAAGATATGAAAATATTGGAGGAATTATGATTCATGATAAATTCAACAGAGAATACAAAACTCTTCAATATACTTACAAGGACTCACACCACTTCCGCAGTATAATTTAACTACAATATCGCCATATTTTCTGAATATTTCCTACTCTCATAGGCATTCTGAAAAAAATGATTTTGATACACACGAAAGATATTACATAAAATTATTAATTTTAAAACAAATGAGCATTTTCCCAAAATCATTGTCTCTTGAAGCATAATTCCTATCTTTACCTCAGCGTACAAAATAAAGTTTACTTTCCCGCTTTTTTAACCACAATATACTTACCCGTCTAACGAATGTTTCAACGTACCGCAACTTATCAATGCCTACTCAGAAATTTTTTTTCTGAGTCAAAATTACTTTTCTTATCCAGAGACAATCTCCACGGAGCCAAAAAGTCAAATTTCTCTGCCTCGTCAATTGGCAGACTGCAAATGAGTAATAGTCCGAAAAAAGAGTCAAATTATAACTTCTACGCCATACCAATTTAATGTCACATAAACGAAGGATAAAATTATATAGGCGCATGGGACGCGGCTGAAAAGATATTACCAGTCACATAAATGTATAATTTCTAGGATACCTTAGAATGGTTTGGAATGGTTTTCGCTAAATTGAATTTGACGCAGAATCTTTCTGAACGACAAATTTTGGATGTTAAATTGGAGCAAAAGATTTTACTTCTAAATGTACATTTTCTCTGCAAATAAAAACTAAAAACCATTTCAACAATATAGCAGTAATTATCCAAAGAATCCTGGGCATTTAATTAATCTAGCACTGTGCCTAAGTGTATTTATTTCGCATTGGCCGAAGGAACTTATCCATCAATTATAAGTTTTCAATTAAAATAAATTTTTGGACTAAAAATTCGCATATATATAACACCATAAGCGACGTAATTCATATCCAAAAGAAGGCAAATAGCCCTTCAAGAAGATAATTTAGCATTATTATAGCGAAAATATATTGGGATTTCGATATCCATTAAATACCATAACACTTCATAAAAAATCTAACGGCAAAAGATCTATTCGTTTAGGCGCGTCATATTATGTGAATGCAGCATCAAAGTAAGAATCTATTTAATTATTAATATAATAAACATCGATAGACAGATGTTTCCATTAGTATAAATCCCCAATTTAAGAAAAAGCCATAACTCACCGCGACAACTATTCCGACTGTCAAATGTATTCACCTCGTGACGAAGAAGTTTATCTCTCACAGTTATGGGAAAAACGGATGAGACCGTTGGTACACATCTGGCAGAGACGTTCCCTTTTTCGAAAACTAATTTGATATATCAATAAAATATCAATGCCATTTGCGCAAACTGATAAAAATATTTATTAAAATATTCTGGAGTGCATCCCAGAGTTAAATCAACCAATTATTGATAAAATCTTCTGATCTGAGAGATTTCCAATACCCAATACCATATAGAGCAATATTGAAAGAAGCTATTCCGCAGTAAAGCCACTCCGAGACGAGGGAGAAGGTTATTCTTATTAAAGGTAAAAAATAAGAAACATTATATGTGTTTTTGTAGAATTAGACCACTCCCTCAATGTTTGATGCTTATCACGTTTTTAAGCAAACATTCCTCTGAAGGGGGATTTTAAAAGTTTTGAAATGAAAAATCAAAATTGGAATATTTAGCTAATCAATTCGTTAAAAAAGCGAAAAATTTAGTCCACCTAATATTTAGTACGCGTAAATTATAGGCGATGTTGCGAAAATACTTCTTCATTGATGCAGTTACAGCATAGGCGGAGGCGTGGAAGCAGATCACGTGCGTGGTTGGTTGAGCTGCCTCGATCGGAATGCCAGCCCTTGGGGGTGGGAGATACTCATCGCAACGCATCTAAAACCAATTAGGCCGTCGAATGCGATCACGCATACCTGTGCGCCACGAGTCGTCATGTGTTTCGGATAATTCCCAGATCGGAAGGGTGAGGACGCTCTTGGGGAGGGAAACGGCATATTTCCACACGTGGGTGAAGTGATTGCGAGACACCAAACCCTTCCGACCGAGATCCACATTTTCCACGCACGCCGTTGCGCTCGGAGTGCGGGTCTGCCAAATTTGCACGCATGGAATATGTGATTCCCATCTCGCTCCAAATTTACACACGGTATCCAAAACTTGCCCAAAGCGGAGTGACGATCATCGTTAGGCGTAAGGGAGGGGAGGGGTTGTACGGAGAAATACCGCGAATTTTTTTTTTATACCTTTCGAGATCTCACGTAAGTGCGCGGAATTCCCTTCACTGTGAACATTTTCGCATTCACACTCCCCGATCCACGGGTCTTTTCCATTTATATGGTTTGATTTTCATGGCAGTCCATTTAATTTTCACACGTTCCGCAGCGACTGCGATTTTCGCATGAAAACTACTACTTCGTGTCCACAAATTTTCCCTAACAATTTTCCCAAAATATACCACATTTTATCCCGGAAGACATTCAAAACATAATCATTTTACTGGGCGATGAGGTATTTTTTTCCTCCATATTGCGTAAGTAAAAGACGATTACCTAGGTTGAAACTGATTAAGATTTTTAAAACATTTTCTTTGTGTGTTAGTGTAGCACATGTAATCCTTTTTATGAACCCATCCCATAAAATTTAATATAAGTCAATTTCAAGGGTCATAAACATATCCTAAGAGTTGTAGATAAATTATAATTAGATTAACAGCAGTTAGCAACGCATTAACTTTTTTCCAGGAAAAAATTTTACATAATTTTATATATGGGTGTGTGTGTGAATATATTGACATGCATATACGCCCTTGTATACTATTATTACTTGATTTTTGTTACATTAGGGCAAATTTCCCGGTGGCAACGGTCTGATAATGCACCCTACTAACGCACGAATAGAGCATTTATGAAACAAAATGAATTTAAAACAAAAACACTTCAAGATTCTCGTAATTCCCAATCGTACCAGGGTCAAGCACCATGGCTCAGAGCCAACACTACACTCCGCCGAAAATTAGGGGCAAATCTACATCACTTCCATAGTGACACACCGTTATGACACCAAACATTTCTACGATCCAGCTTCACACGCCATCAATATCACCTACAGAACAACATTTAAAAAAATAAAATAATATATTAATCAGCAGACAATACGAAAAAATGTAATACCCAGTCCTGTGCCGTAAGATTAATGGGAAACTATTCTTAAAACTCCTGAAGATTGATTGAAAGGGTTTAAACAACCCTCCAGGTGGCTGGTTTCATTCAACAATACTCCTGTTAATAAATAAATATTTTTTATTATTTTTTTATTATTCTTCATTATTCACTCAAAAACTGTGGTAGTTTTTTTCCTTAAAACTTGGTTGTTCTACCTTACACACGAATACATGGATGTGTATATGTATCATCACGGTTTCCGAAAAGGTAGATCCTGCGAGAGACAACTCGCGCATTTTTGTCATAATATTCTTATTTCGGGAGACAGCAATATTCAACTGGACGTGATTTTTCCAGATTTTAGTAAATCCTTCGATAATGTACCTCTTAGTAAACTGCTTGCAAAGCTAAAACATTATGACTTAGATAAAAATATCCGGGGTTGGCTTAAAGACTTTTTGAATAGTCGGGTACAAAGAGTAGTCATAGATGGAAGGTGGCTCAAACGAAGTAGAAGTTACTTCAGGTGTTCTCCAGGGAGGTGTAATCGAACCTCAATCATTCCTACTTTACATTAACAACATTGACTCCGCAGTCAATAAGCAAGATGTGTACCTGCCGATGATGCAGTGGTTTACCGTGATATCCGTGATCCTGAGGATACAAGCAGCCTTATCAGATGATCTTAATGTTATATAGTATAACGGTGGTGCGACACTTGGAAATTAGAATTAACATTAAAAAAGTGCTGAGTGTGGCGAAAAGCAGCATCTATTTAATATCTCTAAATCGCTTCATACTGACAATCTGATTGACAATAGTGCTTATATTAATTATTTACCCGTTAAAACCTCTTAAAGCAGGCTATAAGAAAGATTTCCCCAAATATTGAGAAATAGATTCGATGAGAGATATTTATTCCTCGTGTGAAAATATAACATTGGAAATAAAAGATGTGAATGAGAAGGAATAGTGGCCCATTGAGTAAGGACTTTTGATCGCAGGATCCAAGTTCGAGTCCAAGGGGTGTCTAGGGGTACCCCAACTTCACTGGACCTCAGTGATTTACTGCATACTTAACATCCCGAAAAACGGCAGATTGTGCAGACACTAATGACCATTCTACCCAGAATTTGTCATCAGCACACGCCACAGAGATCAATAAGATGTGTAATCTACACCTATTTGTAGGACCAACCTTAAGTTTGATTGCTCTAGCAGCGTGTATGGTAGTGTACAAGTAATGGATGCGCTATATTTTCAATAGAGTTTCAAATTTAGTTTTGTAGTATCCATGAAATTACTCATGTCTTTCAATAGATCCAATATTTTATAGTAGATATACCTTGTACCTATATTTTTCTTGGGTGTAAATAATACTGTACACTATGGCAGGAATGATGTTCGTCTTGAAATGAAGGATGGTCACTAGTGGAAGAAATGTAGTTAAACATACAAGACTTCCCTAATTGCACCTGAAACGTTTTCATGGAAATATGATAACCTTTGTTTAAAAAAATATTCATTCAACTAATGTATGGCAAATTCCTGCTGTTTGATAATCTATTTTAATGCAAACAACGCAAGTGTGAATGGTATGAGAACTATACATTAAACAATTAAAACTGTTTTCATTTATTCTAAGGAATGAAGGATCGCCGGAAAGGGAGGATATGGTTTGCGAATAAGATAATATCGACGGCAGGGGACCGACCTTATGAGCTAAGGCCAGGCGTATGTTCACTGTAAGCAGCCAGGCAACTCTAGACTCAGAGAAGTCGTGCGCTCCAGGGGATTAAAAGACCTGCGACCATAACACATTAGCCTGCAGACGAAAACTAGGAAGGGAATAATTGGCGTAAGTGAGGATCCCCATCTCTGGAAATTATCCCCCGAGGTAACTTCGCTCCAAACCATGTCCTCATAATCGCCGTACTAACCGCTTCACATAGCCGTACTCTGAGCTATAATTAAAATAGAGCAATCAAGACATCGTAAATGGGGCAAATATGTAGTAAATAGACTAGAAAAACAGCAATGTAAAAACTGCCCTGTAAAAAATCATTTTCAACGATTATTTATTTAACGTGCCTATACAAACACATACATATACAATTATATATATATGTATTTGTGTGTGTGTGTCTATGCGTACGGTACTACTGTTTCTCCCGAGGAAGACGGAGCTAAATTCCGTCGAAATTATTAAGAAATAACGTGCGAGTGTTTTCTTATGAGTTCTTATAATATTTGTTGCTGTCCAAGTTTTTTTCAACACTTCTGTGTCACAGCGACGAAATCATCTGTGTGTGTGTGTGAGTATATTTATATATATATATATATATATATATATATATATATATATATATATATATATATATATATGTACGTCAGACTCTGCCTGACCTGAAGAGGGCCTAAGAGAAGGATGGAAGCTCAAACCTTCTAAAATGTGTTCTTTTACGCATTATCTATTTTATTTTTGTGTTGTATTGTGCCGTTCAAATGTTATAAATACACCTGCATAACTTCCAAGAAGTAGAATAAACTCGATGATGCCATCCCATTATAAGAATATTAAAGAACAAAGGTTGGCGTAACCGTAGCCGTCCAATTTGAAGGTGAACGATGAATGAGCAAGAGGTTGCAGATACTGGTCCACGGAAGCAGGGATTCTTCCACTGGGTGGATAGAAACAGGGCATCCTGAATGGAGGACATTATGACTTTTGCACAGCATGGAAAATTAGAGATTTTTCACGAAGGAAAGGTTCAAATAACTCTGTTTCTTACACTGGAACACCACAAAGTATTCTACTCAACTGTCTCCCAAAGTAAAGAATATTAATGAATATTTCCGCTGGATCGTTAGAAAGTAATGGTTTCGGTTAATTGATGGAAATAGAATGGGATTCAGTGAGGGCAGTATTTGGGGGAGTGTGGCCTAATGAGTTCCAGAAAAAGAGAATTCCAGAAAATCCGCCAACGCATATGCCATAAAAATATTTAAGACACTCATGCAATATCCTAGGAATTTTATAATTTATCCAAGAATTTTAGAATCGCCAGATATCCCATATGAAATAACATAAAATTGAATTTTAGGACAAAATATTTGGCGAATACAAATATTTCTGGTCTCACTACATTGAGCAGGACTCGAAATTTTGCCAAATTTCATTTCACTTTACCAACCGGTTAACGGATAAAACAAATATGCTGATTGTTCTTCGTTAACGGCCTTTTGGGTGAAATAATAGTAATTGCCTTAAAATATATTTTTCTGGCGATATTTAATTTCATAAATGTTTATTATATACCCTTCAAAGGTAATATAAATGAATGCATTTACGTAGTTCGATAAAGTAACTAAATACGTTGAATAATTCCTGTTTCCTAACATAAAGACACAGCAGAGCGCTAGATTGAAGTAAAGATTTTATATAAAAATAGAGAACGAACATTGGAGAATGCAACAACAACTATGAAAATAATTTTTAATAGCAGTGTTTGAGATAAACCACAGAATAAAGAGCGACTAGAGCCCTTACCATTCTATAAAAATTTTATGCATAGGAAACCGAAGTCACCTGATGACTGATTTGGTGCCATTACTTTCGCGGATTTTTTTATACAATATTTTCCCAATGATTACTAATGGATCAAACTTCTACATTCGTATCATTACGAAGCTAACTGATGAAATGTTATAGAGTTCAGGTGAGTAATAATTAGTAATTTACTAGATATTCGGCTGCGTCGCTGCTGGATCCTGATGCTTCAGATAATTTCGGGAGTGAGAAAAATTAAATGCAAAGTAGAGTACACCAGACCATTCGACAACCAAAATATGCAGGATGGTAGTGAAATATTTGCGAGGAGAGAATAATTCCTAAACGCAAAACTGTCAACTATGTAGGATGGAAGAAGTAACGTAAAATTAGATAAAAATTATTACATTCCTTTGATCAAGAATTTCTTTACATTAATTTCCTTCTGGAACGCACTTTGTTCCAACGCAAAAAAATGAATATGCGTTTTCTAGGGGAGGTGAAGACATTAAAAAAGGACCAAAGTCCCGCTGGGAACTTTGAGATAAATATTCTTCGGCTATCGCAAAAAAAGGTGTGGCATTAAGCTTTCTTCGTCAATGGCCACGTAATCGCCTCAAAAGAAGACGTGGATTATGCATAAGGACCGACTCTTCGGCCTTAGGGGAGAATAAGAATCGAAGGAAACGGCGCGCAGGAAGAAGAGGAGGAGGCAGGGAACGATGGGACGATGGTGACTGGAAATCAAGGAGTCCCATGAGAAAGAACTCGGCAAAGGGACTCCCATAAATGCATGTAATGATGAAGGAATCATTATCCGAAGGTGTTATAGCAAGAGTGACGGTCGGTGAGGAGATGGAAAAGGAAAATAAAGGGCCGAGGAAGGAGAAACGTTTGGATAATAATTGCAATGTGAATTCCCATCAAATAACTACGAATGAATTGGCATTAAGGACGAACCATCAAAAAATATGATTGAATTCACATTAAGGACGTACTGAGAGTAAAAAGAGTGCTGAAAGATATGTTGAAAAGATTAGAATAGCAACCTGGCTATTTTATTGGTCTCAATTCAACGACGAGAATTTTTATTTTCGATCCCAGTATTTTGAATTTCATAGAAGTTACGTTCCTTATATCACGGATGCGACAAAAACACTAAACGGGGAACTCATTGGAATTTATAGGTTTTCCACCTTCAGTAATGCAGTGAAAATTCAAAATTTCTCAACTTATCCTGAGTCTTTATTAATTTGAATTTCCTTTCATGGTTTACCCCGTGCAGAAAATTATTCAAATTTAAATTGCTGGGGTATTCCTGGTTTTTAATGCCACATTTGGTTAATTCATATTTTTCCAATAATTTTATTTTTTGAATCTAGCACTAGTAGTAGGCACATTAAATTCATTTAATAAAGGTGTAGTATTATTCCGCCCTTTCCATGACAAGAATAAAAATCAGATTTATGGAATTCGAAATTTTAAGGGACTTTTTTTATTGTCTTATAAAACTGATGATAGTTAAAACCTTTAATAAATAATCAATATCATATTGGATAGTTAACCCAAGATTTGGAAAAAATACGGGCGTTACAAGTACATTATAGCTTTCTACAGCGAAGACATAGAGCGCGACCCAACTCGGTAGTTAGATTGCGATGCTAGGCTTTTCACATATTACAAAAACACGTAAATATTTTTGGTGACACGATTAGTAATACATACTTATTTTTTAATTTTCTCTCAGTTCCCGTCAAGTCTCTCTCATAATTCCCATCCTTTAATTACTACGTGCATATCATAACATTTGGTACTTTTTGGTATCCTGAGGAAAGATGTTTTGCACATTTAATTCCTGGCAGCATGAGAAGTTACACTTCATGAAAATTATCTCGTTTGCCTAATTGCACCAACATATGATACATTCAAGTTCAAGAATAAATTAATGCATAGACCTTAAAGCTATTCTATTTCACTTAATGAGCGGACAACGATGCAATTAAATTGGATTGTGAAAAGTAAAAGTGTGGTAGGAGAATCTCATTTATAATACTCCAGAGCAAATTTACAGAGGCAGTGAGCCGGAGTATCGCGTCACGCCAACACTAAATTAGAAAAACATATTCGTAGACACATGCCCCGATTCCGATGCTCTTTACGTGGCACTTGGAAATTAATTTATTGCATTCGGAGATCCAAAGCTATATAACGGATTTTCATTTCCTTATATGTTTCTTAAATACCACATGACCCTTCCTCCCTCGTGTAGTCTATAATTAGGAAATAATTTCAGCAATGAACTGAACCACGAACATTTTGCATATTTTATGCATATTCTTCACTCCTTTATCCAAGATATGCCAATTATGTCGTTCATCATTTGTTTTTCGACCAAGAAATGCACGCAATGGTCTGATTTTTTCGTACACAATTTTCAAGTATGGGGATTTATTTTATTATTATGGAAAGCGTACATAATTAAACTGAATTGAAAGTTTAATATAATTTGAGGATTTGAAAATATAAATCACACAGTGAGCATAATACAAGTAAAGAGTAATATCTTATGTTTCCCAAATATAATAAATTTTTGTTCCGCCGTAAATTCCAGATTTCCACACATCGATGGCATATTAGTCAATGTTGAAATAATTAGAACAAGCCTAACTCTCAATGCAGCTTAAGTGTAGTTGCTAACTGCTTAACTCCAAACCATCTTGTAACTAATACTCGAATATCATTGCATTATAAAATGTTTAGTTCCACAGTTACTACCTCATTTTGGCTTGTCTATAATTTTCCTTTCCCCTACCTTGCTTATCCAATATTTTACCCTCTAAACCACATTTTCCAGCATCCTATTGTCTGGGATAAGCAGATTGATGTAAATAAACAATTTTATAACCTTAAAAATTTTTGGCGTCTTAAGTATGCTAGCTAGAATATGTATATATTTTTCTTAGGCCTAGATGTGCATCAAATTTAGTTTTAAATAAGAGATTTGATACAATATATATCCCAATGGGCATCACAATTTTCGCATTTGGGTATAATTTCTAATACTGCACTTACTACGGATGATGTGACTGATAATTTTTTCGCGAAACTTGAGATATTCGTGTACATCGTTTCACGTAGTGACGATATGGTCATCTCTCGAATACTGAAAAGTAGGAGTCCCCACTGAGTAACTCAATAGAAAAAAATGGGAGTTAAAAAGGGTTCTTCAGATTGGGATTAGAATTGAAAACATCAGGCACAATAGATGGTAAGAAGTAAGAAAAATAGGATTCAAAGATGAGCGTAAAATGTTAGGGGTTATAAATGGCAGAACAACAGCACTGTTATCGCTCAATATGTATGGCAGGTTCATGAGATGACAGCAGTTTGCTTCGGAATAGAAATGCGGCCATGCACTTGTGCATGGGACATTGTATGCTCCGACGAACAGCATCTCCGCATCCCTTGGTATTACGTGCAGTTGAGGTCGAAGGCTGGATGAATGGATCGGGATATGAAAGCGTCCCAGAGAAGGCAAGAGGAAGGGAACTCTGGGAAAAAAATGACTCCAGGAAGAGCCGTGGCCAATCCTCGGGCCTTAACTCGCCCATGCATCAGAAAAAAATAAACGGAGGAGAAATGCTCAGCAAAGGGGTACTTATGACTTGACCGTTGGTCTGATTGGCAAAGTCCGCCCTGCCTTATGGTTCCCCGCATTTTTCCTAGATAAACTATGCATTTCCATCTTAGATGCTATTTTCCACATACCGCCCCAAATGGCAGTTGCTCCACAAAATATCAATTTAGTGTATACAGTTCCTATTTCTTGAAAACCTGAACAACTTTGTTTTGCTAGTATTGATTTCCATCCCATAGCTATCACACAGATAATATTATTCTCCCATCTTTATTTTATACCCCTTGGCTAACGGGCAAACTAAAGCTATATCATCCACATGTGTCACTGATTTTATGAATTATTAACTTAATTTCATTCCTATCAACAGTTCTTCCCAAGCCTCTTTACCCATTTCCTCCATATTTACTTCAAAAAAGAGTGATAACAAACACCCCTGTTTCACTCTTCTTCCTAACAACTGCCCATCCCACTTTCCGTCATCCACTCGCTCCTGAGCAGTTTCAAATGCGTACAGGTTGCAGGTAAGTAGAATTTTCCATTGATCTACTCCAATTTTTGAAAGACACTAACTAAACCAAATTTATTCGATCGCACGCTTCATCGAAATCAACGAAACAAATATAATCTGAATGTTTTCTTTGTTGCTCTCAATCATGACCACCTTACTGCTACACCATTGAATGTCTCAACCAGCTCTGAGAGCAAAATGATCATTCTTATGTAATGACGTGCGCTGATCTTCCTTCTCATCTTCGTGATCCTAAATACCACTTCAGCTTAGCAAGACATCAAACATGTTGTTCTATTGTCCTCACGCATAGCTGCCTATACCTTTTACGGGATGGTATCTAAAACTGATATGACGAAATATTCCGGTCAAATTCCTTCCTAGGGATTAATCTCCTCTTAGATTACTCAATTGAGGTCGCAGCGTGACGCCGTCACTGAAAACGCCGCCCAACTGGGGTCAGACGCTTCTCTAACTGCCCCACTGAGGAACCAAACTGCGAGGACTATCTGTCGCCTGCCTCTTAACCTTCAAACTATATGCTATGTGTGACCCTAATAGGAGAAACTACCACTTCTCTCGCCAGCAGAACGTTCAATCCCTTTCAGTACGACAAGTCTTTACTCCATGGTGAGGGTTCACTTCTCTACCTCTTCATATTTTACCCCTCTAATTTTGCCCAAAATACCTGTTATTTTCTTCTTTCTTTTCTCATGACATTCTCTCCTATAAAAGATCAAATAAAATTTCAATTCCTTAATGTGTTTTATACTCTCACGCAATTGCGTTTTCTCATTATATACAGTAGCCCGTCAGTAACAATCAACAGGATGGATCCCAAATTTTGGTTAAATGATTTTTCCCACCGACGCGTGCGGCTGAAGTGGGGAGCTGTGTAGCGAGAGATGTGGTGGGAGGTCTTGGGAAAGCAACGCGACCAACGACAGTATTCTGTGGGTGGTTTCCGTGTGCGGATAGATGCTAAAATACATCTCTCCATTCGAGGGTTGCACCACGAATTCACAATGCCACGTTCCATGGAGCAGAATGTTAGCAGAAGAGTACAACATTCCGAAAACCATAGTGTGCCAAGATAGCCGCCAAGGTGGAACAGGGAAACGCCAAAACACACCTAAAATCGTGTGACAATCTCGTGTGATCTATTGGGCCGTACTGAAAGTGACTTACAACCCCGATGTGGCTCTCCCGAACTTCTTCGTGTTCAAAAGAATAAAATGAAGCTTGAAAAGCAACCATTTTGGAACTCTTGAGTAACGTTAATAACAGTTG
Source organism: Hetaerina americana (assembly GCF_022747635.1). Classification (NCBI taxonomy): domain Eukaryota; kingdom Metazoa; phylum Arthropoda; class Insecta; order Odonata; family Calopterygidae; genus Hetaerina; species Hetaerina americana. Next base: position 3,823,998 of record NW_027287019.1, on the reverse strand, counting down.
TGACGGGGTACCTGAACGAATATAATTAATGGTTTCCAGCGTAACTTCATTGAATTTATTCATATTGGAAATGAAAAATAGTAATTTTTTGATTCCACTGAAAAAAGTGGAATTTTTCAGGGGAATCACAAAGTTACTATTTTTCATTTCCAGTACCTGAGCGAGATTGGCTTCGACGCCTTCCGGGAGATTCCTTCGACGCCGACCGCTTCTGGCATAGGCGCTGGCATCGGTGTGTCGATGCACGAGGGCGCTAATTCGTATAGTTCAAGTACCATGTACTTTAACCTAAAATAACAGTTTCACACGGATTTAATGTACTTATTTTTGGGACAGTCCTTGTGTACTTATTATGCATCTTCCATTCTTCTATGTTCCTAATTTTGAAAAGATACCGCAGGATGCCTATTGAATTTCCTCCAGGAACCAGTTCCCGAACGACAAACCGCTTCGTTGCTTTTTAGCGCTTTTGGGGTAGTTTTTCAATTAATTTCATCCATAAAATTTGAAATACTACGATATGAATGTGCATCCAATTGTAATTATATAAATTCACATCATGTACTCATATTCCAGCGGAAAATGATTTTGACGGGATTTTTCACTTACCTTTTCATTCACTTAACGGTCAACAATGATGACTCTTTTCAACTAATTAGCCAGGATTACCACTTATAACATCTCGAAGCTGTAAGTTAACAATGAGCATCAATATTATCATTTACCGTTAAATATATCCGACTAATAAATTATCCATTATTGCTATATTTTGACGAAGGACGTTCACTTCATAATATTCAGAATTCAATCCTCCACCGTAATTTTCCGCAAATATCACTACTCTCACGAGAGGAAATTTATAATGGAGAGGACATATTCGTTTAACTTGATCTGGCTAAAGCGTCTGCGGTCCATGTCTAAAGATATTGGCTGAAGAAATAGGGAAAGATGTCTCCTGTGGGGGATGGAATACGGAAGCAGGTTGTTTCGCCAATGAAATGACGTTATGTCCAGTGGCAAATGAGGCTGAATCGTATGACTGAATATAAGTGTTTCAAAGGGGATATATATTTAATGGAAGGGCACGAAAGGCTGACGAAAATGCGCCAAGAGAATCGCGGACCACAAGTCGAGAATATTTCTTCGTGTTATGAATATTTATCGCCGCTTTATGTTACCGAGGATAACCGTAGCCGTCTTTGTAACGAATTTTCACGATTAGGATCTTTTTCGTGTGTGTTGGAAATATTCGTTACTACGTCATGGGCATACATCTTTCTCCCTTGGCGTAAAACCTTCTAGGAAGAGCATGGCCAACTTCAAAATTTTGTCGAAAATGGAAGTGGTACACTGATGACACATACGAGTACTGTTAACAGTAGTAATATAACGACAGGAAAGGGCTTGTGTTCTCCCGGAGTATCGTAAATGAGCTGCTGCCCATAAGCAACGTATGGCTTTTAAATTTCAACTTCAGCACTTTTCCTTTCATGAAATGGAGAGAAATATTCATTGAGATTTATTACTTTTTTACTAAAAATGCTGTTTATGAAGAAAGAAATGTTATTAACCTTCCCATATCAGCAGAATCAAACATTGTGCAAACGTACTCTAATGAAACTTCTGTCGCTTAAGGACTATTAAAGGATTTATCAAAATGATAGAAGATGATCAAAAAGTCAATTTCACTCCATGTTTTTCTCTAACATTGAAAATATAAGTTTTCATTATCGGCAGCATACGTTTTTAAGTTAAAACAAGCAATTTAAGTGAACATTGTGTAAAACTTGGCAAAAATTAAATTGCAAAACCTAAAGGCGCGTTCGTTTTCTTTTTTTAAGTGCTTGTCCGATACGTCAATTATGGCGTCGATCATTTGGAAGCATAAAGAATTGAAAAAGTAAGACTTGCTTCTTCCAAAATATATTTATTCATACTAGACCTGGAGTTGACGTAAAACGTTACCATGAGGTGGTATTGTGTCGAAATCCGGGTTGTATTCAAATAATTATTGGTGATTAAGTCTCTAAGAATTCCATAGGGCTACGGCTGAAAAAACGTATTTAATGTGAGGGGTGAATTTCAAGCATTCCTCTTACGGGTTATTTTACAGGGGGAGAAGGAGTTGTCATAGTTGTGCGTAATTTGGAAATTGCCCCGTAGTGAGCTGAATTGGAATGAAAGTACATTGATTGAAATTTCTAGGGGTAAATGCTAAATAAATATCCATTACTAAAAAGAAAGAAAGACTCGTACTTTTCCACAGATTTTATTATAATAATATCTGATAATAATAATAAAATCTGTGGAAAAGTACGAGTCTTTCTTTCTTTTTAGTAATGGATATTAAATACTTCCACGAAGTGAAGCCTGAAACAATAGAATATATTCGCAAAGCTAAGTAAATACTTTGCATTCCCAGTTTATTTATCAATACTAGTAATACATTAATCAGGTTCCAGGTTAATTCAGATTAGGTCAATTTTTCTACTCTCTTCGCAGAAGAACCGTGGTCGGCAACGTGCGACTTAAACAGATAACTGCTCGAATGAACCGACATCAGTACCTCGAAGTATTTCTAAGAGGCATATCCAGAAATACGTTATGAGTTTAATCTTAGTCATTTGAAATTACGCACACTATCTCACTCACTCTGACTCTATTTGCACTTCTCTTATCCTGATTCTACAAGAACGCCAAATGGAATTGTAGCTTTCAAAGTTCCAAAAAATCATTTCCAACGTTTTGAGAGGTATTCTCAATTTTTAACTCATTTTAACTCGGTCTCAGATATAAGGAGAATGCTCATTGGATATTTTCCGCTAGCTGAGGACATTATCAAGCCTCGCATCGTGCATTCTAAGGATGAGGAGAACTGAATCACGTCATTCTGACACGAAATTTCGTCGCGACATTACGAAAGATTATAGACTGGCGCCCCTAAAGAGACGGTTGATGGAGTTAGGTCTCGAAAGAATCACAGGCCAGATGTTTCGCGTTTGCATTCAACCAGCTGTCCACTTTATTTATGCCCTAAAACCCATAAAACTCTCATCATGAAGGCATAGCTCTTCGGGGATATGTCTCAAGCCGTAAAACCGCTTCGATACCTTAATGGTTAACGAGCTGTATTCTACTTCAAGCGATTTGAGTAAATTTTATGGTTATGCTTAACTTTTGAGCTTGACCGTGAAACTTAAACATCTTGTCGGTTAATTACTCAGCAATGCCCAAATATCCGACAATACTACCAAAATGGTGGTATAAAGTAGGAAAATCAACCACCCAAACAAATGACAAAGTAAAATGAACTCGGATTTTATTGGGTGGAATTGAAACACATGCTCGCAATGGCCATAAAACCTTGTTTTTTCACGGAATAAAATTATCCTGCCAAAATCACGTCGAAATCGGAAATTATTCAAATTTAACAAACGCACATTCCCCAAAAAGGTGACATAGAATTTCAGACAGTGGACCGCACCAGATGTGTTCCAACGATAAATCAGCTTAGCCGAACGTGCAACCCCATCAAGATGTATCTCGTGAATTTACACAAAATTTTTGCTTTCTGCATCACTACAATTCTTCTACCCCATCTTAGAGCTTTTGCAAAATTACTTGGCCAAACCAGCTCGCCGAAAATCTCTTTTCCCTTCCTCCAACTTCAGCCAGTGACGAAGAATAATCTCATCCTCTTTCCATCAATCAGTCTCATTTCCCTTTTATCGCTGGCTAAAACTTTTGACTAAATAATATGCACTAAATAATCTGGAAATAATAATTGGCAAAAATACGTAAATATCAGCGGTGAGAGGCTGAGTCTAGAGGCGAAAATTCGATTCGCTTACTTATTATTCATTTCTATAAAATAGAGTAAATCCAATTCTATTTTTAACCGTTTTAGAATTAAAATTTTCACCTTAGGAAAGCGCCACTCCATTATTCAATTAAATACGGACTATTTTAGACTAATTACCTTTTGATTCGCGCATGGTAATTTTAAAGACGAACTGAGCGACGTATGAGAGCCCATTCGTACGCGTATGTAAAAATCTACATTTTTAATCACCAGGATAAAATAATACCTCTTCCTACAAACATAAATCCTAATCTTGTTCAAGCATAGAATTACTCGTATTTTCCAGTCGCATTGTACCGACAAGGTTATGAAAAATAAGTGTATTGGGGATGAGGCTATCTTGAAGAGGGCTAAAGTTTTAATACAGCGCATTTAGATTTTCCCAAGTATTTTTAAGTGATTCCACAATGTTCATTCTTTCGGTGTTCTTATCGCAGTATATACACAAATATTCGATACTATATATATTAATATACGATTAATTAACCACTCTGGGAGATTAATTAATTATTTTAACCTGGAATAGGTGGAATTTTTCAAGAGAAAAATGAATGTGTCTTAGTCAGCAGAAATATTCAGCATAGAAGGTCCCTACTCATAGCATATCTGTAATCAATATTCCAAATATGCTATGATAATAATAAACGTTAAAAGTATCAATCACATAGGTAAAATTACAAACGTAAAATAGGACCGTTTGGGTAAAGAATTAGGTAAGAATAAGAAATAATTTGAATTGGATGCATGCATGATAAAAGAGTATGAAAGAAGTGCGTCGCGCTTGCCTGATTATTTTGAAGGAATGGAGTTTTGTAACCCTGAACAAATATCATACATGAAATAACGCATACGTGAAGATAACAGCGCCAAAAAAGCAGGAATAGCACCACCAGTATGGAAGAAATGAGTGAAATAAAAACATAATACACAAATAGTAAAATAATACACAAAAATAATTTAGATTCAGATATTTGCAACTATGCTTAAAATGAAATAAAAGAATATGAAGAGCATCTACGTTTGCGTTACGCGAGTAAGATATAAACAATATTCCTTGCCAGGTATTAATGCAAAAGTTCTGCACAATGTTTCGGCAAGATAAAATAGTTCACTCCGCTACTGGATCTAAAAAAGGATCTCTAGTGAATACTAAATGCTTAAATAAAGTCTTGAAGTAGCAATGAAATAAGGACGTGAGAATGCTAGGTGAATGGGGAAAATAAATGAAGAGATTTTGAATGAAGAATGGGAGAGCGTATGATGACCTTCAGAAGGCAAAGCCAAACGAAAACTTCAAAACTATTTTTGATTCGTGCATCCTAAAAAAATAAATTGATACCCTATTCTCTTGGTGTGTTTAAAAAACTAGGAATGAATAATTAAACTAAAGTCGAACCTTAATTGTAATTCTCATTCTAATATCAAAGTCACAAACCACGATTCCAACACTGTCGCCCGGGACTGAGGCTAATCACACTTCTCTGAAAGTCCCAAATTATTTTTTTCATAGACCATCGGATTAAGAATAAAAGGTATCGCCACATGCAGCGTAGCTTTAGCCTTCTATGATACGATAACTTTAACGAGAGGGAAATTGCAATAAGATGAACAAATAAATATGACTACTGAATATCGTCATTAAAAGGTTTTACGGATTCAAATTTCCCCTGCTCAAGTTTAAAATCACTGCACGAATCATAAATAAACTAGAACATATGGATACATAGCCTATTACTATTAAGTGAATGCAGAGGCTCGCTGCACGTGGCGGGGACATTGACGCAGATAAATTAATACTGAACGGCAATGTAACCTTTTAGGGTCGTCTTTCAGAAGGACGCCATCGGGTCCCATATATTTTATCCATTTAAACGTGATTTACCGGAAACGCTTACACTGGAACACCTGCTACAATCATTATGCCCAATCCCTCGCAGAGATAGTTTTCATAATTTCATTTCGTAAGCCAAAGGCATGACGTGATACATATTGCGGCGTTTGGGTAGCAGAGGGCGCTAGAGAAATCTGGAGGTGGAGGGTCAGGGCTAATGATTAAGGACTCGGGGAGGGGAGGCTTTGCGGTCAATATCGTGGTCAAAATCTGAATTGTATACCTTTTACATTTATTAAGAGTGATTCAATGAGAATCCGTGACCGGGTATCCGTAGGTATGACGACTAGAAAGGCTTGCAAGGAAAAAGAAGCATAAAATCCGATTTAGAAGTACGCACGGGGCAAAAATGTTTCGGGGCAAGTCATTCTGCGACCAAAGTTTAGCCGCTACCATGACGCCTGCTGGCTAATCAACGAAAAATTAGAAATGGACCGAGGCAGAAAAAGTAAGGTTCGAATGAATATTCTGGAAAACCTTTCCCACCCAAAAAGTAAACCGAATGTAGTAGCTGCGTTACAATCAACAGCTGGTTATTTCATCTCGCCAAAAATTATATCCATCCTGGCCGCGTAATTTAAAGACATTAAATATTCCGCATACCAGTGTCGTCATTCAAGCCTTACAGGGTTCTGCGGATTTCAAATAAATATGAACTAAACGCATTCCATCCAACTCCGCCATTCCTTGAGGTATTTGTGTACGATGAGGTAAGCTCTATATTGCAATACAAAATGTGCTGAAAGAGAGCACTTAGAAGATGATGTTCAAACCAATTACTTCCAACCAAAATGTAATCCTGTACCTTGATCCTGTTGTCTACCATATCTCAACGGAGGAGAAAGATGCAAGAGGGAGGATGGCGCGGAAAGAGACTGAGATGGAGTTTGGGAGGCATGAAAGCCATGGTTCGCAGTAAAAGCAGAAGGAAGGAGACCACCGGCCGCTAAGCCGCAGAACGTCCCGAGTGAATCCCCCATTAAATACTCAACAGCCAAGTAGAGACCACTATTCGGTTACCAATAGGAAGAAAAAAGCTCGGAAACAGATTTAGTAAGCTATTTGTAAGCATCTACCGTCTTTCAAACCCGATTCTTAGTTCAAATTGTAAACAACAGCACGGATATTACCGAAGCCGCGCAAAGCACTTTAATAGTCTCTTTCGTAGCAGAATGAAAAAATTTCGACACATTCAATAAGGCGTCGTTGCTCAATGTCCAAAGGTCGCAGAATACCAAATTTTCTTTAAACTTAAAACTTCATTTAAATTCCTAATTTTCCTTCTCCTCTTTTCTTTGGGGAATAATTGGTTGATTTATGGAAGAGAAATGAAGGGGACTGATAATGAAACAATAGTGAACGCAACAGAAGAAACTGTATATTGGAGAAAAATTGTCCAAAGGCAAGCCGTGTCTGATAAAAAATGTCTTCTCCTGATACAAAAGAGACGAAAATTTAAAAACTCAATGGAAACTAAGGATGGGAAAAAGTGGAACAAAGAGAACGAAAATGACACTAGTAAAAATAAATAAAAGTTACAGAAAAGTAGATAGAGGTGTTCGACACCATATTGAGGGAGAAAAGAATGAAGAGGAAAGAAAGTGTGTGGAATTACAAAATCAATAATTTCATTTCAATATGTTATGCAAATGCCATACAGTAATGCCGGGGATAACTTTTTTAATAAAGAAAAAATCAAGAAATGCAACTTTTACGCTGCTTTAAAAACTTATAAGTGGTAAATCTATGACAAGGTTAATATAAATGTGCATCAAGATGATCACGAACGTAGGTAAACGTGAAAATACTAATAAACACGAAACTAATCAGAACAATAAGAGTAAAACAAATTTATTTCATAGTCTTATTAAAATATAGGTTGTAAAATCAAGAGATAAAGGGTAATCATTTCCTGCGCTCATACTTGCGGCAGAAGGTGAGAGTACGTGATCAATTACTAACCTTTCGTATTAGTGTATACGGAGAGCAAAATTGACAACAAGAGCAGAAACTACATGCTACAGAAGGAGTAATCAGATGCGGAGAGGATGCTCCTACTAAAATACCATAGTACGGAGAGATTATTCTCATCATCATGTTTAATAACTGGTTGAACGAGATGAAGTAAAAGATTCAATGCGGTGCGGGGATATATTAGTAGTAGTTTTTAGGGGAGGCGACCGACAGCTAAGGTCATTTGCGCCATAGGGGATGGACAGGAAAGGATTAAGGGTGGCGTCGGCATTAGCCTACTCTTTATGAAAGGCGCCAAGGGGTCCGCAGTTTAACGTCCCATCCGACGGACGGCGTACTCACTCAAAGTGCCCTCCACAAAGCACCTCGAGTAGGGATCGAGACACCTCTGAAAAATATGCAACACCGTCTGGATTTGAACCCGAGCCCTCAGGGAGGAAAGCCAGTACGTTAGCCCCCGCACCATCTCGATCCCCGCGGGGATAAATTAAAAAAGTATAACGACGCTACGGTTTGTTTGGCCTGTCCATATTTGAAGGAAAGACGAACATTCTCACGAGGATGTAGGACTGAGTGTATAGGGAAATCGAAAAATAGCATCAATGTGAAAAAGTTTTAAACTAAAGTTATTAGCGGCGGTCGGAGTAAAGAAAGAATTACCAAATATGAAATGAAAGTACTTATTCAATAGAAAAAAATTGCAATCAGGGAAAAAAATTAACAATGATGAAAGAATCATAAGAGAAGTGAAAAGTATGCCGAAGAATGATGTGTAATATAAGAAGGAATATATGACAGGAAATAGAAAAAAGAACCTCATTTTTCATATGAATGATAGACATAAACACAAAGAATATAAGATTTATATGCACCGAAAATTTCTGCTACAGAGAAATGCAAGAAAATGGCAGCTAGAAAGACGTGTTGACCAAAGGAAATATTTTGATGAACGGATAATGAAAAAAGACTACAGATAAGTGTCAAAAGAAAGCAAGGAAAAATAATTGGAAGACTGATTGGACATGCGTTAGATCTCACTTATATAAAGACTATACCTATTGAACAACATTATATTTTGGGAGACTTTCATGGGAAATTATGGAATAAATACTAAAAGAGCGTGTTGGAACATTCTAGAGCCAATAGCTGTTATAGAATACTATGATGAGTGATGAGCGGCGGCGAGGACTTCTTGAAAAAATCCACTTTGCCAACCCTGAAGAGGGCACATATAAATATACTATATAATATGTGTATGTCCTTAAAGGGAAATCGTAGCTTGGGGAGATAAAGTCAATTTCAATTCAAACATCGTAAATTAATTGGTAATGAATTCCAGTGAAAAGCTTTGCCCAGCACCAGTAGAAGGCTGAACGAGGACAGAAAACAGAGTATCGTCCCAAATAATGCGAAACAATTCTTGGAATATTTACTAATTTCGATAAAAGCCATCAATTTTGATAAGTGTAAAAAGTCCTCCAGCTAGGGCACGATCGCGAGGACAATGACGCGAAATTCCCAGCTATAGATGCCGCGTCCGTAATCCAAGCGAAAGCTTTTTCCCCAAGCTTTTACGGAGCAGCAGACACCATCTCCCGAGTCCCATTTATTTATTTTTTCAGCGTTGACGCACGGAGGAAAATCGAAACGAGATATCTTTGCGTTCAGGAAGATATCGATTACCTTATCTTTGTCGGGTGGGAGAGGGGGAGTTTAGATGTCACTCTGTTTCAGGGGCCAGAACGCGAGCGGGGCTCGTGTGATTGACGCGGGTTGGGGGCGGAGGCAAAGGAAATTCAGGAAAAGGATCGTTTTTTTCTTTGGCGCGCCAACCAATCGTCCTCGCCCTTTCTTGAAACTCAAAAAAATTCGGCGCAAAAAAAAACAGTGCACACCTCCCCTAAAATCCCATCGTTCAGCTCGCACGACTCCGGAAACCCCCCACCCTTCCCTCCATCCATATCAACCCCCCTCGACACCTCAACACTCCCTCTGAAAGTCCAATGCACTCCCACCTCGTCAAACTCACCCCTGTAAGTTCTCACCCCAACCTCCATCCTCCAAAGGTCCAGCAATACATCCCCATACTCAGGCATCCGCCTGGAATTTATCTCTTCCCACACCCAGATGGGCTGAAGTGTGTACTGACGAAAAGCCTTTACCTAAATCCTTTTGTATATCGGCAGTAACCTTGCGCACGAATTCTCAACTTTGTCACAGTAAATATTCTACATTTTCCTGCAAAAGGCTAGATGGCGTCATTCCCAAGAGTAATGTACATATAGCTGCAATTGCACCGAGGAATTGACAAGGGTACCGAGAATTGGAAAAAGTAACGTGTAATGACGTCTGCTATGCCAAGAGCAATCAGACTTAGAATGCTCGTAGGATTCAATGTCTAATTGGCAATCTGGCCTCTCACAGGCACCTTAAAAAATCGCAGCCTAAGTGTTTGGCAGCTTTTGAATGTAAACCTTGCAAGTTGCCATATAATTATGAATGGTTACGAATGATTTTCACCTTTCGACAACTCTTAGCGCGTCGATACATGACTAAGGGCCCTCGGACATGATTATACAATGAGATCAGCAACTACAGAATAAATATTGGCGTGACAAATTCTCTTGAAATCGAAATATTTCGATAAATCCATTCCTTTGATGGGTATACATCTACAGAATTTCATGGTTACCCACAACATACTTCATTTACGCAATTTTAAGTATTTCAGGCTTTCAAAAAATTAAGTAATAATTTGTTTAAATACTACGATCGTACTTTTAGGATTACAGCCATTTTCATTGATTACACCTAAACTAAATGCCTACACGAAACTTTCAAGTATTTTTGAAGACGGTTAGATACTTCAAATTCCACTCTAAAAAGCCAAAAATATAATTTACCTATAGAAAGATGAATGCTTACGTTGACACATAAATACCCAGTTTAGCAAGTACGCCCGAGGAGAATGAATGAGTTTAAATAGAATTCAAACAAGTCAGAGGCTAAATATCATTAGCCTTGACCGGGATCCCGGTCAAGGCGAGTGATTTATACACACTGCAGTTGTGGCATTGTAATGTGCACTTAGCAGATTACTCCTTTAAACTTATTAGCGTGGCATCTCCTGAAGTTTCTTGGAGTTGAATGTATTAGGACTCTTCTCCTTCAATTTGAGCCCAGGAAAAAAGGGCGGCTGAGTTTAAGCTTAGCCATGAAAGGCCCCAAGTTCTTCCATGTGGTGGACGTCCGAAAAGTTCAACGAAAATCATTGAAAAAGTGCACTATATGGGTATGATAAATCGGCGCTCGACTGTGCGTGAAATTGCGGAGGAAAAAGCTATGGGCAAGGTGGGTGCCGTGAGGGCTCACTGTCAATAAAATATATATTCGAATGACACTTTCCAAACAGCGCTTTACGCTGACGAAAACCAAGAGTTATTTTCCGCGCCTACATGTGGCAATGGATTAAACATGGATCCGCCCTTACACATTAGAAGCGAAAGAACAACCCATGTAGTGGATAGATGTCGCTTCCTCAGTTCCGAAGAAGGTGTCGACGGCGCAATCGGTATGAAGGGTAATAGTGTCAGGGTTTTGGGATAAGGAAGAGATGCTGTTTATCGACTACCTGGGAAAAGATGAAAAAATAATCAGGGATTACTATTTACACTTCATAATTAAACTGCACGAAAAAAATCGTGAAAGCAGACAGGCTTGCAGAGGAAAGCAAAACTTGTTTCCCTCAGGACAATGAACCTATCCACAGAAGTGTCTTAGCGATGGCAAAATCGAGTTATTTGTACTGTGGAGTGCTGGAACATCCACCCTAATCCCTGGCTATGACTGCCTCGAACTTCCAACACTTCCGAAAACTAAAAGGTAACCACGTTGATTCGTCCAATCAAGGAGCCCTTGCGGCTGTAAACGAGTACTTTTCATCACCGAAAGAACGCTACAGAGACGGGATAACAGCACTGAAAACCGCTGAATTAAATGCATTGATATTAAATTGCGATTATGTTGAAAAATTAAGTATGCTTGATAACATTAATTGTGATTTCCATCATCAGGCCAAGGCATTTACACATCACCCTCGTTGAAACCTGTTCGCAATCCGGAAATGAAAATAGGCACTTCTTACATTTTGTCCGAAGAAATCGCTCTAAATAATAAGTAAAAAGGATAGGAAGTTAAAATATATCAAAAAATTGGCACTAGTCGCTTGGGAAATGTGAATTACAGCGTACACGGCATTTCTTCGATGCGTGTAAGCACGGATATTTGAATCGAAATCAGTGACCAACTGGGAAATGGAGCGTCAAATGGAAAATAGGACAATTAAGTTTTGAATTCCGCTTCTGATACCGCAAGCCTGGAAAACTTTGTCACCGGTCGAGGCAATACATTCATAACTGAGGTTTTTTAGAAGGGAGCATTTTTCTAAATGGTACTTCTACCGAAAAGAACACAATCTTGTCAGGAATCCCTGATGAAATTGTGCATTTAGCTTATTCACTTCATCAGGGATATAAAAACATTTCGAAGCTCTGGAAATTCTTAAAAGGAGCTAGCTTACATTGAGTTTTATTGTTATCCACTTGTACTAAAGGAATAATTCCAATATCATATTATTTTCATTTGACGAAATACAATTTTTGCTACCGAGTTTCCTAAAAGAAAAAAAAATATAATCCATAGCATTCTAATGAAGTACTGGTGAAAAAGATTAGTGTCTTAATTAAAATACCAACATGAATATCAAAAATTATTGCAGAACCCTAAGGTCACACGCAAGGCTAGTCGTGCACCTTCTAGAAATGGAAAATCGAAGAAATATGGTGTAGGTGCAGACAAAGCCAAAATAACAATTACCGGGCGTGTTTTACCAAGAAAATTCCATCCATACAATGCTGTTGAGATACCCCATAGCAGTCATTTCTAAGTAAACATCTTCAATGGAATCTACCAAATTTTGACACTACATAGGAAGGGCGAGGTCTTTTTAAAGTATTGCCCAAATATGGAGGCATGCTTCGCCGAAGCCAGAGTGATCTTTCTTTCCAGTCGTGAAGACTGCGTGCAACGCTGGCGTCACAAAACCCCGGCATTCATGGATAAAACCATGTCTCGAATTTCTCAAGAGAACTTTTCCGGAAAAGAGAGGAGTGTGGGGGACGAACGCCCGTCTCCTCCCGTAAATTCCTCCTCCAGTGAAGCGTCGACTCTCGCCGACTTCTAACCCGCTCAACGAAGCACACCCGGCTGCCCCCACACCACTTCCGTCTCCCCACATGCACGCCATCCCTCCCCATCCGCGCTGAATCGCACGCTAGGGGCTGCCTCGCCCTTTCCTCTATCGTGCACCCAAAAAAAGACTTGCACACAAGCCTAAGCAGAAGGACATGAGGAGTGCAGTGCGTTCCTTTTCCCGAAAATTGGCACCAATTCTAGTCTAAAAGTATTCAAGTTTGCTAACCCTGTAATTCAGCGAGAGCGACCGTGTACGGAAAACTAGTGAAGACGAAAAGGGACTAAAAAATGCACATAATAAAATACATTCCAGTACATTGTTTGTCACCGTGAAAGCAATGTATAGGGTTAGTAGAGGTTTAAGTCGATTAAATGTGTAACTTGAAGTGCTCACATTTTCGATGTCTTTCTCGTAATCTTAGATTCCTAACATTTTCCTTTGTATCCGCCGATAAGCAAAAAAATAATGTCTCGTATCACACAGCCACGTGTTCTGTGCAACCTCTGTGCCGCGTACTCTGTCCATCCCTCTCAGTCGACTGTCATCAGTAAAGGACCCTGGAGTTTTAACAGATTCTAAACTTAATTTAAATGCACACATTCAAACACTCAATAATAATGCTACGTCTCTATTAGGCCTTTTCTACTTCTTCACGGAAATAACGAAACCACGAGCATTACACTCATACTTTCCCACAATTTTCCTTCCGCTCATAACTTATTGCTCAGCCATATAATCGATGTCAGGACCTACCAACTTGACTACACTCAATAGCGTTATTAATTTCTTCACAAAACTAGTAAAATACCGGTTCTGCGATCTCCGTAATGCGTCCAAAGATGTAATTTTGTCTTCACTTTTCCCTCCTTAACTTCTCAACTAAATGGTAAAATATCATTTTAAGTTCATATACAGCACTATTAAGTCTCTCATTGACTGCATGGAACTGCTCACCCTCCATTAACTTCCGAGCACCTCCACGACCCAGCCGCACTCACTCATCACTCCACATGTCAACTCCCAGGTTATCACCAATTGAACGGTTTTTCTTTTCGTTCCCCTCTTCTCCCTCCACTGCACTCACTCTCTGATGCTACAGATCCTTTTTTTCTTTCTTCCAACATTTTTACAGACCTTGCTCTTTCCCATATCTCCTTTATTAGATGAGAATATTAAGATATGTTTTATCTCTGTTGTTAATTGGTATCATTTGTTGTTTTTTATGCATGCGTCCTTATTTGGATGTTGCAATATGCTCCACTTTAAATTGGCAATTTACTGCCGTATTTGGTTCTATTTCTGAATAGTCTAAATAAAAAACGCACTACTTTTATCCTTGGTAATGATTCAAACAATGGACCTAATTCAAAAAAACTCAAAAAATCAATACTAATAACTAACTTTTTAAAGCCCATTTTCTTTTGCATTTATATAATTTACAAATTTTGAAGACTAATTCATAATTTTCAAATTTAAATTTTACATAATTTTAAACTAAGTGAATCTCAGCTAATACGTATAAAAGCGCTCAAACGCTTCGGACTCTAATTCAATTTCCCTGCAAAAGGGCACACTTGAAGCAATAAGATAACTCGTGTGCTTACTGTGGCGTTCCCCCGTGTCATTTTGTAACGCAGAATCAATACTTTGATGAATATGAATGCTAAGCAGCGCAATTTGGAGTCGTATGATTTTACATTTATATATTCGCCTGTAATAAAGCACAAGCCAACATCACCCGCCTTGTTGTAGTGGATACGACATCCACGAGACCCTCTTGAAAAAGGTTCTGACTAAAATACAACATTTCACTACCTACATTTTTTATTAAAACAACTAAAGAATGGTTTAATTATTCTTAATTTTGAATTTATGATACACTCAAGCACCGAAACTAGAGATAGTGCAAACCTTCATCTACATGGGCAACATAATAACATGGGTTGGAAGAAGTTCGACCAACATCAAACAAAAATGAAGTCAAGCTAAGAGGGCGCTCATGATGAATGCAACTACTGTTATCTAAGAACCTGAGTATCAATCAAGAAAGCAATTCGTCAAAATGTTTGTTTTGAGCATTCCACTCCACGGATCAGGGACATGAAACATTGCAAAAGTGGACCAGCAATAGGAATCGAAGCTCTTGAAACATGGTATTTGGAGAAAATGTTGACGGTCAAGGAAGGAAGGATGAATGAAGAAACTATTGAGAAACGAGAAAGAACATAAAAGAGCGAAAGAAGAGTAAATTTCCGTACGGAAATCAGAACAGTATGAAAAAGACAAACTAAATGAATTTGACACAATTTAAGGCATATTGGATTAGTTAGAAACATAAATAGAAGGGGAAATTGAAATATTTGTTCTTTTCAGGCATAACTTTGAGGATATCCATTATCACTGAGAATGACGCCGATACGTCGAAAACAGTTGTACCGAATAAAAATATTAGTGGAAAGATACGTACATTGGTATTTTTTACTTCAGTGAGGAAATTGAAGTAAAAATCCAGTAATGGAAGACCAAGGGATTAGTACAGAAGACAAATTAAGAAGGAATTGAAACAAAGACGGTGTGTGAAGGGATTGAAACGGAATAGAGAAGAATGGAGAACCGCAGTAAAGCAATCTTAGGCTTAAAACCATGATCACACAAGTTATGCCCTTGTGAATTACTCCCAATGGTATGGGCATGCATACATGAATACGAAGTCTGAAACAGCAAAATAGAAACTAATTGGGAAAAAATTTTACTGAAAGTAAAATCTTTCCTCTATTATTTTATTATACATAATACTATTATTAATACTATTCATTATATTTCCTCAATTATCTATTCATTATGTGCTCAAATGTTCAGGATAACTTCATAAACGTTTAGACACGACTCAGGCTGAACCTTCGAACAATAAATACAGCAGAAAAAAGGATATTAAAACGTAACGCTTGTGTGATATTAAAGAAGTTTTATGTTTAATTCAACAAATTAATGGCGAATTAAAACCGAATGAATATTCTGACGAATATTCCCGACAATTCTTACCTGGGTGCACACACTAGCGCAATGCAAAAATTTCAAATTGGTTTTTGCGGGCAGGATTGATGATTAACTATAAATCCGTGCACAACGAGTTCATTGCTCAAATTAATAAAGGTTTATCAGACCAAAAATTACTCTTGGGCGAACGTTAGATATGTTGACTGTATTATACGAGGAAAAACTTTTCCTTTAGCATTTGGATTGAAATCATTTTAAAACATCTGATTACATTGTTGTCTACTGTTGTAATGGGAACTTTTATTAATAGATGCGCTATTTTGTTTCGCTGAAATGTTTCTAAATTTAATCTGATGTCATGCATTGAGCGATACCGATGATTTGGGGTTTATCGCCACTTTTTCCATAGCAGTATCAATATAAAGTGACCGACATGTTAAAAATGCACCACTTAAGGGTGATTCACTGAACACTAAATAATGAAAAAAAGCAAGACAAACGTCTACACTTGTTTTTTCGTTGGAAAAGTTCTGTGATTTGCATAATTTTGCAACAAATAAAGCAAAAACTTTTCACAACAACATTTTTCAATGAAAAATTTCCCAAACTATTGATTTTAATTTTGTAAATGCAAATGAAACCAGAAAAACAAGTGAAGATAACAATGACGATCTTTTTTACTCGGTGATGATGCAGCAGGCAATAAATATTTGAGCGAGACGATGGATGCAACATTCTTGATTCAATTTTTAATACTTTTCATGCCAGTTTTAATTCATAACAGCATTATTAGCATATTTTACAAAGGTGACGCATCAGACAAATGAGATTTTCATTAATTTATACGCTGTAGCTAAAGTTTCTTGAAAAGGGAAATTGCTATTTCTATTATAAATGCGGATTTAAATTTAAGATCGTATATTGTACCAGCAGCCTTCCTGTTTTGGAAAGGCAGACCTAAGGCTGCCGTTTTAAGCCTACATCCCCTCCACTTTTCAAGCAGCCTCACTGCTCCCCCTTTCCTTACTTGCGTTGCCAACTTCATTCCCTTTTGGAAAGTGGCAAGGGAAAGCCCTTTTCTTCCTCCTTCATTCCTTCTTCTTTCCCTCCCTGCCCTCCCGACACAACGTACGATTTCCCTCGCGTATTTTGTGCTCCACGACTTTGTCGATATATCAAGGTCAAGTGGGATGGATGCCAGCAGAAGAAAGAGAATAGTTTCTTCCGCAACTCCGGGGATTTCTGCATGGTAGGGTTTTCGGAAAAGTTTTCTGGAGAAGAAGAAGCAACGGTATTGTTATTCTTTTCCAAAAAGACACCGAAGAGCCGTATTTTTTATCCCACTCTTAAAACAGCATATTGAGCCTCCAAACGGAGCCATTAAGGTTAAGTAAACACTATATATATCCTCATAAAATTTCAAATAGAATCTATGCCTATGGGATTAGGAAAGAGGGAAGGTATTAGCGTTACTTCCGATCATGGCATTATTTAAAGTTATTCGTTCTGGCTCTTTGAACCACGACTGTTTAACGTCCAAAATCAGATGGGAAAATTTCAATTTGGTTGTATTCCATTACAGAATAAGTAGGTTTTAGAAAATAAACGAATTTCCAATTGGCGCAATACAATTTAAATCACACACTTGAGATGAGAGTAAGAAATTGTAAATTATTAATAAACCTAACAGAGTCAGGCTTCACTTTGTGGAAGTTTTTTTATATCCATCAAATGGAAGAGAGAACTTACTTTTCCACAGATTTTATTTGGGTTGGTACAACGCTTTTCACCGTAATACGGCATTATCAGGTAGAATGATACCGTATGAAGCTGGAAAGTGGAAAAGTACGTTCTCTCTTTCATTTGATGGATGCACATTGTCAAACGTACTGAAAGAATTTACGAAAAAATCACTATTTCTTTGAATCATACTCTAAAAAACCATGAAAAATACATTACATGCAAGTATCGTGCTCTCACATGTTTACAGATTATTTTATGCCTTATTTCCAAGTGAGTATTCTACAAATTCGACGACTATTTTATGCTAAATGACCGAAGTATATAACTTATATATTTTAAAAAGGCGTAACAATTTTTAAGAAGAGTATCATTTTGTATTATAACCTAAGAATAAAAGTTATTTTCCTAAAAAAATAAAGAACAAATTCACCTTATATAAGGATCATCAGATAATAAAAAAATAAAAATAATTAAGTTTTTACTTACTATAGCATACATGTTTTGACTTCCGAAATCTTACTCGAATAAAAACGTATATAATGAAGCATTTGGTTGTGACAGTAATCATTCGTTCCATTTGGTATATTTAGGATTTAATCATACGATCCTGAAGTATTATCAAAGAAGAATAAACATATGTATATATACTGATAAATATTTATAAATCTTCTTGGAAAACCTAGGGTTAACTCTACCTTCAATCAATTTTTAGAAACGTTCAGTTTACTTTAGTATTCGGTGCTTTAAGTTCACCTGCGTTTTATTAGCCATGACATCGTTGTGAATCGCAATGGTCAAGCGGTTTCCTCTTTAAAACCTTTTTTAATGTAACTCGTTTACTCCATAACAAGGAATCTCAAAGCACTTTCATCCCGTGCTCATTCAATTTCATAAAATTAGTTTTCCTTTTTCTGTAGAATGCTTATTCTTTGTAAACTTAAAACCTTCATTCACAAAGGAGTTTTTTTTTCGGAAACACATCATAGTGAGCACTGTAAGTTTCAGAGAGATGCAATGAATTTCTCCTTACTCATTTTGCGCTTTCGGTAGAGTTTCACTGAAACACAAAATTCTCAAGTCTCCTGCACGAACCCCCTTCCTTTTTTCCCGGGAAACTTGATCTCACAAAGAGCGCACCAAATAATAAACCGACATTTTTTTTAAAAAAGGATAGGGAATAAATAGCCTTTTCCCATGTATGAGTTGAGGGCTACGATAACGGAGTGGAAGTTTCTTTTTTTTCCTTGTGATCACGGTCAATTTGATGTATCAGCAAAGCAATCGCTCTTTAACGAGGAAGAGTTTTTGAGTTGCTTCGCCTGCTCCCCCTCGAAGGAGGAAAAGGGGTTGAGCAGGGATCGTGACCTCCCTCGCAAAGGGCCTCCCATGCACCAACTGGGGCGGGAGGCGAGGGCCGTAGGAGACTGGAACGAGGCCTGTAATGGAAGAGTTGAGATAAAGATGGAAAAGAGGGGGTAGAGAATGGGTGGAGGTGAAAACCACTTTGCCAGCCCGGCCTCGATGCCACCATTTTTAATGGCATTTGATACAGGCGATAATAGAGATAGGTCCAATCATAAACTTTTCCCAAAGTAAAAGTTTTACAATTTTAGTTTTGACTAAAAGTGAATACAAGTCACAGCATTTACACCCATAAAAATGTTCGGTATTTTTTTTATTTACGGACAAGCAGTATTATGAAATTTTTAATTTTTATCTCCGAAAACAATTTGGCCTATATGCTCAGCATTTTTCGATGTTATTTTGCGATAAAATCCTGGAGATATGCTGTTATTACAATATTGTCATAAAAATTCATCGCAAGAAAAGGCAAATTCAATTTTTCTTATATTTCAGCACTTATTATTAAGTAGAGAAATATGTTATAATAATTTGATCAGAAATAGGATAACCTGAATATGAACACAGAATTATTCCAAGTATGACTTACTTTCATTAAAAATATGCTCATTCCTTCTGACAATGTAGTAATTGTAAGTAAAGAGTGCGACAACATAACTCATTATTTTCAAGCGCAAAATGCTGGAAAAAAAGTTATGTTGCCGCACCCTATACTAATAAAACAAGGTATTTTCTTAATCCATATTTCCCTTTACTTCATCGCATCTTTCCACCACATTCCAAAATCTACCAAACCCCTTCTTTGCAACCAAAATTCCAATTTTTTTTTCTAAAACTTTCACCATCTTCCCGTGTTTGTTAATCTACTATCTTCCTTCTATACCCTGTTCCCCTCTGTCTCAAATTTCAGTGCGCTCTACACAAAATGTATACTTCCTGCCTAGATTTACTATTTATATTTAAACCAAGTTTTGTTTAGCCCTTTATTCGCTTGCCCCGGTAGATACCAATAGGCGAAAACCGTTTTACATAACTCTGACGAATTTAAATGCTAAAACGGTCTTTTACCACCATGTTCCGAAATCGTAAAGATCGAATTTTTTCTTTAGCATTTAAAATTTGAGGAGGCAGTAGTCTAGGGTGTACGACGTTGGTCGACTGACCGGAAGGCTCCAATAAAGTATAGCCACCCAAAAGTCTTCTACTCCAGAAATTAAAAACGGTGAAACTATTAACTTCCTAAATTTATTAATCACAATTGTAGTGAAATAAGTTCCCCCGCTTGTATGATGCAATTTATATAAAAACTGACATATCACAACGTTGACTGTGAGCAATAACGGTTAGACGATGAAGTTTGGAAAAGAATTCCAAAATATTACCCAATGAAAAGTACGGCAGGAAAAATTCGTGTGGTTTGGGACGACAAAAGCACATTAAAATAAATATATTAATTAATAAAAGCTATATACCTTTATTCAGTTACGAGGCCGACAGGTGAAGAGTTAAAATGGATACTAAATTAAATTTCACTTTTTCTGATGCCATATTTTACATTTAAATTTTCAATTGACTTTGTCTTTGAATTAATATCTATGATTAACTTAAAAAAATAAAATGACTGAATATTCGAATCTTTAAAAGCGTAATAAATATATAAATCCACACTAGTATTTTTATTAAAGCGTTCATCATCATACTTTAACGCTATTTTGTGTGTCTTTAGCAAGCCTTTCCATTATATAAATGTGTGCGTGTGTGTATACATGTATATATATATATATATATATATATATATATATATATATATATATATATATATATATATATAAAATATCTTCGAAATGGAACGCTCATCGGCGACACACAAATATATAAAAACACAGATGTAGATTTTTAGAATATAGAGACACAAAGAAAGGACACTCACAATTTGTTATTTTACGTTTCGACAGCACGGCTGTCATCTTCAGAATGGCGCCATTCTGAAGACGACAGCCGTGCTGTCGAAACGTAAAATAACAAATTGTGAGTGTCCTTTCTTTGTGTCTCTATATTCTAAAAATCTACATCTGTGTTTTTATATATTTGTATATATATATATATATATATATATATATATATATATATATATATATATATATATATATGGATGATGTAATGGATCCTTCCCTCACGAATCCAACAAAGTACGGCTACAACAACGCCAGCGAATCTAAAGCGAGTTTTCCGTCCAATTCGGGGATGTATTTTTCCTCCCAGAGTTGCACCCGTAGAATATTAGCGGTCGAAGCAGGGGAGGGAAGGAGACTGCGGGCATTAGGGGAGCAAAGGGGACGAGATAAGGAGCACTCTGGCGGAATGGTGAGCACAAGGGCGGGGGGGGGGGCAATGTAGCCCTCGACTACGAATCGAGAAATTAAATCGGGAAGAGGGAGTTCGCGTCTCGTAGGCATTCCCACAAGACGGCTAAAGAGTTTTCTCCCACCGGGCGAATCTTCAAACGGGATTCCGAAGGGAGCGGGGATGCCGCCAGAGCCCTTTAAGAATTTTAATGAAAAGAAATCGGGAATCGCGGGAGAAGGGGAAATCGTTCATTAACGGAAGATTTTTTTCCCGCATTAGCAGGAATTCCGAACCACGTGCCGAGCGCCTTATAATTTAGCAGAAGTCCCGCTCTGTACGGGGTAATTCAAATAAATTCGATTGATTCAATTGCGATGTGAGTTTGCTCTTTGGTTATTCACCCACGAAGCTATCTTTAAGTAGATGCGGTGATTACAAAAATCTCATGACCCAGATTATTACACAAAATCTTTAAGAAGCTACTATATTCCCGACGGTTTTATAATAGGAAAACATTGCTATTTTAATTTCGCCAGTTACATGCTCAAGAAATTGTTTTGACGTAAAACATATCAAATGCGCAATTGTCAAAGTTCAGGGGTGCGTAACACACACTCAAATTCATGCACATACGCAGCTGGTAGTCATTCTATGATTTTTCTCTCGCCATTATTGTTGCTGTTTGCTGTCATTTTTAGTCTTCGTTCTGCATTCATTTTTTAGAAATAAGACTTTCGCTTAACGCTAGTCAAATTTCCCAGGTGGGTAGTGGACTCGTAATTACTAATTAGTTTCCAGGTTAAAACGTGGGAGGTAGAAGTGGGTATGCGCTCATTTCCCTACATTACCCTTGCAGGAGAGGTATATTAAACCTATATAATATTACCACTCCTTTTCCTTTTAATCTCTTATTGCCGACACCCCGACACTAGTTCATAGCTGTTCATTTTTAGTGGTTGATAATACCGCAAATTATTTTTTCGCGTTTTTTATTAATCTAATTTTTTAAAGTGAGTTGACAATATGATACTGTACTAATTTTGGCTGACTTTGTTTCGGCTTTTATGATTGATACATTTTCCTTTTCTCACAGTCAAATCTGATAGTTATATAATCGAGGATGATTTCGCGAATCCCATTTGTTAATAAGCTTAAATGGCAAGGCACCTAACTGGCCTTACAAAACTGCGGACGTAGAATCGCGAGGAATTAGGAACCGTCGCGTAAAATCTCCGCGAAAAGATCGATCAACTTCCAACCAGCTAATTTTGGATCAAACCCACGTTAAAATGAGTTTTTTACAATATTTCGTTATCTTGATAAAACGCTACTGCGTAAATTTTCACACCATGATTTTACTTCACCGACCTCTAGTTTCAACAGCGTGTCTTTTTCAAGTTAGCAAAACCATGGCATGCCAGATAAAATCCTGCTGCGAACATTTGCACATTGGCGTTTTATTATTGATCTCGGGAATTTTAAAAAAGTGATACTTTAACATTTATATCTGAGCCTTCCATTTCATTTCAATTAGCGGCCATAGTACAGACATGCAAGTGAAATTATTCAGGCACTGGTTTAAATTCATAAAGCTAGAGCACAGTTTTTCACTATAATCTTACCCAAGAAGTTCACTAGATAGATTATTAAGTGGTATGTATATATATTAACCAGCCCATGTCTACTCTGCACGTAAAACTAAATATTTTAATGTGTAAGTAAGGATTTCGTATTGATTTAGTTCAGTGTATTTAAATTTCGCGTTTAACCTTTGGTGTTGAATTGATGGCGCATATCATCTTGGTATGCAACGTCATTAATGGAAACGGATACTTTCTCCAATGGTTGCCATCTGGTCAACAGTCACCCCGAGTTGAAAAAAAGAACTCTCGGACACACACAGAAACGGAGTTCTCTCCTCTTTCATACACGAGCCTTGCACTTACAAATGCACTTCCGCACTTCATTGGTTCATTTTCACACTTAATTTGACTATCATAGAAATGGTGTACAGAGAAACACTTCGGTGAAATCATTCACTGGGCTGACAGGGAGTTATAACTCTCTTACTCGAGATCGTTTTCTCGAAAAAGAAAAATGGCCATTGGTTCAAACTAAACTATGGGATACTGCATCATGAAGGATGACCAAAATTTAACCGTTCTTGAATCTATCTAATATTTCAAAAAATTTCTTACACCATTCAAAAAGAAATTCCACATGCCTAAATACTATGGGGCGCTATGCGTAGAAGTAGGCTCCGGCATAGCATCTAACAAATGACTCCGAATTCTACAAGGAAAATGAGTCAGCACGTGTGCCACAAATTCACAATGGCTGAACCCTTTCCAAAATGATGCCTCCAATGTCTTCCTCCCGTACAACATCACAACATGTAATGCTTATAAATAATATGCTGCTAATTATTTTCCAATTTTCAATGCTCTTAGGCTTTCTACTCTCAGTCATCAAGCCAAATTAAAAACATTAGAAATGAACGCTAGATGAAAAATGACGAGTAGTGATTACTGTCTGAACATAACCAGTATATACCGATGTGTGCGTATGTATATATATATATATATATATATATATATATATATATATAAATGTGTGTGTACATATATATGTATATATACAAACATTTATACATAAAATAAAAGTTATTTAGCAAACATAAGATCAGAAGAAAGACTTCCAGCCATATTGAAATTGTAAAGGCACGAATCGTGCTGCATGTATTGCAAAATTTAGAAACATTGACGATTGGCGTTTCGTGAGTAAACTTTGGACACTTGACACACCATTGTTGAAACACGAAAAGTGAGCAGCTTACAAGGCACATGGAAATAAAATGACAACGGAAAGTTTGCTCCTTGTCGGATTAAAAATATTCCATTCTATATCAACGACCTTTTAAAAGGTAACCCGTAAAAATACTAAATACCGTTTGAAAAGGGCGGAAAGTAATCAATGCGGCTAAACAGACATGGTGGAAAATGACTTGTTCACCATGCATACACATACACGCACCAAAAGTAATCTTCGAGGTGAATATTCATTAAAAAGGATAAGGCGACTAAATCATCCACAAAATAAGTATATCATTTCTTACACATAAAACTCATTCATTATAATCATAATGTTACATATTTCGAAGGCATAATGTCAGATGATATGCCTTATTTAATAACCATAATGAAAGCTAAAAGAAGATAAAGAAGACACTAATCAATATTAGACAGCAATACTACAAAGCAAATTTAAATATGCTTGCATATTTTAACTGATTGTCCGTAATGGCTAAAAACAAGAAGGCTAAAGACACCAGAACAACTGAGAAGAACAGAAAACATAACGTCTCCCATAAATAGTTGGCTTGTACAAATTTTCAGCATTAGGCCGAAGAAATACACTACGCATGGATGAAAGAGTGGCGTCGAGTATGTTTTTATCTACGTGAGGAAAAAAATATTCTGAATGCAGCAGAAAACTCTCTTTTTACTGGGAAATTATTTTCAAGGAAGAGTTCTCGGAGTGTGAAGAACGGAAGTTTGCAAGCGGTTGAGGCAAGTGCGGAAATGCCAGATAGAAAGGGCGAAGGAGAGGGTGTGGGTGGGAGGGAAGGCGCAGAAGATTCTGGGGCGGCGAAAGGGGCAGGAGAGCGGGGAGGAAGGACTCCGGGAAGCGCTTGGGAACTCAACGCCTCGCGTGGACCAAATTTACCGCACAAAAGGCCTCCCGTCAGCAGGTTTGATCCATGACGAGACAAGAGCCTAGATTTTTTTCGAAAAGGATGAGTCAAGTTTTGTTTTTCAAAAGGAAAATGAATGAGCAACGTCGAAATGTTTCGCCCAATTGCCTTAAATGGATGTGAGTCAGCCATGAGAAATCTGAACGAAAGTAAAGGTTGGAAATACAGAAGTTTCGAATGCTTGGAATGAAGTCAGAGTAATACCGAGTTATTACTGTTTTTCTATCCGTAAAAATACCTAGTTATATAAAACACAATGTTTCTTCATTGTTTTGATACTTCGTGCATTGATGAGGGTATATCGTTATGAATCATTAAATAAATCATTTTGAATGACTGATGTGTCTCAATCCTAACATTAATCATTAAGAATGATTGACATCCTTCATTTTTCTCTTCAATTTTGTTCATTTGTAAATCTTTCCATTTCCTTTTATCAGTTTGATCTACGAGATCCAATATTTCGGAATGGACTTCTTAACTTATCTACTGCATCCCTATGCTCATTTTCATTTCTGTTAAATTGACGATGATCTCGGTGTTTATAAAATCTAACTTTATTCTTCTAAAATATATTTTCTATTTTTATTCAGCACCGCTTTTCAAAGAACACTTCAATTGTAACTCTACATTCTATTTTCTACAAACGGGATCTGAGCCATTAAAAGGTATTGAGTACTACATGATACTTTTACACATTTTTATACAGAGTGGGCACCAATGTAGGCGGATATTAACTTTTTTATAGTTGACGTTACTTTTTATTTTAAGGAAGTCTACCTCGCGCTAGTATATTCATTTGAGCTGGTATTTAGACTTACTACTAATTTTCCTTCATCTGTGACTTGGCTCCATAAATATAGCAAGTCCTTGTTTGCTTCAACTAGCATGGAGCCAATTTCGACTAAAAATTTGCAGTTAAATTTGATTGATAACTTCAACACAGATGTTGGATGTTGATCCTAATGTTGGAAATGGATAATGTTTACATCCTTACTTTTCTCATGGAATATTGGAGGTAGTTTATCTGTTGCTTATAAATATTTTATATTTGTCTTATTCTGAAATATACACTACCACACTCCATAGGTGCTTTTTTGCGTACGACATAAAATTTCATGGAAAATTTACTCCAGATAAATCTCGATTATTATTTTATTTGTTTCTCAATAGGAAAGTTATTTTAGTTTTTCATGGACAAAGAGGAACATACTTAAAAACAAATCTAATTGCGAAATTCAGAGAAAATGATTGCCAAGAAATTCCTTAAATCACAAATACCTAATACTCTGAACTCTTGCATCCTTATCTGGAATACCAAGATACCTACGCCACTACTAAGATCAGCAGGTTTCAAAGAGTATAATTCACAAGGACTTAATAAACATTTTGCAATTACAGTAATGTAAAACATTGGCCTTCTCAATTTACGTAGCGATATTGAGAGGATTTGAATCGATGATATCACTGAGGAGGTTTGCCATTGTGATCCAAATATAACTTGGCAAAAATCATTCACTCCTTGAATATAAATGAACCCATTATTGGTTGAAATTAGCAGTTGTTTGCGTGCTTCGGCAAGGCATCAATTTATAAATCCCTACCATAAGTATATTAATTGAAAGTTCAACATTTTCATTCTATAAAGTAGGAAAATTGTTCCACCAACAATTCTCAAAAAAGATTGATTACATCCTTCAAGCAGAACATCACTTTCACTATATCATTCAACCCATCGAATATATTTTACTAACTAGAATATGCTCTCTATGTTAATCGAAAATATGCGGAAGAAATGCCAATAAATAAGAATAATGAGGGGGTATCGTTTCTGGCCGACCCATTTCTCCGAATCAACCAAAATATCTAAATAAAATTTACTCTGCATATTGTTTGATCCTTATGAACATTATATTGTAAATTACAGCAATTAATATTGTTTGTTTTTGTTTCAGGAAGCTGTACATTAAAGTAAATTGCATATTACAGTAACTGCAACCAACGTGAAGAAGTGTGACTTCATCCTACATATTAGACCGAAGAGCAGCTTTACAAATGACCCGAATGAGAGTAATATTAGTCAAGACAGTGTTAGAAAAATTATTGACAAAGAATTGCACACGTCAAATATGACAGAACGCAGGGTTACACAACTACGGACTCCTTTTCAGATGCAAACACGGCGTGACCTGTCACGATATTGAATCCTTAGAGGGCAGGGCGAAGAGGATTTTTTTGGTCGCCGCCGTGACAATGGATGAATCTTGGATCTCTCAATATGATCTGCAGACTAAAGGGCGGAGAGTGTAGTGGAAGCTCTCCTCCAAAAAAGAAAGCTGATATGTAGACGTTTGCAGGAAAGGTCATGCTCTCTGTTTTTGGGACTTTCAGGGAGTAATCTTAACGGACTACTTGGAGAAGAATCCGACCATCACATACGAGGGTGCCCATTACTGCATGCAAACTGCCGAAAAAATTGCTTGATGCTCTGAAAAAGAAACGGTGCCGCATGATCACCAAGGGCATTGGTCTTCTTGCCGACAATGCACCCGCTCACTCATCTCGACGTGCGGTTGAGGAATAAAAGAATGTGGCTTGGCAACATCGCCACAGTCACCCCATTCTCCTGGTCTTGCCCCAGGTGACATTTTATTTCTTTTCCTATAACCAAAAACCCATTGTCAGAGATGATACAGCAAAAATGACACCATTTAAGAGGTGCAACAATGGTTTTCAAGGCAATTACGGATTTCTACAACGACGGCTTCCGAAAGGTCAAGAAATTCTAGAAGAAATGCAAGTACATATAACTCTTAGTGGTGACTATGTAGAAAAGTCTGAAGAATAACAAAAAAAATTAAGTTACTATCCCGATTATTTTTTAGCAAAAATTATAAGTTTACATACCCACTCGCACATGATATTAACAATTTTAAAATCAGCGATTATTTATCTTTAAAAAAAATTTGCATGGGTAGGTCGTCAGGGCTAAAACGAAACCACAATAATCAATCAAAAAGCTAGTTTTGTACGTATTTCCTAACGCACATGTATTTGTTTGTTGGATTTGTATTTGTTTAATCCGTCATAGCGACCACTTCATGTAAATATTTGGATCTAAATTTACCTTTTGCCGTTTCTACTCATAATTAGAATTAAAACTATTTGAAAAATTTGCATAGCATCCATATAATATCTAAGCTATAAAATGTAAGATAATCAAATGAAACCAGTTGGCATATTATAAATAATAATGAGCAAATTATGCGCAGGGTAATACTGTTCAAGTAAGCCATAATGCATAATATAGCGTGTAACATGATCTAAAAAAAAGCAAAAATGAAAAACGGCTCTGCTCTGCGAACACCGTCAAGTGTGGCTTGATGCGGTAAAAAAGCATTTGTATCGAGACTCCTTGTTTAATTCATTTTATTAAATGCTGCTTTTTCCATGTTTTGTTAAAATTGCAGATTTCTATAAAAGCGCAATGCTATCGTACGTAGCTTTATATTCATTTTAACGGTAGTTGTCCCTTTATTTGGATGGCCTTTTGGTCATTGATTTGCAAGCCAATACACAATGAAATACTCAAAATTGCAAATGCAAATTAATGCAAACGCAAAATGCATATTAATGACATAAACTAATCACGAATTCTCACACAAAACAGAGTCTGAATGAGAGATAACGGTGTATATACCAAACGTTAAGTGGGAGTCACGTACCCTTGCATTACGATTTCAGGACAAGCAAGTTTATTCCCTGTGCTCATTCACTTACCCAATCCCTGGACTGAAATAGTCAGCCAGGGTCAAGATCTGGTACTCGAAAAATCACATTACCAGGGCAAAGTTAGACCTCGTCTGGAATCCAACCCGGATTTAATAGCCAGGCTCTCTATACACGAGGCAGCCACGTTCCACTTCCAAACAAAAGCAGCTCAAAAATACTCACTGAATCCAAACAGACCCACTACATAATTGAAGCGTTAACTTCCGTGAATCCATAAAATGAAAACGAGAGTTGCACCATTAAGTAGTGTTTTCAAAGTTACATTTGTGACACAAAAAGAGATCATAGACTGCGTGACATATTTTGATAAACATCATTTATATTTTTTTAAATATTTTCATAGCACCCTGTAAGTCACTGTTTTGGTATATTGCAGGGAGTGATCAAACACTAGACTTATTTCGAGCCCCTTAATATAACTTCCTTTCTGGTGTTTACTCAGCAGCAGAAGCTTCACACTCAATGGGATATAAGTAGTTTCAAAGGCTTCTGGTCTCAGTAACGAGAGAGGGATGTCACTTTCAGAAGAAGCTATACAATAACTCTAAAAGGTTCTATGACATTCGGTATGTAGGGACAGGATACATAGCGACAGATACCTCAAAAGTGTCGGAGATTCAATGTTTTCAATTCCAGACAAGTTAATCTCGTTCCCGCATGGAACAACATTGACTTCGATTTCGCTACTATTACGATTCGTGATCATCCGAGGAAATAACGAATATTTATGCATATCTGTACTCGAGTCTATCTCCCTTTCCTTATCTTTGTGGCATGATCTATCCATATAATGTGGAGGCATAACAATTCCCTTCCCTTCACACCTAAACTCGTGTGTCCTGAATCTTTTCTGAAGTCAAAGTCCCTCATATTTCCTTCGCGTCTCCAGTGTCTTCCAGCCTAATTTCTCTAAGAGGTCTGCCGCACAAGTCTTCTTCTCGTTATAATTTTGGACGAATCTAGCGGGACTCCCTGAGCACTAATTTCTTTTATTAAACAATATTTTGAACACTTCCGTTTCCGTTTTAAACACTTTCGTATAGAATTAGAGGTGATGAACCAAACAGTTTTTTACCTACATAAATTTCGTAAGCCAATGTCGAAGGCTTCAATTTGCATCCAATATTCTTCTTAAGCAATCGACTAAAGGTGTATTGATTAGAACAAGATAGGAGAGTAGGCATCTGGTTTCATGGAAAAACAAAATGAGTGGAGTTTGAAAATTACTTCATTACTTTGTGGTTGGGATGGGTACCGTCTTTGTAACTACGGTAATTAGATTATTAGTAGAGATAAATATGAATTAGTGAACAAATCAAATATTTAAGGAAATTATTCAAAAGCATATATCTGCTAATACTAAAAAAACTATAATAATAAAAAGGTAATTGGATGGTATAATAATTTAAAACATTTACAAACACAATTATTATTAGAAACCACTGGCAACGCAATTCTTTGTAGTAGCCTCCAGGAGCCATGTCGGAGGCAATAAGTAAGGCAGCAAAAAGTGAATTGTAGAATTAAGTGTGGATCAAAATTTTCAATTTTTGCCCGCGCGAATATTCACTTGTAAGCCCAATAAAAAAAGAAAAAAAACATGGAAAATAAGAAGCTTGAATGGAAGACGGGTGGGAAGCCATTTAAGGATGAATACGCGAGAGGAGAGATGAGCATACATGAATCGAAAACGGAGACGGGAGTAAACGAACGATTTCGTGGTTTGAGTAAGTACTACGTTCCCTTCCGGAGCTCCTTGGCACCTGAGCACCAGCCGTGGATTTTTCAGTGTAGCCCTGATTCCTACTTTGGTCTCTGTGAAGGGAAAATTAAGGGTAAGGCTTTGTCTGAAATGTACGACCCTAAGCTCTGAGCTTATTCCTGACTTTCGTGATGAAATACTCTCCACCCTTCAGCATTTCCCAAAAATTCTATTTATACCAAATAACCAACCTATGTATACACACAAAGATAAAAAAGTCGTAAGCTACAAGGTAACTTTCACAGTAAATACCACTACTACGAAACTAAAACAAATATGATAAAAATCATATTCCAAGTTTATTTAAAATATGACAAATTCAAATATTTTACGGGGTATATTTTAAACAAAGAAGTCAAAAGAATAGGTAGACCTTGGAAAAGAATTTCATCAACAAGATTTGCTTTAGGTGTCCCACTATCGCAATTTTTGGGGAAATGGAAAGGGAGAAAAGTGTTTTGAGATGCCGATATGGTTAAGGACATATAAACATATCTCTTAAGAGAGGAAGGTAAATAATAATGCACTATGATTTTATGGGAAAGATCAGAATATGACTGGAAGGAATATAAAAAAATCAGGTAATTTGCAAGGGTGGAATTCAACAGCAACATAACCCCAGGCATGCCACCATGTGACGTTGTTATAGGAGATCAATCATAAGGGTAATTAGTGATTATTAACTCTTGATGTGATCTGGACTCTGGATTGTAGCATATTTTATATTCGGGGGGCTTGAGGTTTTCGCACGCCGTGTTTCCCAACGCCATTATCACTAAAGTACGACGAACAACGGGAGCCTT
Source organism: Hetaerina americana (assembly GCF_022747635.1). Lineage (NCBI taxonomy): Eukaryota > Metazoa > Arthropoda > Insecta > Odonata > Calopterygidae > Hetaerina > Hetaerina americana. Next base: position 3,792,458 of record NW_027287019.1, on the reverse strand, counting down.
AAATCACTCCGTTCGACAATCAATTTCGCCAAACTCTTCATTTTGGAATCGCTTTCCAGCGTCACGCGGAACTGAAATTGTTGCCGTAATGAGGAAATAATTCATGAACTCATTTGATCTGTATATACATGCCAATATGCTAGTATATTTCGTGCACTCTACCGAGGATTTCCTATAATTATCTAAGATGTTTTTTGTTCGCCCGCAACAACTTTTCACGAAACGTGCTGTTTTTTTCTAGAGGTATATCTTGCTTAATTCTGACATTGGGCCAACCAGCAGATACTAATTGACTCAACCCTGCAATTCAAATATGTCCTCATTCTCGTTCATTTGAAGCAAAGTTTCTTCATTTCAGACCCACGGGAGATCTTAAAGTGAGATTGTTTAAAACTGAGATCAATGGGAATATACAAGTAGGTACGTACGTATTACGTAAACTGGGAAAAGATTTGAAAAGCTTTAGAATATTGTGCAGCTTTAAGATGATAAATAGAGTGAGGAATGGAAGAAATGTTTTTCAGACAAAGGTTTTCCTTCAGATAACGGAACTCTAAAGTTTTGGTCTCGTTAAATACGCAATACGAACAGTTAAAAAACAAATATTTTGTATTAATAGCGCTTGAAACCCTTAAGTACGAGGGTGATCCGAGAAGTAAGGTCCCCCTTTTTTTCACGAAAAATCAAATTTTTTCTCAACTTTGCGTACATTGCAGGAAAGGCTGAGCATTTAGCTATTTTTCTGCATAGTCGTTTTGACGAGCAATCACTTTTTGCATCCTTGTAAGCAGCTTTTTAATACCAGCGTCGTACCTTTCTGCCTCCGCGTTGGGGGAAGGAACAGAGAATGCTGGGAGAGCAATTAAAGATGGTGGTTAAGGGTGGGAATATCCGGTAACACGACCGCTGCTCATCGTGGACGTTTTCCTGGCCATCAACAAACTCCCTGCTTCACTTCCGCACGTTTTTGATGTCCATTCACTTCTCACCGAACACTCCCACTAAATGGCGATGAATTTATATCGGAGAAGCAGTCGTTAGTTGGCTTCGCGACGCAGCGGGAGAAAGGTACGACGCTGGTATTAAAAAGCTGCTTACAAGGATGTAAAAAGTGATTGATTGTCAAGGTGACTTTGGAGAAAAATAGCTAAATGCTCAACCTTACCAACAATGTACGCAAAGTTGAAAATAAAGTCGATATTTCATGAAAAAAAAGGGTATCTTACTTTTCGAATCGCTCTCGCATATGAGCTTAATTTCAGGAATAAGAGTTTATATTTCCAAGTGTAAATGCTGTATCTCTCATAGTTACACGTTTAAGGATTTTACACTGAATACCTTATCCTATTCAGTAAGAATTAATTAACGATGTTTATTTTTACTTACGGCTTTGAGAATACGTACATTTCAAAGGGGGTTCTAGAACCAACATCATGGATTTTTGTTGAATAGAAACACTTCCAGAGTGTTTTTTATTTATTTAATAATATATAATCATTGTAATTATACCGAAACCTATACGTATGCTAAATTTTGCTTAAAATTCCAAAAATTTTATCATTCCACATATTCCAATATTATTTAGACTGAGAAAAAGCTTATCAAGAATTTGAAATTGTATTAATTTAGATATATTCTCCAAAATTAAACTCATAATCTTATTAAAATTACGTAATTAAAAAAATCTTTAAACAGATCACGTGACACTATACGGCAAAATATTAAGTCTCTTAAAAGTCGTTTTTTTTAGCATTGTAGCACCGAATTAAAGTCATACTTACATTAAGTTGTGTGACTGAGATAGGATATCAACCTAATATTACCTTCATTTTTCAAAGGTACACCCAGAATAGGCGACAGGCAGCCGGTGTTCAAATTATATCACATCCTTACTTAAGTTAAGCTATTTGAAATCGATAAACAAAGCACGATAATAACAAATTCAACCTTAGTAATGACACAAACTATAATATGGTGTAAGAAGATCGCGTATCTGCTTGAATGGAATAAATACACAATATGTGATTGGGTGCTCGCTCATCAAAACGAATAGGAATATTAAGTCTAAGCTTCTAAAGGTCGCCTTAAAAACGAAGCCAAATATGTAAATATCTACGATCAGATCTATTTATTTGGTATTCTTTAGCTAAAACTGGCTTCTCTTTCCTTGAGAAAAAGTAGAAATTAACAAGTAAAACATACGCCACACCAATGGCTCGGGAACTCCCAAATAGATGAGAATGTTGAATTTTAATTCTTTAAAAAAATAATTAAAATACTATCTCATGTCAATAAAGTTCTTAAATTTACATTGTATGTGGTGGAATATATATTCTCTGGATAATTCAAAATTTCCATTACCACTGACGTCAAGCAGTCGGGCGACGCCCATGGACTAGTCCCATGAATAATGGTCACCTAACATTACCGACGCTGTTGGAAATAACAGCCGACTTTCGAGAGGAAAATAGTATTTTTACCGAAATTGATAAAATGGCAGTATAAAATTAACCAAAAATTGAAGCATTTCATTTCGTACTGCTATGAACAAGTTTCGGGTGATAGAGTGGATGTTTTCTTCTTGGACAAATCCAAAGAACCTGCGGGAGAGTCTGCGATACTAACTTTTAACGGATTCACCCGCTAAAATTCGCATAGCAATTTAACACTTTAACTTGATGTGAATTTACTGAATTTCAAATTAAAACGTAAAAAATATTCGCCTATACCGAAAAGACGAATGATTTTTACAATTTGAAATAGTTACGACGTACTTCTTCTTTGTCGTAAAATTAGTAGTTTATAACGCCAGCAGTGAAGACCAAGCAGGCGCGTTTGGAATGCGGATTAATCTCTTTTTCATTACAAAATAAATGGATACAAATAATCCCTCACGATTGAATCTGTCATCATATGACTCTGTAAAGCACACTTGTGTTTCCAACATCTCGCACAACAATGGAAGAAGTCCAGGGTGTTTCGTATTATCAATAAAATAAGATTTAATTGCTCCAGTACACATGAAATGACAATTTAAATGGAAGTATTTATGAACAAACGCATGATTCCAATAACCTTTGGTTCCTATTGTACGCACACAATGCTGATAACTTTGTGGGTACTCCACTCTCTTGCGTGTTAACGCTCGTTACATATTAGTTAGAGCATGCCAACATTACCACCTCTGATTAACCCATAAAAAGTAACACGTACTCCTTATTACTGCAGATGAACCGATGATTTATTTCTACTTCGCCAAACACTCTTCTTCCCTCATTTTCTTCTCCGGTTATACTACCTTTACAAGTCAAAGGCACTTTTTACTTACGCCATATGAACGTGGTATTCGGTAACAGGTGATCAGCATAGCATAAGTTAGTCTTACCCTATTAACTTAGGAGTGGGCAATTTCTCTGACCACATTGGCGGTTATTTTGTACTCGCTAAAGGTTGAGAGGGCAGGAGCAAAATTTTGAACGGAAATTATCCTAGGGTTTCGAACGCCAGAGTACAGTATGTCCCTGTAAGTGTGTGCGTATTAGAGAGAGATAGAGAGAAAAAGAATAAAAAGGAAAAAGTTGTGCCCCGGAAAATTGCCAACGGGAAAAATCCAACGCGACGTGTGCGACGGGATGGGGAAGGGTAGGGTACGCAGGGGGCCTGGCCGCTGGCAAGGGACGTCGTTCGGCTCAACAATCCGAGGCGGCTTTAGCCAGGGCACACGCATAGGCTCACGGGGTGGCGGCGGGAGGGGTGAAAGGGGGTGGGGGGGCAAGAAGAAGGACCGTAGTGGGGCTATCGTGATTCGGAGCACGAATCCCTCCGCGGTTAAATAGCGGCGTCCCGGGTGCGGTTTTAGTGGCGGCCGACCGACGCACGTCAAGGGAGGCCCGTCCGTGACCCGAGCACGGGAGGGAGCGGAGGAGGGGAAGGGCGAAGATGCGGCGATGCGAGGGTACAATGGGACGCGAAGTAGCGGATGGCTACACGGGGCGGGCTGGGGGAGTGCAACGCGGAGGCGGGCGGGCGGGTGATGGCAGGGGATGATGATGGGGTGGGTTGACGAGACTGAGGTGGGAAGGGTGAGGGGGTCTCGATGGGCTGGTACGAGAGGAAAAACGACCTCAGCAGGCCCCTCAATTCGCCTAGTTCTAAAGCAGGGGTCCTCCTCCCACGCTTTGTCCTGCCCCCGCCAAGCGGCACTCCACAGGCTTGAACCACGAGCCGCTACGTGTCTTGCAATCGCTTTTTTTATACGGGACGGACCCGTTGTTCCGAGGTCATCCGTAGGCTTTTTACCGACCTCGTTCCCACGCGAATGCGTTCTTCCTTTTGCTCGTAATTTTATCCCTAAATAAAAAAAACGAGGGCGTTACGGCGGTAGCGTTGGGGAGTTTCAGTTGTTAATACTCGTTGGACTATTCAGAGCAGTAAATTATGCGAAACATAAACCTACACAAGAGAACAAAAACCTACATAAAGCTACGCAAGACGACCGCTCATTCTCTAACGGGATTCAAACCCGAGCCAGTCAACCACGCAAACCGTAAGTCGGATTGCGCGCGATCATCAAATCCTATGCCTTCAATGCAATTTCAAGTTATATATATATATATATATATATATATATATATATATCTCACTTGAAGAAGGCCTCTGAGAAGGCCGAAAGCTCTAACAATTTACCTAGTGAGTGTCCTTTTAAATGTTGCTATTTTATTCTATTTGTGTTACACTGTGTCAGCCCGTGTGTGTGTTTAAGTATATACGCGGTAGTTCAGAGGTAGAGCGTTGAACTACTCATTAGAGGGACCGTGTTCGATTCCCGGGAATGCCTCTCTGGGCACGCTCAGCTCCATACAAGCTCTGGGATTTTTCGGGTACTATAAATTCCTAGAAATCCATCGCCGACAGAGAGAAAGACACTGGCCCCCTTACCCTTATGTGTGAATTCCACACGCCGTCGGGCTTAGTACTGGGTGAAATGTACAATTGCCTACCTATACATAGTTATTCACATAAATGCAGATATATGGAAAAGCAACAGAAACCAGGATGTATGAATGCATATATATATACATGTATATATATATATATATACATGTATATATACATATACATTATATATATATATAATGTTTAACGCTTAGCACTAGTGGACACAGACAAAAACACACAGAAACACACAAAAAATAGTGAGTTTGGTTTTTGTGTGTTTCTGTGTGTTTTTGTCTGTGTCCACTAGTGCTAATTGTTATACATGTTATATATATATATATATATATATATATATATATATATATATATATATATATATATATATATATATAAATGATATAGAAACACTCACACGAGCAGTATAATATTTCGACGGCACAATAGAAAACAAAATAGTAACACTTAAAAGGGCTCTCACATTGTAAATTGTTCAAGCTTTCGGCCTTCTTCGAGGTCTTCTACAAGTAAGACTGCTTAAACAATAGAATAAAAAGCTTGAACAATCATCAATGTGAGTGTCCTATTAAGTGTTACTATTTATTTTATGTTCTATTGTGCCGTCCAAATATTATATATATATATATATATGAACACGCATAATATCTTTTTAAACACATACACAAAGTCACGGAAATGTAATTCCAAATTTAATAATATTACTTACTCTCCAACTCTTTGGAAACACAAATTTCTTTTGGGTTACAAAATATTTTAAAGAGATTTATCGCTTCCATTGGGCGAATAATACAGCCTTTTTCAGGTAAGTATTCATGTTACCTCTATACACGAATGATACCTACTTATATTAACGTCGTAATATGGCATAATAAGCGTTTGGACCTCTCCAGTGTCTTCAATTTTAAACGTATTCTAGAGAAAGATTGGATAAATAAAATCTACAGTTTCACAGTTATCTTACAAACGTTTGTTTAGGAATGAAATAATTGATGCAGGTAAATTGAACAGCCGTGTTCCTTCAAACAACAAAAATATCCACATTTCCACCTGCATGTCATTCGGAAAATAGCAAGGACAAAAAATACGTGGGTGAAATGCGATCGAGTGAACGCGCGGCATAACTCTGCGGAGATATTAGGGAGAAATAAAGGGAGGTATTTGTGGAGAACTCGGCCTCACCTGTCAATCACGGCCGACTCCGCGCGTGCAAGCGAAAGAGAAAGGAAAAAGTCGACCGAGGGCGGGAGAGCGGACAAAGGGGAGTAATTCCACGGCAATAAAATGTGAAAGTAGTTCAAACAACGAAAGCATGCGACCGCAAAATTTCCTGCGCCTACGGCACGAAAGAAATGGCTGGTTCGCGAGAAAGACGGAATGAGCACCAAATGACCAAAGATGGCGAAAGGCCGTCCAATGCTACGCGAGGCAGTTAAGGAAGAAACGGTGAGCATGAAGTATAAAAACAAATTGCCAAAGACATGGCACGCACGAATTGAAACCACATACCTCGAAATTGTGAATTTACGTCGGCAAAGACGTCCTCCTGCAATGGATTGATATTCAGGTGACAGTGTTATCATTTTTCCTGCGACTATCCAATGCTGCTGGGCAAACAGAATTTTTTGATACGTTTAATATCGAAATGACGTCGTAAAGAAAAAATAACGATAAGTAGTGTAATTAGCCCCATGTTATTGATTCATAAATTAGGGAATATGAATATTAAAAAATTATTTCTATCGGTAATCTATCAATTAAGGTAAGTTTCTAATTTACCTAAAAGGAATCTAACGCGGATCCTCCTTCTTCTGTGCCGGTTATTGTTTCCCAGGAAGATCTGGTGGCGGAGAAATCACATAGCTTGGGTGGAGTTGCAGGTGTCCGGAGAGGCTTGCCAGGGAATCAAAAGCAGGCCCTCTGGTCATAAGTCAAACGCTCTATCCCTGGACTACCGCGACTCACTCACAATCTTGTGTGCCGCAAGAAACGCTTGCTATTACTTAAACACAAAATACTTTGCATTTCTGACGTATATTTAATTTTCTGAGAGAATGAATTCGTCATAGTTTAAAATAATCGTCTTAATTTTTATTAATAATCTTCAGCGCCGCACATTTTCTGAAATGTAGTTTTAACTCCCATCACTACACAACCCTCGAACATGGTCTAAATCGTTTGAAGGCAACCTGAAAACTCCAGGTGTCATTATTTTTACGTGAATCAATATGTTTTCTACCATTAATTTAATGTTGTCATTAATTAGCTAGCATGGATCGTTAATTTATGTCAAGAAATTTTGGAATTCGCTGACGCTTCATTCTAGAACTCCTGATATGACATCCACCTCTATGAAGCTCATTCTATCGAGGACTATTTCTTTATCCGGTTACATACGGAGTCTCCAATACAATCGGTCATATTTTATTGATAGCATTATGTCTTAGCTTTTACATCAATTTCTTGATGGACCTGATATATTAAACTGCACCCATCCACTTGTCTATTTCCTACCCCCAATATCAGAATATCCTGAATTAAAAGACCCAGTTCGGTTTTGCATGATCCCATTTTCCTAAACCTGCGATGGTTACAGCAGCGTACGTTTCTACCGTTGAGAAAATGTTTGCTAAGAATAGTCTGATCTTCGATACGCATACAACAGGATGCTAATCAAACGAGGGGCTCCTGGTACGTTTTTCAATTCACTATTATAACAAAGGAGCACAGATGCGATTTTTAGAACGCACCTCGCAAGAACTGTAAAACTTGAATAGGTTACGAATAATTTATCACCCCTTAGTCAAAATTATTTGATTAATGGAATGATTGCTACTTAGAAATACAGCAAATGCTCATAAGTGACGTTTTTTTGTATTAAACACAGACAAAGGATTTCGCCTAGTATTCGTAACAAATAATGATTAAAATCAAGGATTAGTACGAGGGTCATCCGGAAAGTAGTACCCGTTCGTGAAATAAAGACACAAAAGTAAATATTAACAAACATAAAAAATTTTATTTGAAAGAGGATACTTTAAACTACTTCTCAACATAATCTCCAAGCAAATTATGGCATTTGTCATAACGTGTGACAAGTTTCTGTATTCCTGCTGCATAGTCCTTCGCCGCCAGCTCATTGAGATACGCGAGGGACCCATCTTGCACAAATTTTTGCATAATGCAGATGGTGTTTAACAATTTCATGAACAATTGTTCGAGAAACATTGGGAAAATGCTCACAGATGTCATCAATTGTGACGCGCCGATCGTTCCTCACGAATTCGTCAACTGAGCTCACCAGTTGGTCTGTAATGACAGACGGTCTCCCCGAACGCTCATCGTCGTGTGTGTTCCCCCTCCCCATGTTGAAGTTGCGACACCACCGCCGAACAGACGACTCGTCCATTACATTGTCTCCATACACCTCCTTTAATTGGCGATGAATATCACATGGGCGAACGTTTCTTGCATTGAGGAATTTAATCACTGCCCTCACTTCACAACTGGCGGCGTTCTCAATTTTTTTAAACATTGTAAACAATCACAGAAACAACACAGGCAATGCTAGCGTCACGCAACTTGGCTCAGAGAAGGCAGACAAGCCACTGAAGCTATCTGACCTCGTCCAGCGGCTACTCGCGTCGTCAGCACTTCATGCGGCACGAACGGGTACTACTTTCCGGATGACCCTCGTATTTGAAAACGTGGTACTACTGAAGAGCCAACACTAGTTTTAAGAAAGTAAAATTACGGAAGCTTGCTCACTGGCAGCACGGTACAATTAACGGATAACGGAACATAAGCACACATCTAATGTCTTTCTCATGTCTATACTAGTATACAGGTATCTGTCAAAATAAATGCAAAGTTTTTGATTCAGTAATGACGTTCTTTAAAAAGCTTTCAGGAACTGTGACGGTAAAAGAAGTAGGAATTTAACTTTTTCAACTTTCGATTTTTTTCATCGTCCCCGATTTTTCTACAGTTCTCAAAATTTTAAAATAATAGGTAAAAGGGGAGCGAAAAGTTTGAGAAATTAATTTTTTTAAATCCTTTCCTGCAGAAAATTAGCAAAGGCATAAAAATGTATTAAATAATCAGAGTCACAAAAAATTGCAATCATTTATTTTTATTAAACAACTAATTCATAGTCTTATACTTGAAAATTGAAAAAGAAAGATCAATTTTTCTAGTAACTTTTTAATAAAGGAGATTCCATATAATATGCATGCTTTCCTCGTGTATTATTGCAAGGATTCCTTCGTATCTCTGGCACTTTTAGTACCACCATTTAAAAATTAAATCACGGTAAAAATTTAAAATATTAATGGCTTTCAGTTTATTTCTCGTAAATTAGATGCGTCATTTATTTTTGCTAATAATCAGCTCAAAGTATTCATCAACTCAAAAATGTACCTTAGTAGAGACATGAGACATTCTCGAAAACCTAACAGAGGTAGACAGTGCCAAAGCCGCTAGGTTTCCCAATGGGAAACCACATCACGTAATATGCCTTTACTTCGTTTTCAGTTTAGTTTATGGTTTCCGACGTAACTTTATGGAATCCATTCATATTGGAAATGAAAATTTATTACGTATCGTAATAAATTTTCAGTGGAATCAAAAATGTTACCATTTTTTCATCTCGTTCACTGCTGTTTTACTATGAATAAAGCTATTTCAACCTTTCCTGTGATACTTTAAGAATCAAATGATAAAGGGCGCACCAGAAAATTGACTTTGCAGGTCCATTAATAACGCATGCACGCATCTATTTTTCTAATTAGGACACAATCATTTAATTCACTAAAAATATTATTGTTCCTCGATATTTTAGAAAATATTTTAACCAAATACCTAATTATTGTCAGCTGAATAATGATAGCGGCATCACCATCACAAATAAAATTGTTTAATGTGATCCTTTTGTGACTTTTCACGATTAACTCACGCATTTATGTTAGTGGCCAACATCAACTAAGACTCTAGCATATGATTGATAAAATGTTTTCAACAACTACTGGCAGTTCGTGTTACTTAAATAGACTGCATTTTCAAAATTAGTAACTCTTCGGAGACTCGATTCAGTCATCACTGTTTTGAGTTCAATCTTACCTGATACTCACTCGCTTATATTTTTATTCCTATCTTATGCAATATCAACGAGTCTTTTAAACGCTAGCCTGGTGAATGCGACATGAATAAATCGAGTGGCTCACCTAGGTGTCTGTACTCCGACTTTGATGTCCATCTCTAGGTGCTAATGACCGCAGATATGGTACGGACGCCTTCAAAAAAATAAAAAAGCTTCTCACCCGAATGCCCACGAAATCGTGACTATTGACGAGAGTTCTCTTTGGACAGGAAAAATTGCCTCGCTCCTCATGCCCCGCCCTTCCGCGCTGTGCATGATCCAAGCAAAGGAGAGAGAGTAGGGAAGGGGGATAAAGAATACCTGGAAAATAAAAGCCATGAAATTCAACCCGTCGCCATCGCCTTTAGCAGCCGAGGCGGTCGAAGGGTGGTTGACCCAAGTCGTTCCCAGAGTCACGAATTCCCCTCGACCCATTTGATCCAGGGCGTGGATAGCATAAAAAATCGATACCAATTTGGCACGAATTAATGAGAGAATCTCGCTGCTGCTCGTTTATTAATCGTCGGGTGAGCGGTTGCAGAAAAGGAGTACGGGATCGAAAAGCCTGAGAACCGTCGCAGCATTTAGTTCCCATCTCTCGCCCCCGACTCATGAAATCCACACACTATGCGCTCCAGTCATGTTTACTGGAATTCAGAGAAAAGGGTACATAACTCCGAAAAATTCAGGGTTCCAAGTTCAATCCCCGGTAATGGCCAACGCTTTTCCACATGGAATCGAAAACCTTCCGATTTCCTGTCCAACCTTGCGTTCCGAACCATTACCTGACCCCTATGCCTTTCCTGCATTCATTCACAAATACGAACATGAAAGAGCACTAGGCATTATACCGTAAAGAGACTTCTGCTGAGGAATGTACCGCCAAAATATATTGCAAAGTTCGCGATTACTATTGAATTCCTTACTATTTTTGTCAATATATGTGTATGCTCATATTATCAGAGAGAACGTTTGTTTATTTATGTATTGTGGTATATAGAGAGGTTTCCACGAAGGACAGCAATGGTAGGGTCCAGAGTGTCGCCTCTTTTTTAAAAAGGGAAATTATTTTCGACGGAAAAAGCACTTATTTTAAAAAAGGAGAGATTAATTGATAAGGTACACTGTGATCGGCTGTGACAAGGTCATCGAGCAAAAAAATGCCGCAGTGGTGCGTGGCCTCTTCCAGGCCTCATCCCCCACCCCCTCACTACGAGGTGAATGAACGTACGAATACGTAGATGATATCTATGGTGGCAATTATGATATGAATTTGGATAGCATTTGTTAGATACGGCATTTCTCTAATATGAGACACGTACGTGTCGCGGATGACGATGAGAGTACAGATACAAAGGAAGAAAAAAATCTCGCACGCATTAGTCCAGTAAGTCGAACAATGGCACCTAGATGGCACTCATGGTCTAAGCTACTATCTTTGAATTATATGCGCGTCAAATGAAAACAGGGGTTGCTGCTAGTATATTCGCAAATGATTAGGCTTTTGCTCGCAACTAAGAGCGTAGAAAACGTGTATGGGTGTATATAAATACTACACTTGAAACTTTTTCTAGAATAGGCCATGATGATATTTCCTATTATTTTTATAAGTAATACCCATTTATTTATTTGTGTAGTCAAGAAGCTATTCATCGAGTTCCCTTACTAGCTACCCTACTCATATGTTGTTTCCTGGTTGTAAATAAGTAATTGGTTGTTGTTTTATGTTTTTGCGGTTGTTTTGTAATTGTTTACATAATACTGGGGCGTAATCACTTTTAATTTAAGATTAACGGCAAGCATTATTCAAAAAATATTTTCGCACAACTTAAAATTGAAAAGCAGCGAAGTTAAAAAAAACTGTTTCAACAAATATTTTACACCTCTGAGAGCAGTCATGATTTCATGGATATTTTGTCAGGCAACAATTCCTAGAAATATTTTAAGTGACATTTTGAAGTACCTTACATTGATATATATTATTGATTTAATTAAATATCAGCTGATTTTCGCCTTTATAACATAATGTGATAAACATAACAAAAAAAGGAGGACTTCGTGGAAAAGTGGCTTCATGAAATGAAAGTAACTTTTGGCCAGTAAAGATAATTAGTTCCATGAAAAAAGCACCTATGCGTATCATTTGGGGATGGAAACGCTATGGTAAACGAAGGGAGACATATTAGAGTGATGCAAGACAGCGTAATGCTGGATTAACAAATGAAAGCGGTGAGAAAAACAAGCAATGTTTAAAGGAAAAGAGGTTAATAAGGCGTGGCATAAAAAAAATCACAACGGGCACTCTCTGTGCACTTTACGTCCCATTACGCATAGCCACATCATGGATACACTTACACGTACCAAATGTGGAGGGAAACATGTGCCATTTATATTACATTCCAATAAGAAAAAGATTTTGGAAAAGAGATGCCAACTCAAACGGATTCCACGAAGTGTATGCGGACTTGGGCCATAAATTTAGTACGAAATGCAGTGAACATTTTAAAAGCATTACAGCGAAGAAGTTGAATGCTGAGGCTTTTACAGTATCAGAGAAGAAATTACAATTAATAACTTTAAAAATACATTGGAAGATAAAGGTGGGACAGGAAAAGCTTCAAAATGGCAAGAACAATGGGATGGGTAAATAAAAAGGGGAATCAGACGCCATGGATGAAAGAATAGATTAGATGATCATGACGGTGAGTACGGGATAAAAATGGTAGAACGCCAACTAGGAGAAGAGGAAAAGAATGTAAAAAGAAATGCAAGAAATGTTCTAGGAATTGCATAGGGCCAGGGAAATGAGGAGGAAAGAGTATGCACGGAAATATTTCAGAGAAAGGGTCAAGAATAAGCCCTTATAAGAAGATAAAGGACCAGTAAATACGTCGAACAAAAGATTAAGCCATGGTGACCATTCGAAATAAAAGAGAAAATGATTACAATTGACAAAATAAATTCAGACAAGGTTGTTATGCGTATCATCCCAAAAGTAGAAAAGAAATACAATTTGGAAAACCTGGGGTTCGAGTATTTAAGATACTGGCTGAGAATAACCACTACGGGAACTAAAAAAAATACATGACATTACGAATGGATATCATTATCCTTGCATCGATTATTAAAGCTACTAGGGAAAAGTTGAGGGAAGATATGTTTTGGACTTTTAATGCGAAATTATTTTTCTATACTTCGTCAAGTTAATTGTAATAATCACACAGAGAAAGACTGCAGCAGTTTCAGGTAAAGAGGTCGTAATTTGACATTCATACGCCACGACGGTTCTTCTTAAGAACATCAACATGTAAATGCAAATTTCCATAAAAAAATTAACCTAGACGAACATTATTGGAAACGTAAAACGGGGAAGTTATCCGGTATCCATACTACGCTATCGGTTAACATTATAGCAATGGATAATTTTCAATTTGAAACTGAGTTAGAAAATGTGTTTGACAACATATATTTTAATGCAATTTAAATGTTATACATTTTTTCAAATAAATAAACGATCATTAAAATACGAGATAAATGGTATTCATACTGAGAAATTAAATGTATGATAATAATTACGAATGATCATTAAATTGTTCTTGCTTCCGTGCTTCTGAAATTACATTTAGAATGTTTTTTGAAGAAAGAAGCCATACACTTCAGTCAGTGAAGAAAGAAAAGATTTTTTATAATACTGATGCAAAAAATACGATTTGTTCCATAAGAGAGTCATGCCTTGGCATAAGATCGAATGCTGTACGTGTTTTCGATTAATTCTCACCCGCTACCTATTCGAATACACCCGAGACGGCTGGGCATCTGCCAGCTTCTTTATTCCAACATTTTTTTCCAATGAATTTTACCTGGAGCTCTGATTTTACTCCCTGGTATGGTGAACAGTGAAAACGGGAAATCTCATTAAAAATAATTGGAGATCCATTACGCCGTTTTAAGAAAGACTCTAGAGGTGGGATAATTTTGAGAGAGCTTCAGTTTTCTAAAGGGAACGAGGAGATAAAGAAGGGGCCACTAATTCTCCTTTTAAACCCTCTTCCGTCTTAATAAGAGCAAAGGTTATCGACACACCGTTTGCTTGGAAGGGAATATTAAGATTGTATTAATCGGGCATCAGGTTGAATAAATTAAGTGAGAAGCATTCGATGGCTAAGGCAGCAGCAGGCTGTGTCCTATTAATCACAAAGCCTCAATTAAAAGAAATTATCACTTTTAAATGAGTTGAGATAATTAATATTCCCATGATTTGAGTTGTTTCCTTTTGGATGAACCAATATCAAGAACAATAAATTTACCATATTCCAAAAAACTGTGGGAAATGCCGCGACAGTGACTCTAACGGAATTATCCTGACGATACGCTAATATGCATTACAATTCAAAAATTTCACAACATAAAAATCATTCCCTTTGACCGGGATACGAAGCCGGATCCCGATCAAGGTTAATGATTTTTACACTCTGATATTGTTGCATTGACCATATTCGTTTTCTCAACCATCTTTCTATCGCAAACAATTTCGTTATAAAACTATCAAGTTTTTTTAACAATGTTGTGATTGATTACATGGTCACAGCGAAATACCTAAAGCTGATTTTAAAATTCAAATCTTAATTATGAACAACTTTTGTTCTTTTATAAATAGAGGAACAGTTCTTAGATCGGGCCGGTAGTTTTCCCTTTACTATCATTCAAAGTGAAGCGCCACCATTGTCTTAAAGATGCAATAAGGTTGTCTTCACGCATATCAAAGAAGAAACGAATTCATATCGTAAAAGGCATATTGCCACATTTTACCTGGTAAAAAAGTTCCATTTTCAAGGAGTGCTGTGAAACATTCGAAAAAAACAAGCAAGTAATTTGAAATGTGAAGAAAATGCACGTAGTTCCATGCTAAACGCAATATCATTAATCAACTATAAATATATATATATATATATATATATATATATATATATATATATATATATACATACGCGAGTAGGTGGACGAATACCACTTCATGATTGTTCATTTACCATCCTTATACTACTTGACAACAAAAATGGATCCAATTATTCACTATGGAAATCTGTAGAAACCCAACATAAGGTCTGCCATATCGCAATACCGAAAAACTTTCCTCCATAAATGACGAACTTCAGAATAAATGGTAGGGGAATTCATTTATTCGTTACCTCTTCATTCCGTCAGTTTGTATGAGCACGTCCCATATTCGAACAGGTCGAAAAAGACCTTAGACAAAGCATTTAAGTGTCTGTTTGGCTGGTGCCTCCCCTTTTGCTCTTCGCCTTGGGGCAACATCGTCCCGCCCGCCCCTCTCCCTCTCGGCGGTAGCAATCCGAGGAATTCGGAAAATCTCTATGCGACGACAGCTCACCATTCCATCTGCTCCCCCCGCCCCACATCAACTCCCCCAACAATATGTCTCCCCCACACCCCCGCATCACAGCCCTCCTTCCTCAACGCGGGCGTTGTCTCTCCATGGGCCCGCATTTGAATTTCCAAACTCATGCCGGAACAGGGAAAAGGCCCTATTTAATATGATTTCTTCCGTTCACTGAACCATTCTATGTAGCTAACAATTTTGCGGGCGTAGGAATTAATGGGTACAGTGGTTAAGACACGTAAAAAGGGTTATTTTAAAACTAGGAATCCTTCAACAAATCACTAATATTGTCCCTTCTAGTCATAACTCAAAGCAAAAATTCAATTTATACCAAAGACAACAAATGGGTGAGAACCACACCTTTAGTTGCCACAACGCCCACATATTGAAATCGCGGAACCAGCCTAGCATTATAATACGTTTTTGCATGTATTTTGAAAAAGTATATAATATCTAACATATTTCTTTCAAGCCTTTTTAAATGTAAATGCCTACGAATTTTTGGTGGTGGAGAGCCGTGCTAACGTATCAATGTTCTAAAGAATCCGTGACAAGGAATCCCTAAAAAACATTTTACTACCAATACTGAAAATATAAGGGTTATAATTAATAAAAGAAACAGCAGGAATATTTTTCAACCTACTACGCATATCTTCGCTTACCTAACAGAGATGAGAACAACTTACACAGGAACTATTTTTCAAAGACAATAATAAATGTTGATAATTTAATAGGTCAAATATTAAACTAAAAATTGAAGCAAATTTCGGGTGTGCTGGAATAGGAATAAATTTGAATAAAAATTAGCACACACTTCAATAATGAATGCCATAATTAACTGCGGATTAGAATGTAATGGATTATGTCATAATAACCTGATGGCCTGTGCATCGAAATGTAGATCAGAATATTTTATATAATGAAAACGTCAAATACATCATCATTCAATAATTGAACTCCAGTAGCTGTGAAATGAGAATCATGGTACGTAAAAATTAACGACCAATTTATTCCCTCAATATTTACGTTTTTACCACTCCAGCTATCTTCCCTGTTATTATACCAATCCTGATGAGGATATGATTTCTAAAGGAATGGAGTTATTTATTAAATTTAGGCTTTCAATAGCTTACTGAACAAGCCACATAAAACGAATTACTTTGGCAGGAATTCTCGAGAACCAAATTAAATTAATGTATCAAGGAAGACATTGTAAACTAATATCCAAACCCTTTTTATTTATTTTTCATATAGAAACATAAAATCCAATTACATTCGTATTTTATAAAAGCATGCTATATTATCATATTTCATCAAATAACCAACAGTAGAGTAAAATACTGGAATGATTTTTTTTTTCAACTATGCTTTACCTTCCAGCCAACATCTATGCAATCAAGTTTAAGTGCACGTTCACACTAAAATGTGGTGGTATTGAAACTTTGTATATTCCCTTCGATAATCATCACACATTTAGAGGGCAAACGGTAAGCGTACGCAAAGAGATGACATATTAGTTACAGAATAAAAATGGACGATGATAAAAGTAAAACCCAAAATTGTAGGTGCACAATTTTTTGGCGACATTTTTTGAGATCGTCCGGAGGCCCTCGGGCGTGTTTCCCTGTGGTGCGTGGATGACAGGCGAGAAAAACAGGCTCCGCATCGCTCCATAAAAACCCCGTAGTACGGTGGCCCAGCTCGGTGTACGCCGTAAAAGCACAGAACGCTTCGCTCGAAGGGAAGATTGATGGATGCGAATCTTCCCCCTCGGCTTGACGACACCTCCCTCCTTCCCTCCAGCCCCTCTTCAATCTTCCAATGATTCCAGCCGTCCGCCTCAAATCACAGAGTCGCGAATCATCCACACTTTCCCTCACTCCAAATATGACGAAAAAGCACATTGACCTCTAAGACAGATTAATATTTCAGAGGGTTAAGGAGGTATTTGGTCCACAATACAAACCTCAGTTGTTAAATCTTGTGTTAAATAACAGATTTACCCGTTTAAAACCAAAATATTTAGATGCAACAGAAGAAAAATGGCCCCGGGGAATACTAGGCCCATGGTATTTGAAGAATACGATATTTTATCAGCCGTTTTCCACTATTTTACAGTTTCTCGCAGAGGAAGCATCATATCATGGAGACTTAAAGCAAACACATATTCGAAATGATGAAATGTAATGATGATAATGAGCGCTCACATTCTTCAACACGGAGAGACTTCGAGAAGGCATTTGATGACGTCGTATGACGGACGTCGTATGTCGTAAGAAGGGACCATTTGGTCTCAATTTCGCCCAAATAAAGACCATTATCTATCTATCTATCTATCTATCTATGAGGATAGATTTTCAAGATGATAGATACGCTTGTAATAGGCTATAACCATAGAAAAATAAACCATCACCCGTCACAGAATCGAGTAAAACTCATGTAAATGAAAAATGGAATGTAAATAGAAGTCAAGAAGTTAAAAGATTTAGGCAAGTAGAGATTGGTTTGAGGTGTCACTTAGTGGAAGCGATTCATATCGGAAAAATGAAATACTTTGTTCTTCCACATTTATTTTATTATGTACGACCAAGGTTTCGACTTTCAATGGCATCCTCAGGTGAAGTACACACGGCTTTATGTAGTAGATAGGGGAGAGGAGGGAGGAGGTGCTGGTAAAGTGGGAGGAGGGGAAAGGGGAGGGAAACTGGTGTGTGTGTAAGGGAGGGAGGGGAAGAGGGGCCATGGAACAGAGGGAGGTTTAGGAGGGGGCAGCGGGTCATTAGCCAATATACCCTCCCTTATAATGACTGTTCTTGGAAATTTCCAAACGTTTCAAGGCGTCTAATCGTACACATTTCTTCTCCAAATGTAAAATCTCATAAACAAAGTCATTTGGGTGGTTATTGTCAATTAAGTGCTTGGAAAAATGGGAAGAAGAATTTCTGTTTTTGAAACAGGTTTAATGTTCCTTTACACGTTCACAGAATTTCCTCCATGTTTTTCCAATGAAAATAGCAAAGCAGTCAAAACCGATGTGTCTTTCTTGGGGATTGATTTTAAATGGATGTGACCGCTATTTTTTCAATTTTTTTCAGGTACAACTCTTCAACTAATTGGGAGCAGAAACCGTTGTTTTCAGCTATCCATTTTACTATCTGTAGTTCTTTTTGGGTACTTTATGGGGACAAGGGACTACAAGTCAAACGTTGAACCATTGAGTTGAACGCAGCTACCTTTTGTGGGAAATAATGTCTTGACGGAAGTGAATAATGTGATCTGTAGAATAATCTTTTCTGAAAATGGAGAAGACCAGTTGCCGATTATTAATAACTGACAAATTCATGGAATCGTTCAGTTCTTTCTCCATTGAGAGCCTATTGTTTTTGTCAAAGGAATTTAGAAATATCAAGAAGCTGTCGAGTTGTCTTTGTGAACCTGCCCATACACAAAATATATCGTCTACGTAACGGTGCCGACAGACTTTGTTTTTCACCAGGTTTTTGGATATGGAGAACAGGACACCTAGCCCATTTAGACGTCCGCTAGTAGAAGCGATACAATAGATTAGAATCAGTACTAGCAATAGTTTGATTAGCACGAATCTGATAGCAACGGACGGAAAATTGTATAAGGGATTCAATATTAATAAGATAACAATCCTCGATAACATTTCAAAACCGTAATGTCAAGGAAACATTACCTGTATTGGTAGTCATGTCAATAAAATTAGATTAAATGAAGAACAACTAGATTTAAAATGTCATTTTTTCCACGAACAATAAGGGATCAGAACAACATTGTCCGATAGCGGTAGGTTCATATTCGATTTAAAATAAGTCTGGTGTGCATTCACCCCCTCCCTCACACTAGATCGGAGGCTTGCAGGGAACTAAAATAACTAAATCATTACGCACCATTCTCCGCTATTAATAATGGCAACATCTCTACTGGTAAATATCGTAGTAAACAATGTAAGGGAAATCTATTTATTTTCAGTTTCCACCAATACGAAAACATTTGATTTTGTAACCATTATTCGCTCATTTTCAGCTGAATTTTTGCCCGATTAAGAAATAAATATCCAACTGATACGCATTCGAGTGTCTAACAAAATACGGAGGAATCATAAAATAAACGGTTTGAAAGATTTTGCACTATGCCGCTCTCGAAAATTTCATTACCACCTGAATGGACGAGGGGATCGAGATGGTGCGGGGGCTAACGTACTGGCTTCCCACCCTGAGGGCGTGGGTTCAAATCCCGGCGGTGTTGAATATTTTTCAGAGGTATCTCGATCCCTACTTGAGGTGCTTTGTGGAGGGCACTTTGAGTGAGTACGCCGTCCGTCGGATGGGACGTTAAGCCGCGGACCCCTTGGCGCCTTTCGTAAAGAGTAGGCTAATGCCGACGCCGGGTTTCTCTCCACCCTTCATCCTTTCCTGTCCTTCCCCTATGGCGCAAATGACCTTAGCTGTCGGTCGCCTCCCATCAAAACTACTACTACTGAATGGACGAAAGAGAAACAAACTACAGGCTACCATCGACGAGTTCATAAGTTACAAACTTCATAACTTCCAAAATACTCCTTTTTTCACTATAACTAAATATCACAAATTCCAAAGCACTTAGTAGCAATTTAACATGTGATATCTCATGCACCAATCAATTCTAATCCATATTACTTTTTTATTTCGATTCATTAATTTCAATTTTTTATGTATTGTTTTATTATTTAAATGCATAAAATTATTCAACTTACATTAATAATATTCCTTCATCAGCAGTACTCTACCACAGCTCAGTTTAGGTTTTTGATGGAGCGTGGCACTATATTACTGCACTGCGTTACTAGCAAGACATAATGTCCTTTGAACCGATAATGCATATTAAAATTTCTCATTCACTAGCTCTCTGCGCGTTCTACTTCTATAAACGCCGTATAAAAAGCTTGCTCTTTTCCACCTACTACCACGAATTATTATAAAAGAACCCATTTATTACCGCTTTCAGGTTATCTCTTGCATCCACACGTCCTTCCTTCGAGTTTCTCTAAACCACCCTCTCGCTTCGCCTAGCCCGTCATGAAAATCATAGCACAATTTGAAAATGTCCAAAAATACATTTAGATATGGAAGAGTAAATATCAGCTATGCATTTCTCTACATTGTTAATTCAATTTTATTTCCCTTCAAATTCGACGTTAGGTTGATGCAATTACGATTTCGATGTGATGATCATGTGACATGAATTCAGTTCATTTCTTATTTCTACCGAAATACATTTAAAACGGCCGGTACGATAGCCAAAAGACTCCCAGATAGTTTACTCGGGCTAGCGTCGTGGATTATGCAATATACTTGGGGGACACCATTGCATCAGATCATATTTGGGGAAATAATATGCGCATGATGCATGTGGAGGGGCGCAGAAAAAGATGGCAATCGTCGTACGTTTAGTCAGAAGGTGTAGTGACGAATAGGTGAAGGAAACGTGCCCTTTATCTTCAGTAAGACCTCACATTACGTACGCGGCGAGCGTTTGTGATCCTTTTCAAAAAATATTAATTAAAGAATTAAACAGGGTACAGAGAAAAGCCGCTAGGTTTATGAAATACTCCTACCAAAGGACACTAAGCATCACACATTTAATACAGAATTTTGAGTGGGAACCTATAGATATGCGAATATTCAGGGCTAGATTAAATGTATTACAAAGTTATAAAGCGTTTGGTTTTGCATCCGACATTGGAGATATAATTAGGCCCCCTAATTATATTGGCAAAGTCGATAATTGTCACAAAATTAGTGTGTTAGATTGACGAGCTCATAGATTTCAGTATTCGTTTTTCCCTTGCACTATTCGTGACAACAAATAAAGGGGGCACACCTGAGAATAAAATAGCAGGGTGTCAAATAAAGGGGTTTAGAACCCACCCTCGGCGACTAGGGACTAATTAGTTTTATTCAATGGCATACACTCTCACTAACTTCATGTGTTTTGGTGTCAAAACCCGCCGGAACGCATTGGAATGCCATGAAATAAAGTACTGCCCTTTACAGAATTGATTACCCTGCTTTTTCTGTTTTTCAGTTTCCCCTTCCATCCCTTGTCTCTGTGTGGGGAGACCCTCCCGCTACCCACAGCGTTGGATCACATTCCCTAGTTGTGTCCTTAGGGGAGGAGACCATTTTGTATTGCATGTCCAAGTGGTAGAGGAATTTCGCCTTCTTTTTTTATTTCAAATGCTAGCTTACAAGTTATTGGATAAATTTTTGCTACATCTTGGGTGCAATTTTTTTTAGTTGATAGCATATGTATTTCTATGCTTGTAAGTTGAAAGGATTTTTCCATCAATGTATACGCCGCTGTGGACATAGGTTTGCATTGATGTGTTGATTTTGCACGTGGTATTGCTCTCTTTTACGGGTGGTGATCCAACACCCCCCGCCACACGCCCTTGGGTGGTATTATGTTGATGTAGATTGTACGAGGGTCATCCGGAAAGTAGTACCCGTTCGTGAAATAAAGACACAAAAGTAAATATTAACAAACATAAAAAATTTTATTTGAAAGAGGATACTTTAAACTACTTCTCAACATAATCTCCAAGCAAATTAAGGCATTTGTCATAACGTGTGACAAGTTTCTGTATTCCTGCTGCATAGTCCTTCGCCGCCAGCTCATTGAGATACGCGAGGGACCCATCTTGCACAAATTTTTGCATAATGCAGATGGTGTTTAACAATTTCATGAACAATTGTTCGAGAAACATTGGGAAAATGCTCACAGATGTCATCAATTGTGACGCGCCGATCGTTCCTCACGAATTCGTCAACTGAGCTCACCAGTTGGTCTGTAATGACAGACGGTCTCCCCGAACGCTCATCGTCGTGTGTGTTCCCCCTCCCCATGTTGAAGTTGCGACACCACCGCCGAACAGACGACTCGTCCATTACATTGTCTCCATACACCTCCTTTAATTGGCGATGAATATCACATGGGCGAACGTTTCTTGCATTGAGGAATTTAATCACTGCCCTCACTTCACAACTGGCGGCGTTCTCAATTTTTTTAAACATTGTAAACAATCACAGAAACAACACAGGCAATGCTAGCGTCACGCAACTTGGCTCAGAGAAGGCAGACAAGCCACTGAAGCTATCTGACCTCGTCCAGCGGCTACTCGCGTCGTCAGCACTTCATGCGGCACGAACGGGTACTACTTTCCGGATGACCCTCGTAGAAATCTACATCAATGTAATGACACCTGAGACCTTTTAAAAGAGGATTAATGAGACAGCACTCGACAAAAATGCGTTAGAAATAGAGACGATATCTTTCTTTTTTGAGTGAAGCTTAGATAATATTTTTTTATAACTGTATATTGTTTTCCTTAAATTTCTTAAAATCAATGTATTACTGAAGTAATCGGAAATCGTCGAGGTTGACTATCCTGGGTCTGATCGTTTAAGATGCGATATATTCTATCGCCTTGGGGACAAACTACCGGAATACAATAGTATTTTCGCTATATTAAAGGGAAAACGACAATCGATTCTGTCTGTCACATTTCCTTGTGGGCCGATATATCGCGACCCCAGAAAGCAGCTCATTCGTCTCGGCTCAACCGAGCCCCTTCGCGCAAACACACGCACGGCTGGAGGAACGTGGCTATTCGGGCCGTCAAACGGATGTGCCCCCCGCGGACCCCGGAGCTTACTTCTCCTCCATCACCTGCCTCAAAGCGTCCTTCCAGTCCCCCATTCATCCCCCTCTTACCTTTCACTTTCACTCCCGACTCTTCCTTCCCTCAGCACATCCCAGCCGCGACGCATACGCCGTGTTCCCTCCTCATTCCCGTCCGGCGCCCCTTCCTCTTTGGCCCCCCTTTGCCCGGATGATGTTTCACAAGTGGGTTTCGCGAGACAGATTCGCTATCTACGGCTCTCATTCCACAATGGAATCTTCCGCACATGATCCCTTGTTTACGCACCCACCATCCTTGCATTCATCCAGTTCAGACCGAAAAAAAACCACCAGAGAAGATTGGCGATAACGTCCCAAAGAGTTACGCTCATGCTTTTTTTTTATTTTTTAGAATGATATGAATTAGCCCGGGGAAAACTGAACACATTTTATTTTTAAGTTCAAAATTTAATATAATGTTTATTTGGATAAAAAGTATTACAGTAATCGTAACTCGTTCTCACGGTACTAAACCTGAGTGAATTTCACATTTCTCCTATTTTTACTGCTTTTTTACACTTATTCAAATTTATTTAATTTCGCAAAATCATTACGACATACGGCAACGAGCAAAAACTCACCTCAGTGATGTTTTTTTTAAAACACTCCCATTCGGCCAAAACATAAGCTTATCGATAGGTTTACGATATTATCAGCGTATTTTGCAGGCCTAAGACTAATTTCCTCAATATTTCCACTGTGAATCGATCCGTCGTCAATATTTTTCAACCAAAGAAGTCCTAACAGGCCATATCTGACCCACACGCGTTAATAATTAAGTCAACATATTGGAAATACGGCTGAAAGTTAAAAATATACTCCAAAACACTGAGTAAGAACTATCTAAAAACAAATGATGTAATTATAGAAACACCAGAAATTCACGAGTGCATCAAAAGCAATGGATGCGAAATTAAGAGTTAATATAGTTTTGATGAAGTTCTCTCGGGTCTTCCACCGGGTCAGGGGTTCCATGTTGGCCGACGTTTCGATGCCCGACTCGTGCATCGTCTTCAGGGACAGAGACCCGAGAGAACTTCATCAAGCAGATACGCCGGGAAAGTACCAAATCTAACTAATAAAGTTTTGTTTTTTTTTCTTTCTTAATTACGGGTGGTGTCCTGACACCCCCCGCCACACGCCATTGCAACGACTTGCGGGGTATTATGTGGATGTAAGTATAGTTGTTGTTCAATTTATAAAAAATAGTGTTTCCCATTATTTTTAGCCCTAATTTTCAACCCTTATACCCGGAAATTAACTAGTATCACTCATTTATTAATTATTACAATTACCGTATTTCATACTACTCCTATCTTTTTATACCTATTTTTGTTATTAAACTGCTTCATTACCACTTGAAAATTCTATAACTCACTGCAAATCATGGCACTAAATTGGCAGTGTCCATACTTGGTTTTCCAAGGGCAATCGTTTTCTCTCTTCAGCTATCCCCTCGCAACACCTTTGCCCTTTCAACTTTCTTCCTTCAGCCACTCTTCTCTCCTCCACTCTACTTTCTGCCTACTCACTTATTTGTTTTCATGCCACCCACGAGCCTTTAATCACTGCTGCCAAACTTCCCCCATCTATAACTCCTTTAGATATCCTTTCTCTGACATTGGGCTGAATGGAAGGAGGGACGTGATAGTTGGTTCAAACTTAAGTTCTATCGCCGCCAGTAGTCAACCTATGGCCAAACATAGAAGAAGTGATATTTTCGATTAACTATCTACAATCCGCCTCGTCATGAAATGTGCATGTTTTTGGTACCATTCCCTATACAGTTGAAATATGAACCATTACCAACATTAGAAAAATAAAATATAATCAAAAAGGTTTTTTCAGAAGGGAATTTAATTTGAGTAAGACATATTTTTTTAGCTCTTACACCCGGTCGTACTCACGGGATCATTCTGCAACTGTGTTGCGCAATATATTAGGCTCAAAATTGCAGGTCAGTAACGTTACAACGAGATTATTTCATTCGCAGTATTTTGCAACTTTAAACTCATAGCAAAATGTTATTGACTCTCATAATACAAAACAGAAGTAAAACGTATGGATCACATGTTAATCCACATCCTCTGTTCATGCTCCCGAATCTTCTAGGCCAATGACCATACGAGCCTAGATCTGGGACAAAAGCTTCACGATTATAAATGAATTCACGTGTTATAAATAGGTTTCGGTGATTCAAAACATTTCATAGAAAAACCAAAATTTTTTGAATGTATTAATTAATCTTAATTTATATACTTACATGTTTAAAAAATAACAAACGGCTCGAAAAAATCCAATCTAATGGCTAACCAATGAATTCCCTTGGCAAAGCGCAAATATAAATCATCTGAACATAAAATGAAAATAAATAAAATCTTCACGTAGTCAACTATTATACATTATATCAACGAATTTGCCAAAATACGTCGTGTACAATCGGCATACACGCATGCTCTTCATTATGAAGGTGCATTAGGTAAAGAAAGGTCGTAGAATAATTAGCAATTTGTGTTATATTACAACGTATACAATACCAAAGCAGCGGAGAGAGATGACGATTCAAGGTTTCGAATTCACGAGAATCAAGTTGCTTATCTAGGCATCTATCACTCTTTATCCACTACCCATTCCATTCTTTCCCTACCTCCCTCCCTTCCCACCTGACAACCCACCCCTTTTCTCCGCCAAACCTTAGGAAGAGAGAGAGAGACTATTCTGGCTGGGGAAGGCGAGGTAATCCACCTTTGAGGTTCCTTTAGCAGAATCTCGTTACCAAAAGGGAAGCTTGAGAGCAGGCAGAGAGAGAGAGAAAGGGAGAGGAAGAGGAAGGACGTAGGGAGGGAGCGAGGGGGAAGGTGAGGAGGACAGATGGGGGATGGGCGATAAGAGGAAAAGGGAAGGAGGGACGAGGAGGGTGGAAGAGGAGATGGATGGAAGAGGGCCCTGCGAGGGAGTGAGGTGGGGGAGAGGGAAGGGAAGTAATCCTGGGAAAGGGTTTTCTGCAACCCCATTATCTCTATGCTTCCGACGCCGGTTGAATACGTGATTTTTCATCGGAAAAAGAGAGGTAGGGAGAGATGGGGTCTGGGGTGAGGGTATGAGGGCCAAGAGGATACGGGGAGAGAGGTGGGCCCCCTAATGGAGGTTCCGGGAAGAAAGTTTTCCGCTACTCCCACAGCACTCGATACCATCGGATAGGTGACGTCTAATCCGACTGACTGTGTTTACAGCCGCGGGTGTGGGAGAGGAGGGTGAGTTTCCCCGGGTTACGTAAGGGGCGGCAAAGGAGCGGGAACGATTGAGTGGGGGTGGGAAAGAGCGAGTCGGTTGGCTGTTTAGGGGTGCGGGGGGTGAGAGAGGGGAGGAGTTGGGGGAGGCGAGGTTTGAGAGTTGTGGATACATTATGTGGCGCCCCGAGGGCCACCCGGTAAAGGTATCCGGCCCCTCGCGGAGGACTCACGGCTTTGTTACTGCCTTCCGCGGCGCCGGCACGGGGGCGAAGGTGAGACGAAGAGGTGACGCCTCTTGGACTAGAGACTTCACACGGAATCTGGTGTGGGGTTCGAGAGGCAAGGACCAAATTGGAGTCTGGAGGTTCTGCGAGTGAGGAATTGTGTTTCTCCCAGCGGCAAACAATACACGCACATTACTGTAAAAATTGACGAGGCATAGCGGAATATGTTCCCGTATTAAGGTTTATTTGCGCTTTAATTTTCCGAACTTCAAAGGATATACTAAACAAAAATGCCAAATTTTTCCCAGAAAGGTTACATCAGCGTCGGTCAGCGGGTCACCTTTATCAAGGAGGAGAGGGACAGAACTGAAGGGAATACGAGGGCTGGAGCGATGGATGGAAGGGGAAGGTGGGGAGGGAATTCCGAAGGGACGGGTTTGGAGGGGCAGCGTTAGAAGGGTGGGGAAAATGTAGAAGGTGATGGGGGTGGAAGGGGGATGAAAATATAATTAGAACAGGGTAATTAGTGCCTAATATTGATTCCTGGCCAGTTCCAGGACTCCAAAAGCCAGATGAAGGATTGCTCTAGTGTTTTCAGTTTCAGAGGAGGATCAGAGGGTGGGAGGGATGCTATGATTGATACAATATAGCATTTATCAAAGGGAGTGTTGTGTTCGGAGGCGTGTTTGGGGATAGGGAGCATGTCAATGAAGGAAGAGTTTTTGCATGAGGCTCGGTGGTTGTTGATTCTGATATTGAGGGGTGTGGTGGTTTGCCCAATATAATAGGCCGGGCACAGTTGGCACTTCAGAAGGTACACTACATTGCTAGAAGTGCAAGTAGAGGAGGGAATTGGTGGGAGAGAGTTAAAAAGCGGGTGGGAGAGGGATGGGATTTTGGTTTTGAAAATAGGGCATGTTTTACATCTGGGTTTATTGCAAGGCGTTGGAGTGGTTTTAGGACGGGTTGGGGATTTAAGGAGTGGATTTGTTGATTTGAGGAGATCGGATAGGTTGGCGGGGCGTTTGAAAGTAACTGAGGGGCATTTGGGAAAAAGGTTGGCCCTCGTATTCCCTTCAGTTCTGTCCCTCTCCTCCTTGATAAAGGTGGCAACGACCACCGAAAATTCGAAAAATAGTGAGTCTCTTTTTTTTTTTTTGGTGTGTTTCTGTGTTTTTGTCTGTGTCCACTAGTGCTAAGTGTTATACATTATATATATATATATATATATATATATATATATATGTATATATGTATATATGTATATATATGTGTATATGTATATATATGTGTATATATATATATATATATATATATATATATATATATATATATATATATATATATATATATGGTACATGCCACCGAGCAACCATAAGGAAGAAGAGGTCGATAAGATATACGATCAGTTAGAGGACATGATCGCGTGTGTTCCTGCAGGGAAACATTTGATAGTGATGGGGGATTGGAATGCGACGGTAGGCGAAGGAAGAGATGGTGATGAGGTGGGCGACTACGGTTTGGGCACGAGGAATGACCGCGGGGAGAAAGCAGTTGAGTTCTGCAGGAGACAGGGGTTAGTCATCACCAACACTTGGTTTAGACACCACAAAAGACGCAGGTATACATGGAAAATGCCAGGTGACTCAGGAAGATATCAGCTAGATTATATCCTGGTTAGACACAGGTTTAGGAATAGTGTGATAAATTCCCACAGCTTTCCGGGAGCGGATGCGGACTCAGACCACAATTTAGTTGTAATGAAATGTAGCGTACGTTTCAAAAGGATAAGGCAGGGGCGGCGAGTTAGAAAATGGAATGTAGAAGCATTAAATGGGTTGAAAATGAAGGAATGCAAACAGGCGGTAAAGAAAGTAATGGAGGATGGTAAAGGGCTTATCACTATCGAAGAGAAATGGGAAATGATCAAAAAAGGGTTGTCTAAAGCCGCAAAAGACACTATTGGAACCGTTAACGCTAAAAGGAATAGGAAACCATGGATCACGGATGAGATGATTACAAAGATGGATGAGCGGCGAAAATGGAAGAATATAAATACAGAATTAGGCAAAATGAAGTACAAAGAATTGAACAATAAATTGAGGCGGGCAACAAATAAGGCAAAAGACGCATGGTGGAAGACGCAGTGCGAGGATATGGAAAGTCTCCAGAGGAAGGGTGAAATCGGTGCGCTGTACAGCAAAGTTAAATCGTTATCGGGAAGTAAGAAAGGAAGAGCTATGCTAATAGTTAGAGATAAGGCGGGTAAGGTAATAGTTGACGCAGGAAAGATCCAAGAGAGATGGAAGGAGTATATAGAAGAACTGTATAGTAAAGAACTCAGACCAACACAGTTAGACATTGAAAAAGAAAATGACGTAGAGGCAGACAGCTTAGGTCCAGGCATACTAGACAATGAGATAGAAAGGGCATTAAGGGAGATGAAAATAAATAAGGCCGTGGGGGTAGATAACATTCCCGTGGAACTTTTAAAATGCTTAGGAAAATGTGGGAGGAAGAGGCTATATGGGCTGATCCGTAGCATTTATGAGGAGGGAATCTGGCCGGAAGACTTTGTGAGAGCAGTTTTAGTTCCGATTCCGAAAAAGGTAAAGGCCACGTCATGTGAGGACTATAGGACAATTAGTTTGATATCCCACGCAGCTGAAGTTGTTCTCAGGATCATAAACAAAAGGATAGAGAGTAGGGCAAATGATTACTTAGGGGATGATCAGTTTGGGTTTAGGAAGGGGAGAGGTACGCGTGATGCCATTGCAGTAATGAGATTATTAATCGAGAGGAATATAGAACACAACCAGGAGGTATTTGCCTGTTTCGTAGATTTCGAAAAAGCGTTTGATAGAGTGAATTGGGAAAAACTAATGAGTATTCTGCAGAAAATAGGAATAGATTGGAGGGAAAGGAGGCTAATCCGCAACCTGTACATGTCTCAGACTGCTCAGGTGCGGGTGGGAAACGGGGAGTCAGGATGGGCAGTGTTAGGAAGGGGTGTAAGGCAGGGTTGCCCATTATCACCGTTGCTGTTCAACCTGTATGCAGAGGAAATTATCAAAGAGGCATGGGAAGAACTAGAGGTAGGAATGAAAGTGGGCGGGGAATTCGTAAAATCAGGTAGGTTTGCTGATGACCAAGCTTTAGTTTGTCAGTCAGCCAAGGGGCTGCAAGCATTGCTGAGTGAATTGGAAATTCAGTGCGACAGGTATGGGATGAGAATCAACATTAATAAAACAAAGGTTATGCGATTTTCTAGAAAGAAAAAGGCTAATCTTAACATTAAAGTAAGAGGGCAAAAACTAGAGCAGGTAGAACAGTTTACGTATCTCGGAAGTGTTTTGGACCAACACGGTCAAAGTAGTAGGGACGTAAGGAGAAGAATTGCGCTAGGCAAAGAGGCTTTCACGAGGAGGAGGGAGTTGATGACGGGGACTTTGAGTAAGGATGTTAAGAAAAGACTCGTAAAAACTTTGATATGGAGCGTAGCTATGTACGGTGCGGAAACGTGGTCATTGAAGCAGGAGGATAGACGTAGACTGGAGGCTTTTGAAATGTGGGTGTGGAGAAGAATGAAGAAAGGTGAAATGGACCGAGAAGAAAACAAATGAGGAAGTACTTGGTATGGTGGGTGAAGAGAGGGGTTTGTTGGGAGCAATCCTATGGAGGCAGGAAAAGTGGATGAAGGGGGTGTTGACCGGTAGTGGGATGTTGAAGACTGTGATAGAGGGTAGAATGTTGGGCAAAAGAGGAAAGGGAAGGAACAGGATAGGGATGTTGGACGGGATGAAGGGCGGAAGAAAGTACTCAGAGATGAAGAGGGGCCTGGTGTAGAGTAGAATTTAGGGTTGTGTTTTGTTAGGAGTAATAAAATATTTGTTTGGTAGTTGTGTCCATCGAAAAACCTACCTTAACCGGTAGATTACCTTAAAAAAAAATATATATATATATATATATGGGTCGCGGTAGTCCAGTGGGTAGAGCGTTGGACTGAAAGCACTGTGGGCACCTGCAGCTCCACCCAAGCTATGTGATTTTTCGGGTACCAGATCTTCCTGGGAAACCATAACCGTCACAAAGGAAAGAAACTGGCCCCTCTACCCTGATGCGTGAATTTCACACGCCGTCGGGCTTAGTACTGAACTCTACCATCACCTGCTAAACCGACCTTCGGGTTGATTACTGTGCTTATGGTTTTTTATGGTTATATGGTTTATGGTTTTTTATGGTATATATATATATATATATATATATGTGTGTGTGTGTGTGTATATATATATATATATATATATATATATATATATATATATATATACACACACACACATATATATATATATGTGTGTGTGTGTGTGTGTATATATATATATATATATATATATATATATATATATATATATATGTGAGCGTTACATATGTGTGTATATATATATATATATATATGTGAGCGTTATATATATATATATAACGATTGTACGGAAAAACTCACACGAGCGGCACAATAATGTCACATGTCCTCACGTGTCCTTTTAAATGTTGCTATTCTATTCTATTTGTGTTATATTGTGTCAGCCCATAATATATATTATATATATATATATATATATATATATATATATATATATATGCACACACATATTAAAACACGAATACCTGCCATATACTCATTCATATGGAAATAAAAATAAGGAAATGAGATTGGAACACACATAAAAGACAAACACAGGAGAGGTGTGGAAGGAGGAATCGTGCAGATCACGGGTGTCCAAATATTTCCTTGACCGGGACTTGAACCATGGATCTTTCGACTAGCCGGGCCGATTCTCTAGCCTCTTGAGGTATCGAGTAAACGTATTTTACACTGAAATCTACGGAAGGTTTATGCGACGAAGTGCCTACATTATTTGGCCAGGAGATGGCATTAGAGAGCTGTTTTACCCACCAAAGATGAAATGGATGACACCAGAGGGGAGTATAGTAGGCAAGCAATCATGCAACATCATAAAGGATAGGATCAGGGCGTTTCGTGCCACGTATAGCCGGAAGGAGGAGACGAGCCTCATTGGCCAAATACACATTCAAACACGAAAACCCACCATATGGTGAACATATACTCGTTCACATGGATATAGGTATCAGGAAAAGGAATAAAAACACATACACACACATACATGCATATTTCGATTTTAGATGGTGGCATCCACACAATCATCAACTAGTTTTTAATCTAAAATAATCCATTTTATAGTATTAATCTATGATTCAATAACGTTCTGAATATAAAAACGAGTACTTGAAATTCACAAAATTTTATATTTATATGAAAGTTTTACAAAATAAAATAATGCACTAAAGAAATATATTGCTGCTGAATGACAACACAATAAATTACTTCCCTTTAAGCATTATTAATATGCTTAATTAGAATATTTACCAATAAATTATGGTAACAAATGTATTTCATGACAATATTTACTTTACGAGAGCTCGTTTAAAATACCTGTTCTAAAGATTTTTCTTCGAAGACTTCAAGTGCTCGTTGCTGCATAATTAATTTTACCACTAATGCATTGGCAATGCCATTGCTTTCACCAATAGGGACGAGACTCATATTTACTAAGAGCAAGCCTTCGGAACACTTCGGCGCGAAGCCATTTAGTTGGACACAAAACCCGGAGCTACATTGGGTCGGATTTTTCCACTTCTTGCGGGCGATTACTTAGAGAGAATCACACGTATTTGCTGAACACCTCTTCCATTTTGGAAGGGTCACGGGACAGTGCGATCCGTTACCTGCGTCGCTGAAAGTTAAATGTTTTGTGCTGTCGCCAAGACTTTATATCGCATTCCTCGTGCACTCACCACTTCCCCTTCGCTTCTACCTCACCCTCAAATTACTCCTTCCCCCCGACCTCTCGCCTTCAACCCTCCGTCTCCATCTATTCACGCCGCGGGCGCTAATGAACGACGCCGTTTGGTCGCACCTCGGAGCTCCACGGCACACAACACTGGAATTTCGGCGGCATTCCGTCCGAAAAAAATAAATAGGAATACACCGGGTGGGGGTGTGTGGGGGTTGGGGGGCGCGCGGGGTGTCGCAGAAAGAGGACAGGGAGAGGCGGGTCGTGAGAATAGAGGGACTTTGTCCGAGAAGCAAGGGAACCAGCTTTTGGAATCTGCGGAAGGGGAAAAAAAACACAAATCCCAAGACATCAACACGGAGCTGAAAGAACTTCCGTGCAAGTATGCAGGGAGGGAGTGTGTGATGGACGCGGGGAGTACGCGCGGAGAAAGGACAGACGGAGGGGGGGAAGGAAAGGAGGGGAGGTGGAGAGAGGTTAACATTTTTCCCCGGCAATTTATCGCGTCGACCCTTTTTCCTCAGGATCCTTGGTCCTAATGGACTTCAGAGGGCGCCATCGCTGCATCTGCCCCCTTTCCCCCCTCCCATAAAGCAGCGCGTGACGCAGAGACTACGCGGGCATTAATATCGACTATTGGACCGGGAATGGGGGGACGGACGGGCATACCCTTAATCCTCGGCCTTGCGCACCACTCTAATGAACCCAGCCAGCAAAAACACGTCTCATCGAGGGCATATGCAGAGGGGACCCTGCCAGTTCGAATTTGAGCTTGGCGTATCGTCTTTGCTTCCTCAGACTCCCGATGTTCACTCCTCCAAGACGTTGGTCATATCTTCTTTTTCCTTTCTCTTGCCATCCCGATGTCATGACGATGAGGGCATCGGAAAAATAAGGACATAGAGACACTATTCTTGAAAACGTAACACAGACTGTTGATATTTACGGCAAAACTTATAAACGAAGATATTCTTGCTGCACGATTATATGGTGTGCAACTTTTAATTACATTAGCAATGCATTTTAAGAGAGGAGTAAGGTTTTTTTACCCAGTTAAGTGTAGTTTTTACCTGATTACTCGAATTCGACAACGCTTAGCTATGACCCAGTTTTCGTTCATAAATCTATTTTTAATTGATTTAATGTCTCTCCCGTAATAATTAGACAAGTAAATTATAAAACTTTTTTATAAAATTCAGCGAGTTAAATATGAAAAGCTTGATTTATTTAATTCGTCGACACCAGATAAAATTGACATTTAAGTCAAAGTAGGGAAAATATAATTCAACTTACATTCCAATGGTGCACCTTACATTGCTTCCCTGGTACTAGTAAATTTAGTCAGTTCAAATTAAAATAAGAGGGGTAAGTATTCATCATCGCCAAATTTGAATTCCTCTTTCGTATTCCTGAAATTCGCAAAAGCCTGAGTCAAGAATACGAGGATCTTGGGATAGTAAAATTAACGGCATATTACTCATGCGAGGTAAAATCAGAGAACCTTAGGTCATAATGTTTGGAAACTGGTTGCTGAGAAAATGCCCGAAGGAATTATTGAAGAAAGAAATTTAGTGTAAGAAAGTAAAAGTAAATTAGATTATGAACGAGATTAGAAGACGGATTTACTCTAATACCAATTTGTAAACTTCCACCTCATCTTAAATGCTGCTTTAGTTAACACATCTGCTAACGTTCTCATTACTATGGCAACTTTCAGATTAAAAACTTCCAAATAATAAATGTGTTTCATCTGTTATAATTTATGGTGCTCCAGTGAACTGTTTCATTGTGCCTTCACATTTTTTGAGTACATTTTTATCCATAACTCTCGAACTAATTATTTATTTACATCACCAAGGTCTGCAAATTCGTTTCTTCCGGGAAAACTGACTCCTGATCATCAGCTTATTTATTCCAATCAATCTGATCGTTATTTTTATGATTGTTCCTAGTCCCTCCCATGTTTTTCGGCGTATTTCTTTCACGTGTTATTCAAAATTACGTGTGTCAAAGAAATTCTATCTCTCATACATAAAAATAAAGGTTTTCTATGCGAACGCAGAACCTATAGTCAATTCCTATACTATGAACCATATTTATCCAGGGAGATCTGATGAACATTGGTCCCTGTAACATGTTGGCTTCTATTCTTGTTTCTTTTCTCAAAAGATCTTACCTTTAGGGATGATTTCCACTCGTCACCTTTAATTTTTCCCATTTACAAGTTGCTGTCATTACTGGATAAAATTATAATCGATAACGACAGCGGAATAGTCTCCGAAAATGGAAATATCCCGAGAAGCTAGAAAACAGTGGGAGAAAACAGCAGATAACAAATTTTTAACATGTTGAATCTCATATAATTGTTTAACGTAATTTGGTCAGCAAAAAATATATAAATTTTCATTGGAGCTTTAATTGTAGTTAGAATGAAATTAGCATTTTTCGTGTGTACGATCAAATCGGAAATACGTAAGATAATTCAGAAGATATCTTAAAATATTGATAAAAATAAATAGATACACCTAAAGTGCACAAAACATAAATATCAATTTCAAACTGCTTAAATCCTAGCTTGCGAAGAGAAGAGGTGATGGTGCACTCAGTGAGAAAATATTGTACCGAATGGATCAAATGCCTTTTCACCGAAAAGATCAAACGGCATTTCTCAATTTCTTCGCAAGCGACATGTCTAAGAAGTAATAGTTCACCGATATCAAGGGTAAAAACTCACAAGGTATAAGGTTTGGTGAGGGGAAAAAACGAGATACCTCTCAAAGTACACGCAATAGTAAATACTTGTGAGGTGCGGTAAAAATTGTGCACGAGTGTAGAATTGACTCTTTGCGTTGTAAAAAGTAAACAAATTGATTTGGTGGGCACTCTATGAGACACAATGGATTCGTCAGAACAAGACACACAAGGCAAAAGAAATTGGAAAGAGTGGTTTCATTAGATCAGCCAAAGGAAAAATTATTATAATTAAATGAGCTACCGATTAAGGTAGGTTTTGGATGGACACAACTACCCAATAAATATTTTGTGGCTCCTAGCATGATACAATTCAGCAACCTACTTTACATCAGGTCCCTCTTCATCTCTAAGTACTTCCTTCCTCCCTTCATCCCGTCCAAAATCCCTATCCTGTTCCTGCCCTCTCCCCATTCGTCAAAAATTCTCCCCTCTATTACAGTTTTCAGCATCCCACTGCCGATTAATACGCCCATTATTCATTTTCCTGCCTCCATAGGATATCTCCCAACAAATTCTTCTCCTCGCCCACAAAACCTATCACTTCCTCATTTATTTTTCTTTCGTCCATTTCACCTACTACATTCTTCTTCACACCCAAATTTCAAAAGCCTCCAATCTGCGTCTACCATCCTGCATCAGGGACCACGTTTCCGCGCCGTTCATAACTACGCTGCATATGTAACTACGCTCCGCTGCAAGAAGCATTTGAAAAAGTCTTTTTTTAACATCCTTACTCAACGTCCCCTCGTCAACTCCCTTCTCCTTGTAAAAGCCTCTTTGCCTAACGCAATTCTTCTCCTTACGTCCCTACTTCTTTGACCGTGTCGGTCCGAAAACCTCCTGAGATACGTAAACTGTTCCACCTGCTCTAGTTTTTTCCCTCCTATTTTAATGTTCAGCTTAGCCCCCTTCATTCTGGTATTTTGCTTAACCTTTTTCTATTTATATTGATTTTTCATCCCATTTCTGTTGCACTGAATTTCCAATTTCCTGAGAAATGCTTGCACGTCTTTCCCCCAGATTCTTTCCTCATATACGCTATGAATCAGTTCATATTGTACAGGACACTTGACTGTATTCTTCCTTAAATATTTGTAGAAATCTTTCAGTAGTTCCTCAGGAAAGGTGTTCTACCCCCACGGACTTATTTGATTTAATCTCCCTCAAGGCCCTATCTGTCTCATCTTTGAGTACACCTGGGCCTAAGATATCTGCCTCTACGTCATGTTCTCTTTCTACGTCTAACTGTGTTGTTCTAAGTTGTTTACCATAAATACAGTTCTTTTATATATTCCTCTCATCTCTCTTGGATCTTTTCCGCGTCAACAAGTACCTTACCCGACATATCTCTGACTGTTAGCACAGATCTTCCCTTCTTACTTCCCGATAGTGATTTAACTTTGCAGTATAGCACACCAAGTTCACCCTTCTACTGCAAATTTTCTATACGCTCCCACTGCGTCTTCCATCATGCTTATTTTGCTTTATTTGTTGCCAGTTTCAATATATTATTTAAATCTTTGTACTTCCTCTTGCCTAACTCTATGTTTACATTCTTACATTTTCTTTTCTCATATATCTTTCTACTGATGTCATCTGTGATCCATAGTTCCTTTGAAGGAAAAATACGTAAATAATATTATGAAGGAAGAAATAAAGCAAATCCATCATGATGTGCGGGACGTTTAAAGGAATGCAGTCAAAATATCATTGGATAGGTATATAAATTATGAATCTTTAAAACCGTTTAACTTACAGGCTATATGGACTGATCTCTCACCTATATTCTGTCATAAAATAAAAAGTTTATAGATAACGCAGTTACTTCCCATTAGAAAATTTATAATTTTGGTTGAAGTGTCTTGATTCGGTCGTTATTTTTTGCGAGGCTTCGAACTCTCACTTGACCCCCGTGGACACGTCGCTCCTCGCGGCAGTTAAGTCTTCTCACCTCTTTCTTATCCACTTTCCCTCCTCCAGAGGCTAGTTACCCTCTCCAAAATTTATCCGCACCCACCAAATGTGGATCTATAGCAATGATCCTCCTCTCAAACCCATCCAACTCCTCATCACTGCCGGACAATTTTTGAGCGAACAATTTTTCGCATCGGTTTTTTAGCTACTTTAATTTGTTTCATCAAAATGTTTTTTTTCTTTAACTTTGGAAAATTCCGCACCATTGTTTCAAGTTATTTCATTGCTACAGCATTTCTCGCCACAACGTCCCCACTTGACCTCGCTTTGGATCCGTTTTCACCCCTTCTACATCCCGTTCCTTATTTTCCCTCTCATCATCCCTTTCCTTGCACACCCCCTATTCATCAATCACCATACTCCCGATCCCGTAGCAGCGCGGCAAAGAACCGTACTGTACGAGGTGCTACACGTGAATCCTCGTATTTGACTTCCGGCACTCAAAAAAATTTTTACATTTTGATGGTGACTTCCTAGATCATTCTTGCCGAAATATCTATGAAAATAGAATATACCCTCTTCAATATGACCCAATATCCCAAGCGCATGGGCCTACTAGAGGACGGGATGTAGAAGCGGCGGAAGTGAAAGTAGTTCGAAAAACGATAACTTTATGCTCCAGGTCCAGATTCGGGATAACATAACGGTCAGTGAGAGAACAGGTAATTTTAGGCGTAATAAATCACAGGAATTACCAATATTCACAGCCTTATTAATGCGGAATACGTTCAAGGCTACAATGCGAGTTCAGTAATTTTGGAATAATAAATTACAATCATTCATGAAGGATCTCAGGTTTTCCCGGCGTATGGTATTCAAGAAGTTCTCTCGGGTTTCCCACCGGGTCAGGTTGCAGTACACCGACGTTTCGAAGGCTGACTCTGCCATCGTCTTGAGGCTGAAGTGACTTCACCCTGAAGACGATGGCAGAGTCAGCCTTCGAAACGTCGGTGTACTGCAACCTGACCCGGTGGGAAACCCGAGAGAACTTCTTGAATACAATCATTCAGTTTAACTACTTGTAAAAAAGTTTTCTTTCTTTAGTACGTATTTTCAAAAAAGATTTTATGCCTTATTGGAAAGATATTTATTTGCGTACTTTTAAAATGCCTACAAAAAGTCTTCATCCTACGAATTATAATACTTGCTTTCCATACATCTAATGAATGCATTTACTGTCGAACTCAATAATCAATGTAACTTTCAATGATAATGAACACTCCTCATAGCTGAAATCAGACATATGTATATATTTCTATCATTGAATGACATTTTTACTATTTCCACAAGGACGGTAGGCATGAGTATACGAACAATGACACCAAGTAGGAGTTTTATTCTCATTAATATAAGAAACTACCTGGAAAAACATTACAGTATTTCAAATGACGTTATAAAATTTATCAGCCTATCCCACAGAAAAATACAAAGCTTAAAATGTTAGGATATTCCCGAACCTAAGACAAAATTTCCTCCATTCACCTTGAGGCTCTTGTCATAAAATTATCCAACACGATAACTATCTCTAAACAGATACAGACAGTAAAACTATAGGAAGTGATGGAATTTATGGGATATTCCACTGGCCAACTAAGAGAGCCAGGTAACCAAAAATGGTCTCCGAAAAGATAACGAGAAACTACTCTACTCATAGTTAATGGTAGCATTTTTTAAATGAAATGCGCCCTTGGATTTCTGAAGCATGAGTCGAAAATGATGGAACCCATCCCCAACACGAATCACATTCACTGACGGTAACCCGCTGCTGAAATCAGCGGTCTCCGTGACAGAATTATTATTGTTCTATCAAACTAGAAGCAATACAAAAATAAATTATTTTTTTCGGGCCAGCGTTTCAAAGCGTCACTGAGCTTAGCATCATTACAGTGAGTGTGATACTGGCCGTTTGAGATTCGTGGAGCAAAGGGATGTTACGCTCCAATTCTTCATCGCAATTGGTCCATCCTCTCGCCTCCACCGCCCACTCTTCTCTCCTCTCCTCTTAAAATCTCAGCAGACTCTACCCTTCACTCTGGACCGGTGCGAGCGGATTCATCCCGCTTCGCACCCTCCATCCTCCTTTCCATTCGGAGTCAACCGAATGCCTTCCCAGCAGGTTCTTTTGAATTCCGCGGACACGAAATGGCGCTAAGATGACGATGCACTATGATTAGGCTTGACCCAAATGGAGGGGGAAAGAAAGAGGAAAAATTGGCGAATAATTAAATGCTTTCCCATCGCTTCCGACTGATGACCGAGTATTAGGGGCGATTGTGGCTTGCCTTCACCGCCATTCTTTCGCGTGCTCCATTCTCCCTATAGCAACCCATACTCCTGATTCTCACAAACATTCGGCGGCTTCTTGGATTCGCGCTTTTATTCTTTTTTCGCTCTTTTGTCATTAAGCTTGAATTCAGATGGAATTTCAAAGCCACTGTAGCTCTCCCATGAGTGAATTTCCATCACGCCTACGGACTATCGATTTTGAAATTCTATTAACAAAAAAATAGCCTTTGGACATTTAAGATTGTGAATGATGTTCTTATAACGCCTAGTAAGCTTTGAAATAAAACTTTTGATAGTATTTTCCTCGGTTTTACCTTTAAATAAATTTTCATATTAATGTGTTAGAGAGATTTTAGTCGTATTTAAATTAATGAATCTGATTAAGAGGAAAGGAAAACTTACCACCTGACACAAAAACGTGCTAGCCATAAAACACCTAAAATAGATTACATAAAATGGTTTCTTTGATTTACAAATATTTATTTGAAATATTGAGTAAATATTCTATTGAATCGGCTCGCGTGATGGCAAATTTAAATTTTCATTCAGACAATAAACCGAAACACAATCTACAGGGTTCGTCCGGAAAATAAGTGTACTGATTTTTTTCCCGCCGCTCCAGGCGCGCCCAGCACCGCTCTGACGGGCTGCGATTGGAGGGGGGTACGTTGGCAAGCGACGCTGAAAAAGGCAGTCGGCTCTGAGCTGTGGTGTAGTGAGGAGCTCTGTTAACGCGAATCTCCACGCTCGACCCACGTCACGGAACGCGATGCCGAAGTTTTTGGAGCAGCGTTATTCCATCAAATTTGCGGTAAAGCTT
Organism: Hetaerina americana; assembly: GCF_022747635.1. NCBI lineage: Eukaryota > Metazoa > Arthropoda > Insecta > Odonata > Calopterygidae > Hetaerina > Hetaerina americana. Next base: position 3,752,057 of record NW_027287019.1, on the reverse strand, counting down.
GGGAAATCGTCTACCGAAACTGTCGGTATGATTAACCAGGCTTACGGTGAGTCAGCCATGTCCAGAAACATGATCTTTCGGTAGTAAAAGATGTTCGTGGAGGGCAGAGAAGAGGTCGACGACGAACCACGTCCTGGATACCCATCAACGACACTCACCGACGAAAATGTGCGAAAAGTTCGCGATGTACTGAACTCTGATCGTCGTCTTAGTGTTCGGATGATAGCAGAGCAGTGTAATGTGCCAAAAACAATAGTGCACGAGATTAAAAACATCTGGCGAGCGATCAAAAACATCTGGCGGCTGCATCACGACAATGCGCCGTCTCACACCGCGCTTGTCGTGTCGGACTTCTTGGCCAAGCACGGCGTGGCAACGCTGCCGCACCCGCCCTACAGCCCGGACTTGGCACCACCGGACTTCTTTCTGTTCCCGAAGATAAAGAGGAGTTTGAAAGGAACGCGATACGGGATTTTGGATGATGAAGACAGAAGGTGGTTGTCGGGGTTCTTACATCACCTTATTGTGACAATAAATAATGAGCAAATAATTATGTTTACTTTAATGTAAAATACTAGCTTGGAAATCCGAGTCCGAGCAAATTTTGGCAAGCCTGTTATCTTCCCCCGGGATTGTGTTCCTTTTGAAGCAAGGGTGTTGTGAGAGTTAGGTAATTAACTGCCAGGAATGTTTGCTTTTTTGTGACGTGCTATTGGGAGGGATGTAATAAAAGAGGTTATATATATATATATATATATATATATATATATATATATATATATATATATATATATATATATATATATATATATATATATATATATATATATATATATATATATATACATATATATATACATATATATATATACATATATATATAGATATATATATATACATATATATATACATATATATATAGATATATATATATATACATATATATATATATATATATATCTATATATATATGTATATATATATGTATAAATATATAAATATATATATGTATATAGATACATGCACACACATATATACATTTTTTAGGGTAATCTACCGGTTAAGGTGGATTTTTGGATCGATCGACAACTACCAAAAAAAAAAAATATATATATATAAATATATATATATATATATATATATATATATATATATATATATATATATTTATATATATATATAAATATATATATATATACACACATGCGTTATATTAATTAGTATTAAATAGAATTTTTCTTCATTTTTGTAAAATTTTATTCATTTTTTTCTTATTATTATTAACTATTATGGTAGTTTCTTTGGTTTTGAAATGCAAATTTATAGTCATATTATCATATTTAATTTATTATCATATTCGTCCATAATCTTTGCCAAAAATAAGAGGTATGCTATGCATTCCGGGGAAAATGACACTTTGAGTTCATTGATTTTGCAAATGTATATTTGGATACATGAGGCTCAAGAGGTCTGTTGCTACTAAACATGAATAATAAGTGTGTGTTCGAATAAATTTAATTCTGATATTAAAACCTATGATTTGTTTCTATTTACACATTGGATCTGATGTTGATGGAATTCGATAATTACGACTTAGGCAATGCTGATTTATTTCTTCAGGATCGAGTAATATTTTTCAGGAATGCACTGATGAGTCCTTTTGCTCCTTTTGGGCAGATGATGGACTTCGAGAACAATTTCATAAAAAATTTCACGGCTATTAATTGAGGAGAAAGTGTTTTTAACCAAACGAAAGTGTTTTTTAGGCTTAAAACTGAATATTTTTCTATTTCAACATATCTTTGCGAAAGGATAGGATAGGAAAGAAAACGTTCTTCTCTGTAGTAACCTTTGATAAGTGTTTTATTCTTTATTCCTTACTTTGCATTTAAATAACCCTAAGTGAACTCACAACTCTTGGCTTGCCGTCATATATTTGAAACTTCGTCATTTAATATAACCATTAATTTTTCATATTTTGAATTTAATGATTACTCAGGAAATAATTGATACTTGTAGTTTGGTTTATAAATTAACACAAACCTTTTTGAAGCCTGATATGCAATTTTGCTAAAATTGCCCATATGATCACCTCAATCTCATTTTCAATTGTAGAAAATGAGAGTTTTCAGTAAAATCTGCTCATTTTTCCTCGTCTAATATTTATGCAACACAAACAATTGACAAACCAATTTACTAAGCTCATCTGCATAAAAAAATTAGGAAATTAAATTAATGAGGTTTGTTAAGAAAATGTGGATATAATATTAAGGGTAACTCAATACTACAAGGAAGTTACAGGCGTGAGATCTCTTCGTTAAGCAAAATCGGGTATCGAGATTCCCATTTAGAGGACCCATGTTCGAATCCCAGCGGCGTCGAATATTTTTCAGTGGTATCTCGATCCCTACTTTGCACGCCATTCTTCGAATGGGAAGTTAGGCTGCGGACCCCTTTTAGTTCGTAATATGTGTTTCTTTAACGTAGTTTCGGCGCATCGAATGGAGTAAGCTGAAGAAACTAAGGGCTAGGTGTATACAAGCAGAGGCACGCCGACTCTGTCCTTTCTACTCCAATTACATTTTTCATGGGAGTGCTTATCGGACTGATTACCCACCAGGCCACAATGAACCCTCGGCTAACATAACCCCGTCCTAGCTCTGCCACCTAGCACGGTGACTGCGTTTGATTGATGTGAATATCGAGCTTGATAGCCCATGCACCCACGCCACTTCGACGGGAATGGCAATTCTATGAAGTCCTATGGAAACCCCAACGCGGCAATGCACCCTGTTTGCAGTTTCCCACCACTGCTCCACTATTCCACCAACCACTCCACCCCATGGCCCAATCCCAGTCTCTTCCCCTTACCCAGCCGCCAACGAGATCTACATTTTCATTCGCGTTCGGTGCGAGGCCTCGGGGACTTTCTCTCTGCTCCCCCACGCTCACACACAAACCATCCCTCTCCCCGCCCCTTCTCTGCTTTGTTTCCGGAGCGTTTTTTCTCCCCAAAATCCCAGCCTCTCTCACAGATCCCTCCACCTGCCCAGTTCCCATTTCCCCATATCATTCTGCAGCTCTTTACCGCACTGTTTCCGCCTCACTCTCTTCTCTCTCGCTCTCTCCTCCGCCTCCCGTCCCACAAGGGAAAAATGATCCGCCATTCCCCCCGCAAACCCTCCGTGCGCAAACCCTCTACTCATCCCACCCCACCATCCTCCCTCCTATGCGAACATCGCGCCTTGCTTATACATATATATAAAAAAGGGACAGTTTTTCTCCGGGGGCATAATGCTTTCATGAATTTCACTGAGAATACTCTGAGGGTTAAGTATAATCTCTGATATCGATGTCCGGTAAACTAGCGTTTTTTCAGTTTCTCTGATTGGTTTCCTACAATATTACTTTTGTATTTAACAAGTTTACCATAGATTTACTTTGAAATTCAAATATTTCTGACTAGTTCAACGTTAAGCACGAACTCAAAACGAATTATTACCGAAATTTAATATTCTCCGACTAATTATTTGAATACATGTAATACTGATAAGAAATTAAAAACATGTTTTCACGCATGGCTGAACTAACATTAATTTTATAATTAAGGGAACGCATTTCATTGGAAGAATAAATCCCTTCCAAATCCAGTTTAAAAATGCAATTATGCATAATTAAATTAAAAATAGTGCATAGGTACTGAGAATTAGGCCATTAATCACCATGCCATACTATGCATCGAGAAATTATCAAATTGCTTACCCCGTGTATTACGAACTTGACCTAGTTTCAAAGGAAATGTTTCTGCAACTACGATGGCTCAAATTAACTACGGCGGTTTATGTATTTATCTTTTTGTTTGAATCCGTCAAACCGTCAACCGCCAAATTATTCATTCATATCTAATTCGTACTACATAAATATTCATTTATGCATATTAAATACACTTTACTCTGTACACCTTAATGTAGATGTTTCTCAATCCCAAACTTTTCTTATTTTTTCGCAATGAAAGCTGAATTTTCACCTGCAAAAGTTTCCTATAAGCCTCAATGGTGACTACTTATGAGTTTACAGAACGTAGGAGTATCTAACAAGAATCCACATGGAATTCTTAATTAATTGCGTACAGATTGATGCCCATTGCCAAAACCTGGGTGCCTCACAAACATTCCATTCAATTAAAACGGATTGAGGGCTAAATTAAGGCACTCGTATATGTAGACTCTTGAAACTGCAAGTTATCACCGAAATTACAACTAAAATAGGGGTACAATTATGGCCCTACACACACTGGACCAGACGATAAATAAGATAAATACGTATGCACCAAACAATTACTTATTCCCACCACGAATGGAGGTAAATGAATATAATAAGTTTTTGAAACATTATGGAGACGGGAGTCGAAAGTTTTATTTTTGCATCAGGCCATGATACTATCCAAAGTTGTTTTACTGTGGCCTTTGCAACTCATCCCTTTGACATGTTAGCTCCTCTTGAGTTAGTCGTAACACAATACGAGGGAATATGTTTACAAATTCCTATCACAGGCTTCTTTTAGAAACAGCATCACGAAGTAATGTCGTTCGATACCATTAATGTGGACCGAAACATAATAAAGATTCTTTGGGACGCTCATCGAGAATGACTAAATAATAATTTCTGTGGCTCGTTCTGCCCACCCGGAAAAAAACTATATTTAGAACTAACAGTTATCAAGCTATCTTGTGTCATCAGTTCTGAAGCTCATGGCTTAATGTTGATAATATTAAATTTTATAGGCGTTGCCCTCTCTCCCGCATACTCTCCCTTTGATATTCACCGCTTCGTATTTGTCAACTCGATTATCCCCTTACCAACCCTTCCACAGCCTCGATCCCGCACTCAGTTGATCCAGTCTTTAATGCCTCTCTTCCCATGTACTTTCCACCTCGTCTGCTTTAATTCCATCCCCTCTAATTTCTCAACTGCGCCGCCTCCCCAAAAACCCTTCCCTCTCGCGTTCTTTTCACACAGCTCCCATGACGCGGCTCCTTTTCAACATTGTTCCTTTAAGTGCACATTACGACGTAACGTAAAAATAACTAAAATGCTGGGGCCTTCCCAACAAGAGTTACGGAAGGCGAGTATCAGGGACAAGAGGAAAACCACGCTCAAAGGAATGACAAATTGCTGCGGCAAAATAAGTACATCCCGCACTTAACTACGACTGAGAGCGAAACTACTACACGCATGCATTTACGAACACATAAATTGCACTAATATAACCAAGATAAATGTCTTCAAATACGGCACGACCTCATGCGCAACGGGTATAATGTTCAAAACATCTACAATCAAAAAATCTACGTTTAAAATGCATGCCATTAAAAATTTAGCTACATTATGTCATGAATTTCATCATCATCACCCTATAATGTTTGATTCGAAATAGATCAACGATTACATTCCTTTTTTTCGGAATTAAGCATTTTTTTAAATGAACGGAATTTTTTAATGGTGGTGGAATATTGAAAATTAGTAGAGTGGGGTATGTCAGGCAGGTTGATATTATAGAGAATTGAAAAACAGTTTTACGTGGTATCGGATGTCAGACGGATTATTCAACAATAAATAATCCTGATTGAGCTCCCGCCGTAAATTTCAAGAAAGAGAAAGGGCAGAAGCTTTAACCAGGGCTTTAACTAGCTCGCAATGTCTAACAAAGAGGGTAATTGGTTCACAAATGAATCCTGGATATATTCGCTTGAGCCAATGCGTCTCATATTAATTTTTATGAATCCCACTACCTGTTTGAAAGTCGAGAAAAATAACTTTTCATGGAAATGTATCAATACTTAAAATTAGACATCTCAAAGTGGACTGCTCACTATTGTGTCACATTGGTGAAATAACAGTCTATCTTTATATACCCGTATATTGGTAGCTAGATTAGGGATTAACAATTTTCTCAAAAATGTGCTTGGGAAATGTTTATTTTTATTTTAACGGCTTTATTACGATCAATGTTTTAACTAAATGACGTATTTATCGAAGCGAATGCGTAACTGCTGGGAGAAAACGAGAAACCGCTTATAATGGGGTACCGTTAACTCTACAGTTAACGCGCTGTGATCGCACAAAACCTCTTGAATGCAGCTTTCCTGTGGTAGGGCTAACGAGTTCATCCCGCTCTCATCAAATAGATCTAACGTATTACATCCACACTATTAAGTAATAATTCGAGTTTATTTAAATATTCTAAACACTGATTCGAAATTCGTTAACTGTTTATGAACTTTAAGAATAAGTTCAATTCTTTTTTTACGTATCTTGGGCAACATGAGGGAAAGGTAAAAAATACTGAGATTCTGCATACACAAATTTAGTAGTTGTAAGAATAGTAAACAATTTGATTTTGTAATATTAAAGCTCACCATCACCAGTATTTCAATACTAGGATTGGTTTACTGCAGCCCTCCATTCTACTCCATTTAATGTCAATTCCCTCAGTCCTTCATAACCCCTCTGTTTTACGTCCTTCTTAATTGGTCCTATGTACATGTCTCTTAGTCGTCCTCGTTGAATCTTCCCTTCTATTTTTCCTTCTATTTTAATCCTTATTAATCCATTAAGCCTAAATGTGTGCTGTTGTGTCTCAATATAATAGGTAAAGCCGACCCCGGTGGCGGCGGGGTAACGTCCTCGTCTGCCATTCCAAGGGTCGCGGGTTCGATTCCCGCCTGGGTGACTTTCCCTCCATCTAGGGCTTGGGTGTTTGTAAATGTGACCATTGTTATCGTTGTTAATAGTTCGATGTAAAGACCAAAATGTGCTGTTTTCGGACTTATACTGAATAAATAAATAAAAATAAATAAAAAAATGCTGAAAAATTCTAAATAAAATGAATGATTGGATTACACTTTCATTCATATTATACCGAAGAGATAACCATGACAGTTTTAATCCAACTTGCCAGTTTTCAACAAAGCTTTGAAATAAAATTAAGTCTGTCTTGTAGGTGGAAATCAAAGGTTGGAATTCCTTTGATAATTTAAAAATTGTTAAAAAAAGAGGGTAGACAAATACGCACGATATCAATAAATAAAGCCTTAACAATTATGGCATTCCTCCCACACCTAAAAATATTGTTTCTCCACCTCCCACCGTTCTAGCAGCTATTCTGGAAGGTTTCCACTCTGTAAACTAAGAAAATCCGAAACCACAATCGGAAAAGAGCGAGCATATTCCCTGCGCTTTGCTTCGCGGCTTTGCGTTTGGGTTTTTGGCAACATGGAGTAAGGACACTGACTCGAGTTTACAATTCCTTACCCTTTGGAAAGTCAAAATCTAAAAGTACGAGCGCAAACATTTCTCAGGGCCAAGGAGCTTGTTTTTCGAAAATACAACGCGACAGAAGGAGATCCGAAAACAGTTCAGTGTCGTCTCTTATTCCCGTTTCCTTCCTTTGCCTTAGCATTTTTCCCGCGGTTAAGCACATCTATCTCCTTCACCGAGACCCTAGCTTCCTCTTCAGCCGGCGTCACGACATTGTCTCATGCCAACCCCACCCTCTCCGTCTTATCCTCCCACCCAAATCCGCCACTTCCCCTACTCCCCGCTCCATCAGATATTCCCTAAGGTCACCATGGACTCTGCGCAGTTCTGTCTCTTCCAGCCCCTCCACCGCCGGCCTATATTTCCCCGCCCTCTACCACCCCTTCCTCATCCATCCCCTCCATGAAGCTATCATTTCCCGGGCATACCTTTTCCACCAAACTCTTCCCCCTCTCCATCTCGCCGCTAACTCCCCGAGCGGACCCCTCTTCCTAGGCATCTGCCTCCACCCCTTTCCCTGAGCTCGAGACCGAACCAAGCAAGGTCAACCCACAACAAGAATCCAGACCAAATGTTTCAATTTTCCCAGAATTCCGTTTTCCTCTCCGTTCACCAGCTGAAAGTATTCCTACGAACTTTTCCTCTCCTTTCCAACCGGGGTGAGAAAAATTCACATTGATTATTTTTTTATATCTACATAATAGATTACATTTTTCCCTTTTGAAAAAATAACTGAAATCAAGCTACGTGCATCTTGAGTGACAATATTTCCGTTGAAAACAATCCCAAGGTTTCAATATTTTTTCGGTTCCAATTCAAATTATGGTTATGAGGACTCGGGAAAGGAATTCCGTTTTGCCGCCGACAATGGAAAAGGGATCCAAGCAAGAAAAGCGATCTTTGTATACGCTTGCATTTCCTGGGGCTCTTTTGACTTTAATACTTGTGCATGAGCGAGAGAGATTGGTTAAAGAAGATCAAAGAGTTCTATCAACACCCATAAACTAAATCATAATCCACGTCGCGTGCGTTCCTTGGGCCCAAAAGACGGATGAATAAACTTTGAACTGGCAAAACTTTTTCGCAGCATGGCATTTTTCAAAGGTTGATGTTATACGCATATAAATGGTTGATGTGAATGAAATTAGGATAATCCAAATGAAATTGATTTCATATGGTTAAATGAAATGGAGATAGGGTTTTCACGACTAAAAAACGCTTGCCTTGAAGGGAATAGAGAAAGACCTCACGTTAAAGTTTGGCAGAATGTGACAATGAAAAACTTCTGCCACTGAACGAGAACGACGTGCCTATCCGAATGAGGCAAAACGAATACTTTAAAGAGCTTCCTAATGATGTAGTCTAGAAAGTCTTGATAGCTGATTTGTAGGAAGCTTCCAAAGCTAAAAACATTCCAAAAAAGTTTGTTAGAATCCATCAAAGCTTTGCTTAAACACTGTCAGCCGCTATCTCCAGCCTCAATTTTTTTCTGAGCTCATTAACTCTACATTAGAGCACGGCTCCCTTGAATTTTTTCGCAAAATTCGAACTTTTTTTGGACTTAAAGCACGCCATCTTGCGGCATCTACGAAAAAAATATTCATGGAACAAGAAATATTTTCAACGACATAACATTGCCAATTGATCGAGTTTTTATTCCAGCGGAAACAAGCGGCTTCCTGAATTTAGAGCAAATGAAAAAATATTTCAACGCCACGAAGTAATTAATACATTCAATTCCTTTAATATATGGTTTTTAATGTATTCTGTAATTAAATTTCAGTCATCCGAGTTAACACGAATACAATTCAAGTATTGACCAAATATTCACATTAGATAATGAAATAAGTATCTTTTTGAAATACATCTTTTTACGGAATGATGAGTTCAGTTTAAAAGAAAACATGGGTATACTTAAGTACCAAGAGTTCCATATCTCTATTATCAAAAACAACACTCGAGTACTTTTCTAACACTTGTATATTAAGTCCAAAAAGACTGGTGGCATATCATAAATCAGATATTAGCGTTAAGTATATTCTAATTCCTACTATCTGTCATCATTACTTTAAATAATTCTTATTTAATTGATAACTATTTATTAACGGCACAATGCAAGTTCAAATTAGTTTATATGATTTTGCGAGATTTTTGCAATGATAATTTAAGTAACGGTTAAAATATATAAACTATAATAACAAAGCCTCAACGGTCAATTTGTGGTACGACGTTTATATTAATATTTGTTGAATAAAATGTGAATAATTTAGCTATAAACAGTGATGTCAGTGAATGTGTAATGATATTGGTAATTAACACAAAATCCAAATAGTACATATTTTCATCGTCAAGAATGCATCATATTCTCTAGAAAGATAAATACTGGACTAATGGTCAGGGGGAATGATTTTTACGCAATGAAAATTTGTGTATTGTAATGCGTCTTGGTGGATGACTACGTTAAAAATTGTGAGCATAAAAATGGCGTGGCATCTTCCGCAGTTTCTTTGAATTTAAATACTGGGCATTAATGTTATGGATATCATTACAAAAGGGTGGTTCACAATAGGTTCTTGTGATGATAGTATATGCACGAGTATATTGACATCCATTTATTCTTTTCCGAGGCCATGTAACACCGTCTGTTGTAAAAGTCCTTCATATTCCTGGCGATACTTCAACCTCTTCTAGCAGCATGCCGGTCGACCACACTAGCCATCGGAAATGGGAGTTGGGGAATGAACATGAGAGGACAGATGAAAGTGAAAAATATATTACTCCTCAAGCAACTATGGAGATTGCGGCAGTGTAACCCTACGCCAGCCTCTTCCCCTAGGGATAGTATGGTTGTTAGGGAAGGGAGAAGAAGAAAGGCTCAGCGGCTGACGAAAGCGACACCGGGCGTTCTCTGGGTAACTCTCGGATGGGCAAAATCACCGAATGGCGTGGAATCCTAATGAACCACGTAATGCCTGCTCGCCCCCATCACCCACTCTTCCACGAAGTATTTTTTTCCGCCCCTACACTCTCGCCCCGAGCGCCTGGGGCGTCGATTGAGCAGCCCCCGAACCTTCCAGTTTTCCCCTCCCCTTCGGCTAGTGTTGGTTTTGCTTCCCTTCCCATGGGCGTGCGGAGAGAAGTCCGTCTTCCCTTGGAGGGCGTAATTGGACGGGTCGCTGGGATTTTATTTTGCAACTCACTCCCTCCTTGAAGTTTTTCTCTTCCTTGATTGAATTCTGATATGCACTCAGAAATAACATGCGTAACTAATCCTAGAACACCACAAATAATAAATACGTTAAGTTATTTGTCCATAAAATCTTGGCAATTAAATTACCAGTTGATTATTATAGGGTCAAACACCTTCTCTGTACACTTTCATTTCGATGAATTATAGAGTATATAATGTTCTAAAGTCGCGTCCATATATATATATATATTCAATGAATATGAATCACTTATCATTGAAGGCAAGCATGGTAATGCCTACTCCACTGAATTATAGTGGTGTATATTATTTCATGTTGACACGGACGCACTTCGGTCTTACTTAATGTGTGCGATTGTGATGAAATCAAGGCATTTACATGCACACACGGACGCTCATTTTAGTTGTCCTGAAAGGGCGAATTTTGAAATTCGGTTGCTTAATTTCGCTCGCCAAGGAAAAGTTTCCCAACCTCCGAGATATAAAAAAGAGGGCACCCTGTTATTAACGACTCAGACTTTCAGAAAAAGTTATTTCCATTATGGTTAGCAGTCCCTTGAGGCATTAATTACAATTTTGCAGTGACATAGATGGTCTGTGACGATAAAATGATAATGGTTTCGGGTTAATGGATCCACTAAACGGAATGGCAGGTGTTTTATTTCTATAGTTCCGAAAGTGATTATGAACAGGCAAGGCCTCGGACATTCTATTGCAATGGAAGTATAAAGGTTAAGTGACTGTAAAACCGACACTTAATCTCACACACGACCAGGCCATCATTATTTTTTTATGGATTCGAAATATTCAAATCTAAAGGTATAGCAATGCAAAATTTAGAGTGTAAATTTTGCTTAATTGATGCTTTATTATTTTCAGATTACATTTTCACATTTACATCGGTAAATATAAATTCAAATTGGGAATGTTTGTTTAGTAATGATTGAAAGGTCCCCCTTCACTCATTCAGTTCCATTGAATGCATTATCGACCAGAAAAAGAGATAAAACCTTATTGTAGGATTAATTTCTATCAAACACATCATGTCTCGTACATTAAACAAACCCTCTAGGGAAAGGGAAATGTTACCTATCTAGTCTTCTTCTTTGTTCCCATATGGATTTATCCTTAATCGATTATCCTCCAAGCATGGATAATCAGATGCCGTCGATTGTAACCAAGCATTTCAACGGCGATTCATAGTTTTCATACTTTGTTATTAACTTACAAAATCTCGTTTGAAGTAATCGGTGGTGGAAAGCCCAACGTCAACTTGGGAATTCAGTGGGTCGGAATACCTAGTTATATTTACCAAAGTTACATTTATTTTCGGAATATTTTGAGTTCGTTTAGGCAGCACACAATATTACAATACAATAATTCATAGGTCTGACAGTCATTCGCTTTGCTCAAGTGCAGAAACCAGATATTTTTGGGAAACAGTAAGTACGGGTGAGCAAAAGTGTTAATATAATAGAAATTCAAATAAATAATGCAAATTAGATTAACATTAATTCTACCTCAATTACTGATAAGACGTCAAGTTACAGCTGCATACCTAACTAATTTACCCATAAAATATTTAAATTTTGCTCTTACGAGGGTGATCTGAAATAGTTCTAGGTTCTATCATCCCGTCACTGCAGTGTTCAGCTTCAGCGAGTGCTGCGAAATACTCGCCAATAGCCGCAATCGCTTCTTGATTGGACGGAGAAATTTGAGTAGCAAGTAAACTTGAGTTTTTGGAAGTGGGGAAAATCTGAGGGAGGTAAATCCAGGGAATAGGGTGGATTTTTTAGCACTTCATATTAAAAATCTCTTAATTTCCCACAGCCAACATAATTTTGTGGCCAGGTGCATTGTCCTGATGGAAAACTGTTTCTTTTCCTCTGCAAGAAAGGTCTGCTTTAAGGGGTTTTCAATCTAGTTTTGTTAGAAGGTTAGAATAATACTCCTCAGTATTTATTTTACCATTTTCAAGATAGCAGATAAACAAAATTACTTTCGCATCCCAAAATCCGACGACATGACCTTTCCCTCCCAAGGTACCGTCTTCGCCTTCTTAGGATCTGAAGAACCGACATCTATCTGCTGCATGAATGGTTGTTCCGAGTCTCGTTTGTAACGGCGAATCCATTTGTAATCCATTGTTAGACGCAGAAAATCACTCTTGTTTTTCGCAAAGCGCGCCAAGCACTGTTGAAAAAGTACTGTCCAAATACGGTTTTGACCCACAGTGAGCATTCGAGGCACCTACCTATCTTGCACTAAGCTTCCTCCGGTACAATTTGCTCGGGGAAAATGTAACCGACCCGTTTTCTGATATCGCTGCAGTAGTCGCAATTTCACGCTTTGTACGCAAATCTTACTAAATCATATCATGCATATTTTCGATGATTTCCGGTGTGGTTGTACTTTTCGTATGTCCTTAACATGGATTATCCCGGAAGTTTTCGCGTTTCAAGGCAGCCGCACATTTCTTTACGGCGAAAATTTAAACAGAAGCCGCGCTCCATACCCATTTGCAATCCTTGGATGAATTTTAGTCAAATTAAACCGTCTTTTAGGAAAAATGTTAGCATCGCACGATACTCGATTATTTCCATTTCTAACAACACACGCACTGCTACTGATTCAAATGACTGCATTTAGCGAACTTCAGGCTGGAATGTCATGAAATTTCTCATGGTGACTACTACAGATTTTTCAAAATGAGACAAGAAAATTAATTTAGGAGTGATACCTTCTACCCAAGGCCGAGAACTTTTCAGACAACCCTCGTATTTAGTATCACCTTTGGGATAAGTAACGGGCAGGCTAATATCGGGAAACATGCGGACAGATTAACTGAAGAGAGAGAATAATTAAAAAGGCAGTGGAAAAATGTAGGAGGGATGCGAGGAGCGATCTTACCTTTCGCTGGATTGGACACACTTAGAATATCCAGACTTAATGTAAAAACTTACTGAAGCAATGAAATGAAATAAAAGTGTGTATTTTTTCTAAGGAGTTGAAATTGTATTACTAAATACGATTTGGAGAAAAGAAGAAAATCTTGAAAAAGAAAGCACTCCTCTATTTCTTCCAGTACCCCGGCATATCTAGCCGTAACTGGTCCAGAGAAAATCCGCCAGATTCGGTAAAAATTGTTATAATAAGAACACAAGAGTGACAGGCCTCCTAGGGGAATAAGGCTGAGAGCCACTCGAAATACGAAGAGAACAAGCGAGACTTAGACTTTTAGAAAGATTCAGAACAAATGAGTTTAACGAGGACAGTAAAGGTATCATAATGGAACCACAGTACTTAGGTAGATCACACTAAAATAAGTGAGATAGCTTCCAGTAAAGATAAATTCAAATACTCATTCTTTTCCCGAACAATCAGAAATCATAATAGTTAAAAACCAAAGTCACTTTATAAAAATAAAAATAAATTAATTTACAATTCGGAACAAAATAATAAACAGCAAATAAGTCAGGTATACTTGTAGGTGCATGTGTATGTTCGTTGGTAGTTCGTGTGTTTGCATGCGTGTGGGGTGTAAGGGTTTTTGCATGAATGCATACCATGTTTTGTTTGTGGACTGCATACATTTGCGGCTAGTGCATGCAGTTTTTTTCTTAAATACGGGTGTGCCATAACACCCTCTGCCACCCGGCCATTCGGCGACTTGCGGGGTATTAAGTATATGTAGAACTGGTCTAGTATACGTTCACACGAAACACGGGATAATGAACGACTGAAAAATCACCGTCGACTCTCATGTCAGATATGTCTGATCCATTACATTCTGGAACCAAACCGAAGAATTTTCCGTCTCGTCAAAACGCTGCAGTTATCGGACTTCAAAGCCATGCATGTTCCAAGGAAGCAATGCAAGTACGGCAGAGAAGCTTGTGCTTCCGTTTGTGTCTCGACTTACATGCGCCCACAGAGGGCTCCCTTAGGGCGAGGGCCATAAATCGCCGGGGTTGGGGGCAGTTGAAGGAGTCAGCCGCCACTAGCGAACCCTCGGCGTCGACCCTGAAACTCAAAACAGCTGACAACGGGGTGTGTGGAATTATAAAACAGGGCCCAAAAAACTCCTGACGAGGCGCTCCCAGGGGAGAAAGTTCTTCATCGCAGAGCGAGGTAACCGAAACCATTTCGGGGAAATTCACGTAATATTTCGCTTAAAACAAACAAAAACATGCACATGTATATAAATTTACATTCACGCACTTAAAATGTCAAACTTTTTGGCACTGACGCTTTGACAATTAGTTACGATAAGAATATTGAAAAAATGCAAAAAAATGAGTTTAAAAAAATCACAGGCGAATAATAATACATAATATTTTTCCACACTAAAAAATGGTTGTTTTCAGAAAATTAACCATCTAGATAAAATGACGAAATATAGTTTGAAATCACGGGTGGTAAGATATATTTGATTATAATTCGAAGGATACAGGATCAGGAAATATTTTTTTTTTAATTTTATAGGATTGATAGAGTGCAATAATCATCGGATGAAAAGTAATGAATTTGTTTCAATATATTCCAAGAATGATGTTTTTAGTGACAAAGCAAAACATTTGGTGATTAATATGATGCATAATTCAGCCAACCCTTCAGATTATTTTTTGTCTACCTTTTTGGGGTTTCCGGATATGTTTGTAGATCAAATAAAGCTAATTTCTCAATAGAATAAATATAACACTGGCATCAATTAGTTACCTACTGCCCTGAGATTTCATGCCAAGGGAACATTCCAGAAAGTTTTAGGCGATACATTGCATGTGCTTTAGCTTAAGTATAATGAAATATCGAAAGAGTTTCCCAAAACCCAAGAGTTCGGCCTACTACGATCAAACTATATTTTCATTTTCCTTCAGTTCTGAGTTGCGTTGATGACACCCATATTTCGATCCAGTTGACAGGGGGAAGGGGGACACATTGAACTTTACAGGCAGAGGAGAGTGTATTTCTCTGTGATTTTACAAATAGGTAGCAATGCTGAATTGAGAATAGCTGGTATTGTGTCATTTTGGCCTGGTTCCACACAACTTTCAACTCTTTTTATCATTGAGCCCAATTCATGGCTGGGGAACTATGGACTGGATATCTGTTTCTAGAGAGTGGATTTCCGTGCATGACTGTTCTAATGACCCCACTTTAAACCCAATCACTGTGCTGGGAGAGATACATAATGTATTACACATTAAAAGCAGAATTACAGTGGAAAGAGCTATTGGTGTATACAAAAAATCCGTTCTTGTACAGGGCATGCCACGCTAATTTGGCTAAAGTTGGAATTTACAGTTTTCAAATGAGATATTTATAATTGCTACAGCTGTGCACAAATACAATGGAAGATAATTTGGATCAGTAATATGTGGCAGAGATTGTGGTGGCAGCAAATTAAGGTAAAATAATTCAGATGCACTTAATATGCTGAGAAGAATTCCATGACTGAAACGAACTTCAGTTTCATTGATAAGGATCAAAAACGAGTCCTGATAAACGCTCAAAAAGCTTCTCTTTTTATTGAACGGTAATGATTTTAAAAAAATAGTACAAAACATAACTAGCCTTCTTTTGTGGCTTTAATATCGGCTTTTTAAAAAAATAACACACTAAGGTCATTTATAAACATTCAATTCCAAGGTGGAAGAATACCCACCTGGGTGGGAATCGAACCTGAAGCTTCTGGTTTGGTTGGACGCTACCTCCCTTCTACCGGGGCTGGCAATACTTCCTTTAAAAAATACTGAGGAAATATGCGTTTATTTGGCCATAAAAGTTTAATTTTTGAGTGAATTATTTTCCACTTAAAATAAAAATCCACGAATTACCCTATTATATTTGTTTTAGGAAATTATTTTTACATACATTAATCATGGAAATACGAGTTAAATCTAAAATATTTCTGGGTTGATGGCAGTTATTTTCTTCAGTATTTACTATTTATAAGAGTATACACTACGCTAGTACCACTACAATATTCAGTATTTAGAAGAGTGTTTGTATTTGCATATATTCTTTTATTTTTTTAAATGGATATGATGCTCATTGACAGCTGAATACCGTGATATTCAGAAATACTCGGCTGGACTAGTTTCATGGATGTTACATGGGAAGTAACATGTTCATTTAAGGAGTTGCTACACGAGCAACTCATATGCATACATTTGTTAAAAAAACACAATTTTTACTATAACCTTGCATTCAATAATAGTTTAATAATACTGCATTTATCAAAATGGTCAATATAAGCTTAATGGAAAATTATAAATCAAATAAATAGTTATAATTTTCTTCATATTCACCCACTGCTGCTGGTTGTTCTTTTTTCCAAATTAAAAAATTTTAGTCTTGACCTCAACTTCCTATCTCTTGGATTCTAATTAGTTAATTTTTGATTCATTTTTTTTATTTTGTCGACCATTCTCAAAATTGCGGTTTTACACACATGAGTATATCTTTTTTGCGTTAATTTCAATATGTCACGGTTTTGAAGTGCACTTCTTCCTCACTCCGAGTTATGATTTCCTTTCTTTTAATTTTTATGCATATAATCTGTAGGCTGATCTCAAGTATTTGTGTTCGGTGTAACATTGCAAACGCTCTGAGGATGGAAATTAATTGATTTGAAAAATTATGGCATATGAATAGAATGAAAATGGCTTTATATGGGAAGTATTGAGAACTTAAGTTACATCAGATATGTTCATGTATAGCTTATTATATCATTTAACATAAATATTTTCTGAATTTCAATATTGCACAGAATCTAGGCCTGGATTAAATTCTCTTCAATTCAGTCCGATATTAATTTTATGATAAGTTGGCCGATATTTTGTTTAACCAACTTAACCATAAAAAAGTTTTACTTGTGTCATATTCCATCTCCAGTGGTTGGAATTGTGGCATCGACATCGAAATTAATTTTCCCTTGTCAAGCAAAGTTTCGAAGTCAAAGCTTCACCACTGCTTTAGCCAATTTCAACCCGTCAGAAAATCTATTTTAAATTGCACATGTATTTTTCATAATTCTAAAACAGTAATATTATTTTAGAACGTATATTCCTTCGGCAGATGAGAATAATGTTATGTGAGATTCCGAATTGAAAGAAGTATAAACGTGATAACGCATCCTTTTGACTGAAAACTAAGAGTTATATACAACGTATTAAGGTGATTATTTATTATTCAAGCGGTCACTTCTTCTGCCACTTCGCGCTCAATTCTCCAAAAAAACGGTTCTCTTAGGCTTACGACGATAACCATATTCTCCTGACTTTTCTTCCCAGGTTTTTGTATTTCCTTTTACAAATGCACCGACAGTCCTATTCCTTTCAATCACATCCCTCTTCTATTTTCATCATCTGTTAGAATTTATTTCTCTAGGTTGCTAAAATTAACTCCTCTCTTTATCATTTGGACACAACAAATAGCGAATAACAACAATCTATTTCAAACTTAAGCTCGTCATATTTGTTCATAAGTAGATCAATGTGATATCTTTCTCACGTTGTGATATATCTAATAACCACGCATTCGAAGCAACGACTACTGGTTGATATGCAATGAAAACCATTGTTTCCTGCAACCCATCACTAGCTTCATTACTTTTTGGAACTCATCTTCAACTCAAAACTACATTTTATTTCTTGCATTTTTCTGGCATTATACCCAGAGTTATGTAAATTTTACAGATATGACATAAAATATATTCATAAACTCGGAATTATTTTGATGTTATTTTAACCACGATGTTCATTATGTGAGGGAAGGTTTTGTGGCAATGCAAAAACTTTTCATATTAGACATACCGATACATATTGGAGCCTAATTAGAAACAGATAGAGCAAGAACCCCGGGGTCTGTAGACGGAGAATTCATGGAAGTACAGACATAACATTCGAACATGGCTAAATGTGGGGGCATGTGTTGCGGATTATTCGAGCAGCGAGTCCTAAAGTGTGAAGCTCCCTTCTATCCATTGCTTTGGGCAAGCAGAGCGCGTAAGAACGAGAAAAGCAATAAGGGGATGTTGAGAAGAGAGGGAGGGAGGGGCTGCGAGACAGAAAAGAGGATTGGATAAGAGTGATGGGAAGAGGAAGAGCGGGAGAATAAAAGAGGGGAGTGCATGCACCAGAAGCGGCAGAAACACACTTCGGTCACCGAGTGCATCATATGCACTGCGTGGCACGGCCTCCAGGTTGTTTGCGCGTGTGCTCCCATACGCTATCCCAGGGGAGGAAACGGCAGAGGGAGGGGGACAGAATAAGAAGGTTAACCGACGGGCTGAGAGGGAGGATCAAGGTTACTGTGGGGCAAACGGAACCAATTGCTGGCCGGCGAACAAATTTATATCCTCTCGGCCATAGGCCGCCGGCCCCCCACCGCCGCCTCATCATTGTTACTACTACGCTTTACGAATGAGCGGCATATTGGGTCATGCGTTAACTGCGCTTACATACCACGTGTTGATAAAGAGAGAGAGAGGGGATTTGAAATGGAACGATGGAATGGGATGTTAGGGAGCCGTGGGCATAGAATAAAATTTGAAAAAAAATACAAAATTAATCCAGAAGATTCCGAGTACCAACAGCGAGAGGGCACACAGTGCAATGGAATTCAAAAAATAAAGGGAGTTCTTTATATATTTTTTTTAAATGTACGGTTTTTAAGGAACGAGAATCAATGGGAAAATGCGGGAAACAAGGAATAATTAAAACAAAGCTTTTTTTCAAAACACGGAGAGCTACATTGTTACCTCCAACTTTGGATCAGTATGTACAGCTTTTTCGATATTTTCTTAATTTATATTCGCGGTTTTTCTTTCGATTATGGGTAGGTTTAGGAGTCACGAGAAGTGGAAGAGTGGTATCGTCTGAGTAAAAAAGTAAAAGCATGGGAATTTGTCAAAAAGCAAATACGAGCCCTTTGCAAATAAGTACATATATATATATATATATATATATATATATATATATATATATATATATATATATATATATATATATATATATATATATATATATATATATATATAACGATTGTCCGGAAAAACTCATACGAGCGGCACAATAATGGGCTGACACAACATAACACAAATAGAAAAGAATAGACACATATAAAAGAACACTTACACGGTAAATTGTTCGAGCTTTCGGCCCTCTCAGGGGCCTTCTTCAAGAGAGACTGAAAATATGCTATGGATCAGGAGAGGGGAAAGAGTTATGGGCGTGGAGGGGAGGTGTGGAGGGGAGGTGTGGAGGGGAGGTGTGGAGGGGAGGTGTGGAGGGGAGGTGTGGAGGGGAGGTGTGGAGGGAATGCTGGGAGGAAAATTAAATATGGCGGTTAAGGGTGGGAATTTTAAAGGAACGGAAGGATAGAATGTAGGCGGATTCACGAGTTCTCACCTCTATGTTGGTAGCTGAATCAGGTAGGGATTCTAGGATGCTGAGGGAAAAACACTGGTCGAATGAAAGGTTGTGGGAATTGGCGTGTGAAGGGATAGGAAGAGATGAGAGTGAGGCAGAATTACAGGAGTACCGGTGATTATTCATTCGGATGGATAAGGGGGTAATGCATTCACCTATGTAGAAGGAAGTGCAGTGTTTGCATGATAAAAGATAAATAATATTTTTTGAGAGGCAATTAGCGTGGGAACGAGGTGGGGGGGCTATGAGGGGACGTAGGGAGAGGGGAGTAGGCATAATAAGAGGACAGGTTTTACATCGGGGGCGGTTGCAAGTTGGGGAAATATTGGGAAATTTGTCCCGGGGGGGCGCCAAAGGGTTGGTGGATCTCAGAAGGTTTTTGAGATTGGCGGGTCGTCTGTATGCGATAGATGGGCATTGGGGTAGTAAGGATGAGGTCGCGTCATTGTCATGTAAAATTGGAAACAGTTCTTTAAGGAGGGTTTTCAGTCTGTGTGATCCGGGGTAATAGGTGGTGCAAAGGTTGAGTCCTGCGTCAGATGTGGGCTTGTTATTGTGTGGTGTGTGTGGTCGGGTGGAACGGTGGATTTTATTTCGTAGCAACTTTTCTGGGTAACCGCGTTTGAGGAGTGCAAGGTGTAGATTGGCAAGGTATTTGTTGAGAGTGGCTGTGGTGTTGCAAATTCGGTGTCCGCGGATAGAGAGAGAGTTAGGAATCGAGCGTTTCGTGTGTTGAGGATGACAGCTTGTGTGGTGTAGGTATTGCTGATGGTTAGTGGCTTTGATGTGTACTGAAGTAGTGAATTTGTTGTTTTGAAGTGAGATGTCTGTGTCAAGAAAGGTGATGGTGGAGTCTGAAATGGAAGAGGTGAATTTAACCGTGAAAGATGAATTTAAGGCGGATAAGAAGTTGTTGAGAGAGTCAGAGCCATGTGTCCAGAGAATAAAAATATCGTCTATGTAGCGGACCCAGAAAAGAGGTTGAAGGGGTTGCTGTGACAGGAAGGTCTCTTCGAGATGGCCCATGAAGAGATTGGCGTATGATGGTGCCATCCTCGTTCCCATCGCTGTGCCTTTTGTCTGTAGGTAAAAACAATTTTGGAAAGTGAATGCATTTTTTGTTAGGACGAAAGTGGCAAGATTGAGGAGAAATTCCGTTGAGGGGCGCTGGGGTAGGGGGCGCAGAGAAAGATAATGCCGGAGGGAGGATAAACCTTCTGCATGGGGAATAGAAGTGTAAAGTGAGGTAACGTCGATGGTGGCCATAAGTAGGTTGGGTGTGGAGGGAATAGAGACGGAATTTAGACGGTCGAGGAAGTGGTACGTGTCTTATATATATATATATATATATATATATATATATATATATAAGTACACACATATATATACAAGTGTATATAATTATATATATTAATAAAAATATGTGCACAAGCGTATATAATTTTATATATATATATATATATATTAGATCAGCAATTATGTATTCACATAATTGTGAACAGTTAATTTCAACTATTACTATTACCATTTAGAAATAGCGTTAACTATATTCCATAAAATACATCTTCCGTACTTCCACTTTGCACACCAAAATTTATTACATTGAACTACTACAATTAAGCCCTATGAGAAATGCAATCGTAAAAAACGAACAACCAAATTGATAATAGCGTAAAAATATCATTTGAACGTAATAACTTGAATTTTATCGACTAAAAATGTCCTTTAGATCAATTAAAATGAAATTTAAGTGTTATTTTTTAACTATAACATGAAATGCAAAATCTGAGATTGAAAGATTTGATCAATCAAACTAGTTCTGGACCACGTATATTTTACTCAGCGAATTTTGAGAAGAAAGAAATTTTTTTTGTATCTTTTTGAATCATCGATGAGAAATTACTTTTCCCAGGATTAAAGAGCGACGATAAACCTTGCGCAAACCCCAGAGATGGAAAGATAATAATTGGAATGGGGAAAGAACGAACCTAGTATCCGGAGCGCCCAGCATCGATATATAGTAATATGATTAAAAGAAAAATATCATGTTCTCATACCTTGTTGTTGATAAGGTGTACTTAAAGAAAACTTCGAAGGCATAAAAGCTAATATTCTGAATTAGTTTTAAATTTGCTTCTACCTTTTTAACCGATAGCCATTTTAAACCGATATACCCTAGTTATTAACACATTATTTTTAACAAACAATAAGGGTGTACACATAAACGCTTTTAAATTCATAAAATAGCGAGAAATAGCTGGATTATTAAAAAGAATTTTCGTGTGAAAATAAGTAATATATTCCTTCTATCTATGATTTGCAATATACCAAGTTGCAAAAAAACAAGCATTTCAGGAATTGCTTTTGTGGCAGAATAATATTCGAGAATATATCAACCACAGACTTCAAAAACGCATTGATCCAAACCGTAATATAAGATATCTGCTGGTAGAAATAAATAAATAAATCATATTCCGTGCCAGGCCATATTTACTGAAGAACTGCCCGAGTATTAAAGCGATTTGTCATCATTAGCCCCCTTAATCGCACTGCCTCCGATCACGATTTCGGAATAAAAGTCCGCCCTTGGCGAAGGAGAAATTTCACGACAATTCCCTATCACTTCAATCGTATTTCCGAACCCTTTCCCTATGCTTCCCTCCCTTCCCGCCTTTCTACTCTTCTCACTCCTTTATTTCCGCTCCTTTGGAGATGTTCGATCTCTTCCTCATCCTTTTCCTGGCTGCTTGCTCATTCTTCTAACACTTACCTCCTCCCCCCCCCCCTTCCCCAACCGTTCATCCTAATT
This sequence comes from Hetaerina americana, assembly GCF_022747635.1. Classification (NCBI taxonomy): domain Eukaryota; kingdom Metazoa; phylum Arthropoda; class Insecta; order Odonata; family Calopterygidae; genus Hetaerina; species Hetaerina americana. Next base: position 3,729,283 of record NW_027287019.1, on the reverse strand, counting down.
TCACTTTCGATTTAGCTTTCTTATTCCGCCTCCCTCTTCAAATCCTCTTCCACACCGAGAGCACGACCGCTTCCCAACTCCCCTCCCCCTCAGCCATCCGACACGCTCCCTCCCTCTTTCAACCCCCCCCCAGCCCCCCATCTCGCCCCATCCGACGCCGCTCCATTCACTTCGGGAAATTGCACGGAAGATCCGAGAAACCGAACCAATGGCCTCTTTCGCCATTTTGGTGATACAGTCCCTCACCGCGCCAGCACCAACCCCACCCCCCACATCACCTCCCTCCTCCTCACATGCTCGGAAAAGAATGGAGAGCGCCGGGACAACTCCCGAGCTGTTCGATCCAATCCCATACGCTTCGCACTAATTCATTCCTCGTTGGCCAATCCCAAACAGCTGGCGAAACCATTTGCTTGTGCACTCCTCGAATGCTGACCTACCATCCCACGAAATATCCACATAAAGCGAGTAATTTCAGTCGCGCACTACCCAACAGGGTCATTTCAAATTTTAGGTCACAAATCTTTCAGACTTAAGAACAAAAAACATTATTCCTGACCTAAAAAGACCAGCTTCATCCGTAGGATACGCTGTATTTTTTTCCCTACGTTTCTATGAAATTGCAGAAGAATGAGATGGCTCCGGAAGCTTTGCTGGGCATGGGCTCATAAGCATATTCTTTATCAGGCTAAAGACCGAGCCTACGCCACGGATTTTTTTAAAGGCATCTGTCAACATATATTTATTTATTGGTGCTGAAAGATTACGCCTGAATTTCATATGATAAGAATTACTCCCTGCACAACCCTTACTCCTATGAGAACCTTCATCTAAATTTTTTAAGAAGTATGTCCACTCATTCAATTAAATGTACTTCCATATGATTGGAAAGTCCGGTTTTACTTAGCTTTCAAAGTGAGGCACTACTTGACCATCAAACACCTCCCTTAAACTATGAATTATGGCATATGACAAAATAATAATCACAAAATGTAGTAAAATAGATGAATATACGCAGACTTAAAATTAAATCGTTCATTAATATTTGTTAAAAGATAATAAATAGTAATTATTTTAAAGATATCTAAGTTTAGAAAAATACAGGGTGCGGCGATTAAATCCGGACAAGCACACATTTCCTTGCATGAGATTTTCTCATAGGGTTAGTGGAACCTTCCCCAGACTTCTCCAAAGTATTTTTCTTAGCCACAATATCGTAAACAGTTGATCTGGGGTACCAGAAGAATCGAATTATTTCAATATATAACGCCCAGCCGCGAACACTTACGATAATAGCGACTCTCCAATTGTATTCGGCTCTTGTACATAACATCTCCGCAATTTTGAGGTTATGACTGTTTACTAGATGCTTATAGCTTTCATGAACCCCAATCGCGACCACCAGTGGAACTACGATATGGCGGGAAATTCAAATTGAAATTTGTCCGGAGGTAAGCGTCGCGCCCTTATATGAGAATCAAATATGATAACATTTTAATGTTTTAGCCTTGTCTTTAACATCCACAAGCTCTTGGGGCTGTTAATGAATTTCATATCAAATTAAAAGTCATGAGATTTACTTGTAAGTAAAAATTATCTAAAATTTCAGAATATAAGAAATCCTTACAAATTCAAATAGAAAATCCGTAACTTATGGTCAAGGACCCTTCCTTGTATCTAAAAATTTTCAAAATTCCCATATTAATTCAAATTAATTCAATGAAAAATGTTATGACTTAACCTCAGACATTTTTGGAAGGATGTGTGAGAAGTCTCAGAAATGAGAAAAGCGTACCTTTAATCTCGATAAACAAAATTATTTCATCATATTTCACTCTAAGCTTATGTAAATGGTTTATTGCGAAAAAAAAGTTTCCTTATATGCTTAACAAGAAATTAATTTTATTTAAAGCTAGAGTTAACAGCGGTATATATATTATTATTATTATTATAAATACACATGTGCTAATAGACATTGTCAGGTGGCACACAAGTCCCAAATAATTGCAAAAGATAATACATAAAACCAGACAAACACAAATCTCTTTAACAAAACAAGTGAATCCTCATCCCATTTACAACCATTAATCAGCAAGAAAAAAAAGATACATAAAAAAAATTAAGCTATAAAATATAATACCATACACCACATAAATCAAATTTTTACATATATACCTTACATCTATTCTTAAAAGTATACACACTGTTAGGAAAGGGCTCGAATATTTTTGCAGGTAAGGTGTTCCACTCAACAGCTGTTCTATTTAGAAAAGAAAATTTTTTTTTATTTGTCCTCTGTGCCCGGCATTTTATCTTAAATTTGTGATCATTTCTGCCTATAAAATTTGGGTTCCCCGCATTTATACAAAGGTAAGCAGTGGATTTATTCACTTGAAAGATCAAACTTAATTCTGGATTTTGTTTAGCAAATGCGTACGCAAATTATCTCTTTTAAAAGAGCCCTATATCATATTTTCCTGCTTTTGTTTGCAACACAGACTATTTTCTTCCTCACCTTCCCTCTAATTTTAGAACACGGTATCATTTTTTTGAGGGATTTCAAAGGCTAATGATTAATGCCACCGTCCGTTGAAAACCATTCAGAGAACAACATTACCAATTGGCAAAAATCGTTGTTGCTTTTTACATTGGAGTAAAATCTTAACATTTCCTTACCAACACACTCCATCACGTAAATAATATTCATCAAAGAATGTTTTCTTCCGCGGAAATACACCTACCGGAGAAGAAAAGGAGGAAGAAACAAAATAGAAAGCAGATGAATTTAATGATTTTGCGGTAATACTTAAGTCGAATTTTCTCCTAATGCTACACAAAAACACACAATTGCCTATACAAGCGTTCTTCTCTTCCCTTTCGACTACAACAGCAGTTTCCGCTGTGTGAGGATCAGGGAGGAGATGCAAGGAAGAGGGGGGAAGTGGGGGGGGGGGGGGAAGGCGAGATGGAACCTGAAACGACGGTGAAAAAAAAATGGGAAAAAAGGGCAAGGCCCAATTTACGACGGCTTTGAGGGAGAAAGTTTGAAGAGAACAAGCGGTGTGAATATTTAATAGCGCTTTTACATAATATATTCCGAGAAGGGAAATGTAGTTTTGTCGTGCCTTTAGGCAATCTTACAATTTTCATCCTCAATGGAAGAAAATGAAACGGGTAAATGCGAGAGGAGAAATCCAACATGGTTCGGCGATTATTGATTTATTGTTTCTCTCCCTCTGGTCCAAATTTGTTTGGGCGAAACATTATCATTAGTTTACATTAGATTAGTCGGATATTGATTACTGCAATGTTACGCCCTCTGCATCGCAATGATAAATATGAATTTATACCTTTGATATTCACAAAATCAACGATAATAGCAGTCAGTTAACAGACAAAAGCATTGGCATGGATTTAATGACTCAGAATTTCGAATGAATTGGCGGAGTTGATTGCCCGTGCCGATGCATACGGAAATGGATAATGCAGACAAGCTACGCAATAAATCTTTGGGCACCTGTCCTCGGACGCGCAACTGCCCGCAAATGGGATCACAATTTCCTACGTACTCGCAACGAGCGACCTAAGATATGACGTCAAATAATTGGATATCATTTTTTAATTGCTTGAATTTTCATGGGACCAGAGTTTTAAAAAAAATCATCTCTAGTTTTATTTTTTCCGTAAGGAAAAGAAAAGCAATTACAGAACTTTATAACGGCCGTTGGAAGACGCCCTCATCAACTGAAGTTTTGGTTTTTCCGGACGAAGCACATATAGTATGTGACCGAGTGAAACGGCCGAGGCGTAAAATCATTCAAAACGAAGAGTCGGGATAATGAACTCGATGCCGCAATAGACGTACCCTGACGAGAGAGAGAGAAAGAGAATGAGTTGAGCCGGAGGTAATGTGCGTCATGAAGTCGTAAGAGTGGGGTTGCGCGAGGGTGATTTCCTGGAAGATGTGAGCACATAGAATGCACCTGTAAATTTTTATCAAAAGCAAATAGATATTTTAAAGGCCGTAATTAGAGCGCGTTTTCGTTCCTGTTGTTTCTTCTTTAATGCTCTTGTAGATATCCCTACCATACATGCATTTTTAATTGAGAATTTACAGGATATCAACTCCATAGTTCCTAACGATGAAACTGTCTTATACGCCATCAAGTTTAATTTTTGAAGGCAAAGAGTACTCGAATTTACAAAAGAATAATGCAAATAAAAACGAGTTTTTTAATCCTAACTAAACCATTTGTGGTTTTTCGATATTCTACATTATAGGAAGAATTATTGCTTATCAGATAAATATTCCGAAATGTTTATATTATCATAATCTTATGAAATTGGAAGGGCTAATGTAAGGATAAATATGTTTTTTTGAGTAATTTCAGTTATTTTTAAGATTATACAGGCGTTTTTGAATGTATGTACTCATATTCAGGAAATAATGTTTTACTACGCCCCATTAATTAATTCCTTCAATTCCTTTTCCTAACACACATGGATTCCAATGTTTATTAGAACCATATTCACAATTTTAATTGATTCACAAAATAAAACTTGATTTTTTTTGCATAAAATGCAGAAGTCGTTGACTATTCCGGGAAGTTAATCGCAGAAAAAGGCTTTTCTTCAAAGCTACGCCAAAGTTACATAGTGTGAGTGGAGGCCATAATGGTAGCTGGTAGTTGGATACATATTTTTTATGAACATTCACCCGTAGACCAGTCACGGCTACTTCAAATAGGTGATATTTTCCTCTGACAATGACTTATCTGCATGATTTCAAACTAAAATATTAATATTTTTATTATATTACTATAAATATTATAACTATAAGGTTATTATAAGAAAGGTTGTGATCTAAAACCATAATCTATTTTAATGAAAATTCTATATATTCTCCGTCTAATAGTGGATTATCACCTTTGCCTTTTCTTTCTTTATAATATCTGCAGTAGAATGCAAATACCAGTCATTAAAATAGCATCAATTTACTTAAAATATATGGCATTTATTTGGGTGGCATGGGGAGGCATTAATGGATCATAAGATTTCACATGCAAAACGACTGTTGGTTAAAATCCGTTTAGCGTTATGGAAAAAAATGACAAATATTCCACTTCTATTGCAATTCTTCCCTTATCATAGGCATTTAGGGTTAAAGTTCGCCATTTGAGACCATAAACCATGCCTGACCAATCTTAAATAATATATCTGATTTTCTGAAACAATTTTTATTTTTTAATGTGATTATAGCTGCATTGGTGTAAATTATCTTTCAATGCTAATTCATTTTCCAACTAATTAGCAAGGATTTAACCGATCCGTGGGTATCTACTTTGACCTGAATATGACCCAACGGTATTGCATGTTTTACAAAGTTATTTCCAATTTAATTTGCCCAAAATCGGCACGCCATGCTTTTCTAGATAGTTCCTCAGAACACGAAATACCTTCATAAGGTGACAATTTAAAAATAGCTTTTGGAAATATCCGTTACTACTTTAAGAAATATTATTTTGAACAACAATGCTTTGAATTTCATTCGACCTTAGGGATTATCGACATTACGTATCTACCCTACTGAGAATCGTTTTTATTCTTTCCTTCGGCATGCAAAAATGTTAAACCATGAAACATGCATGTATTTAAATGAAAATATAAACATTATTCCTATCTACATTTACCCTTATTCTTAAAATATACCGACACTGCTTAAAATAGGGTTATTATTAAAAACGTAATTCCAATGTGTCCTATTGTGTATTTTAATTGTGGTATTATAAGTGATTACAAGCATATAGCATAATATTAAAGCGCTGAAAAAATTAAAAGAATACTTAATTTTTTTAAATACCGTATTTTTAACAATTTTTTTACAAAGAATCATGGGTCTAGGCCTTTACGTATCTTGCATTATCTATTAATTTATATTCGTGCGCAAAAAATATATTATTAACTACATTGGTAAGGTTATAATTCCATTTACCATAGTATTGAAGCCAATACGTATATAAACGCCTCCATACGCATTCATAGTGATAAGTTCTTATATTATTTCTAGCATTTGTAAAAACATTGATAGAGCAAATAAATAATATTTGATTAACAATGACAAAACACTAGAAAATTATTTCAAGTTAAAATGTATCTGCCCCTTCGCTGTCTTTACTGGCTCTAATCTATAATTGATATTGGATAATAAAATCGAACATCAAGATGGGTTAATCGGTTGTTTTTACACATTTTAATTCTTCGCTAATTGTATATGTCTTTGGTAGAAATGTCACTTTCCAGTTTTTCCTCCATTTTTAAAAGATATCCCATGCGATTCAAATTTGCTCATTGCATTCCTTTGAAAAACGTGAACGGATAAATTTGATGGAATTTACGTGAAATACAACCTCCAGAATAATACCCTATTGTGGTCGTCCTTGACAACCTTCTCGTCTTATGTTCATGAAAACCTTAACTATCTCTTTTCATGATCTCATTAATCCATCCATTGTTTATCGTCTCTCTTACCAACCCCTCCTGTCATGCCATTTCCGTCTTCTGAGCGAATATTGTCTGACCCCAAAGGTCAAATTGTATTCGTGAAGGACGATTGAGCCTTGTACAACCCCAACAGAATAAGCTAATCTGTCTTCTATAGGGAGCTGTTTTGCATCGCTTCACCTCATCACAAAACGAGTCGTAGACGATGTTGATATACGCTTGATATACGATTAAGGAGCAACTGAGATGAACGCTGGAAAATTCAAACACCTAAATTAGTTTAAAAAAAGGATGGATTCTGCACACATGATTCCGTGAAAAATGTTCGAACATACATAAGCAAATGACTGCTTAAATATGCAGTGAATTCGTAGCTTCCTTGTATAAATTCACAATGCCTCATACAATAAAATTTGTAAATTCAATTAAAAGAGCGTGTAGAGCTTGGAATATAAATATTCTCAGTTTTATTCACTCTAGATGTAAAGTAATAAAACCCAGCGCTATAAGAGATGCTTCAGAATATAATGTGGTACATCAGATTATTTATTGCAGTAAAAAGAAGTTTATTGAAAAAAGAGAGATTCTCTTAACTTTAGCAACATAATTACCTACACACACAATAGTTAATAGTGAGTAAACAGTAACTCTTGAAACTCTCTTTGAAATAGGGTGAACAAAATGAACGTTTCTTTATAAAAAACTTAAATGCTCACCCATGGAAAATTATCCTCATCATTTTATGTTTAAGTTAGTATTAACTTAAAGAATTTGGAGAATATATATAGATAAACCCATTTTAAAAATACCAGATTTATTTGAATCGATTTCAAATATGACAGGTTTTATAGGCTGAATCGCAATTCACTGGACAAGAATTGCGAACTTTCAGTCATATGTTATGCTATTCTAACCCTAAAACGTATTTCCAATCATCGCATGCCGCCAAAACACGCACCAGAGCTTTCCCGCACCCTATCTCCCCAGGGCGGCCATTTTCATCGTTGGTCAGCGATAGGGGTGCACATCCCCGTCACTGCAACAACCGAAGCCCCGCGTTTCCCACAGCGCCCTGCCCCCGCTGTCCCACCGTCGCCGCCCCACGATTATACAGCCCGGTGGCCACGGGGGGAATGGAGGGACGCACATATTAATGAGCCTACGAGGGGATTCTTGGCCTTAAGCTCCTCTCTCAGAGGTTTAAAGGGAGAGAAGGGTAGGGCACACAAGAGAGGGCGGGGGGTAGTTGTGCGTTGGCATATGAAAGCACGCTGCCCCTGGATCCATAGTTGCCACTTCTGCGACGCTTTACCGCCTCCCGAAATTCTTCCTGTCAAGAACCGGCATGGATGCCATACTTTCGGATGCAATGATTAGCGTGCAATGCACATGAATTCGGCGGAGGTTTTTGCGATTGAAATCCGTTCATCGATTTTCCGCTATCCAATACCGAAAAGTACCTATTTTCGCGAAATACTGCAAAGGCCTATCAGGTAGGCCCAAAGGAGCGACCGGAGAAAAACCCACATAAATATAAAATCATCTTTTCATGATCCACGCATTCAGTGAGCACCACTGATGACATAGTGAATAACAAAACGGGATTTTCCAATTTTTTCATCGTATCTGGTAAGAAAGCAGCTCTTTAACGTAAACAGGATATTAGAATTAATTCGACATAGTGGAAGAAATCAAATACGTAAAAACGCCAATGAAATAACTGTAATCATGCGACACGTTTTTAAATGTTTCACTCTTTATATATCGCTCCCGTGTTAATAGCAATTGCAAGAGCAAGAAAAATCTAACATTCCCTTCGAATGTCACAACAATAGAATTTAACGTTTTATAAGACAGTATTATGAAGGACTAATGTACACGTATATTCCGCGGTATATTGAATACCACGTGACATGGTTTTACCCCGGCAAAACGACTACGGAGGGAATACCTTTCTTATCTAACGTTCGCATCGGATCTAAAGTATGTTTAACTCGGAGGAGGGCTTAATTCGGTGTGCATTATTTGCTAAAATCAAATTTGGAACGGAATAGTTGTTAACGTGCGTGTAGCCAGTAAAGTGACGCTCGTTTACAATCCCGCTATTATAGAAAGGGTTCATGTTAAACTTAAGCATATATCATAGAACATAATACGCTAATTATACTAATAATATGACATGGAACTAATCCCTTATGGAGTATAGTGAATGGTAACTCAATGCCATAAGGTAATACAAATACTGAAGTTCTAGAAAAAATTATAATTTCGTCATTGGTAACCTACTTATGAAAGGTAAACTTTGGACCTTCCCAGTCAACCTAATGTAAAGATACGCAGAAATTAAAATATTGCATTAGTTACTCAAATTAACAACGATACATGAACTCTTATGGTTTGAGACAATTTACCTTTCTCTTGGCGTTAGAGATCCGATGCACGAAACTGAGTTTCGAGAAATTCTACTTTCAAACCATCGCGGATGAACTATAGACATGAAATCGAATAAATATAACATTCAGTGTATGGGCTGAGGGGTCCAGACCACAAGGTCCTGGTCTAAAATCTCGAGCATAGCCTTCGGATAATCTCTTATTAAATTCCAAGCGGTGGGACTTTATGTATAATACGACTTCAAAGGAAAGAGAAAGCTGGTACAGGGCACCGTACCCGAAATGTGCCAAATTCACACGAACTTCGAGCTCCATTATAACCTATCAAAGTCAATGTTCAGATTGATGGGCGTGGCACGTTTGCTTACATATAAATAAAAAAATTACTTTTCGGATTAGCGACAAGCAATTCAGAATAAGAGTTCATGCCCAGTTGAAATTCAAAGGAAAACTTGAAGAAATAAAACCGCTTCAGAGATGAGATATTGATTTTTGTATCTCAAGGACCGTTCTCTCTCTTGGTTTGATTCAAGGGCGCATTCATATTTGGTTATTCTTTCGCATATTCTAAGTTATGTCACGCTGATAACATCTGCAGTCCCTCTGGCTGTAGCCAGTGAACTCCAAGATTATGGGTTGCGGGAACAACTGATGGAGCGTGAGCCGGCTTTGCGTGTTTATGTCCATGTCGTACTTGTTAAGTCCCATGGGGGTTGATAATGGGGAACTCTTGCTTATCCAGAGGGGGATCTTTAGGGGTTGGGGATTTGAGCGAATATTCTGAGCTTTCAGCGGAAAATGATGGCAAGATGGATGCTTTCATAGAAATATCATAATCAGGTCAGGATACATAATTTACTTTCTCATTGGTAGAACTTAGCAGGGATATATGTGAATAAAGTTACGTTTATTGAGATGTGCTTATGCTATCTAATCTATTCTCCTAATTCCCGATCTCTCTATCATTTGCATGAATCGATGACTTATTTCCTTTCCCTTTACGTCACCATTAAGTTTGATTCCAAGAAATGGTACACACACACACACACACACACACACACACACACACACACACACACACACACACATATATATATATATATATATATATATAGATGATTTCGTCGAAGTAACACGGAAGTGTTGAATAACATACTTTGACAGCAACAAACAATAGGAGCACATAAAAAGATCACTCACACGTTATTTCTTGATCATTTCGGCAGAAATAGAAGTAATAATATATAGTATACATACATCCACAGGGATACAAATACTATATACGGAAAAGGGAAAGGAAAACATATAAAAGACCAACACAGGAGTGGTGGGGAAGGTGGAATATAGCAGCTCACAAGCGCCAAAAATTTCCTGGACCGGGATTTGAAAAACAATATATCTATGTATGTATACATACATAGTTTATATATATATTTATAACATTAGGCAGAATACAGGCTATAAAACAATAAGACTACCTGGAAACCAGTTTACTTCGGGGCCGCTGGGAAAATAGATTGAGGGCCAAGTATGCACATTTTATGCGGCGGTATTTTCTTTGTCTACAAGAACAAGCACAATAAATGTTTATGGCGATGCTAGAGGATATAGCAACAAAATGGTAAATAATTTTTCTCAGTAAATCTCCAAAATATATTTCTGCAATATAATTGGGATTGCTCATGAATATATAACATTCAAGGATTTTGTGATAGTACGTCGTCATCGTTAAAGCACCCTGAGTAAGAAAACTAAAGATCGTTACCAAATTCTAGTTATTCAATCTGGAATACAAATTAAGTTTTCACTAAAATTCCATTTAAAAATAAGACCTTAGACAGACTTGACCGCAATGGAAAAAGGATACCTAGCATAGACATTTTCAAGAAGTTACAATAACTGTTGGGAATTGTTGAAACATTGTTTCTTTAGGTTTTGCTATTCAGATAGATCAAAAATTATTATTAAAAAAAGTGAAGCAAAATTTTAGGCAACCTTCTACCCTCAACGTTGAAATGCAGGAAACCGAAGACAATAAGAGATATTCCCGTCTTGTGAATTAAACGAACGGGTCCCGAGCCGAACGTGACCTGTAAATTCTTCTACGTGACATGCCTTGTCGGGTGTGCTAACTCGCATTTACTTCAGCCGTGTTGCTAAACTTTCCAAATCACGGCGTGACGGATTTTAGCATTTTCTTTTCATCCCTTGCGGAGGGGATGGGAAGGCCGCGCACACACGCCAGCCACGGGCACTCCCGCCACAGCAGGCTGGAATTTCCGCTTCGTGAGACCATCTCCGGGGTCGGCGGCGCGCGAAAGGACTGCTTCGCCCCCTCTCTCGCCCTCGCGGGGAAACGAGCCGAGTGCCCTGCCGCCCCTTCGAGTCCCCGAGCGCTTCCACCGCCACCCCTCCTCCCCCTAACCCTGGCGAACAGGAAAAAAAGGAAGGAGACCTCCAAAACTTCTCGAGTCGCCGGTATTTTTATTACTTTCGACGTAAATGAAAGAGGCGGAGGATATCTTTTAGGATGAGGGAATGGAGAAATCCTGAGTAAAAGAAGTTGGAAGGGGAGTGGAATGGAAAGCAAAAGTGATGAAATAGGAGGTGACGTAGAAGACGGAGACTTAAGGCACAGAGTCCTGCGGGTGTTTAAGAGGAGGGATGAATGCCGAAGAATCAACGAGAAAGGAGACAAGCTGGAAATTATTTCTTAAGGGTTAACTGAAATTATGGCTTAATGGCAAGGTGACAGAGCTACCGAAGGCTAAAAATGCGTCTCTTTGAAAACAATTCGTTTTTGGATTTCGAACCACTTTAATTATAACCAGGGTTGGATTCTTGTTTGCCCGTTGATATCCAAAAACATTTCCCAGAGGATAGAGTGAGGATACAATCCCCAAATACGTACCCTTTAACGAATATTTTTCATGCATATTCACCGTACACGAGTTACGACGTTAAACAAAGGGTTCATGCCCACGGTGCTTTAATTATGTCAACATTTACGATGACATCATTCTTAAATCATTAAGTATGCCTCTTCACCGATTACATTTAATATTGATCAAGGACCTAATTTCAGTGACGTCAATTAAGCAAGCAGACGCAAAAATCTCTAAATGTTAACCTTTCTCATTGATTTATCAATTTCTGATAAACGATATGAGAAGGGAAAAAAACGGACACCGATATGATTATTATCTTTTCTATTGTTCGTCTTGTAAGGTCGAATGCGTAACACTTACAATTATACACAGGAAGTGACTCAGCGCATTATACCGAAAGATAATTTCAAGCAGGGTATTTCAAAGGAGATTGTTAAAAGGAGACCCACAATTTAAAGGATATACAAAGGACAGCCGCCGTGTAAAACCACTATTGCATGATAAGTAGTTTCTTCGGGATTGACATAAATATAATATAGTTCACGGTTCTGTCTGTGGGAAATCAAGTGACGATAACTTTTCACAAGAAAGATGGAAGAACAAAAGTAAATTTCCAAATATTTGTGTGCTAACGCCGTAGGAACTGGCACATTGAGCACTTGAGTATCAGTTTTTTCATCACTAGAGGTTATGTATTTTCTTGTTTTTTAACATATATTCTAGTTTTAAAGTTGGTAAAGACAAATTTTAAGTGATCAATGATCGGAATTTTACCAATTCATTAATGTGGAAAACTGACCATTCATGTTTTTTCACAAAAAAAATAATAAAATATCAAAATTTCATACCCTCTAGCCCCACAGTATTTCAAAAATATATGCCTTCATTTATTTTGGAAACAATATATACTTTATTTATTTTGAAGAAAGTACCCAAAAAATAATTATTATTCAACCCAAAAAATATTTACCTAGATTACATATCTGACTTAACATCAAATTAATGTCAACTTCTAATATCTACTAGTGGAATAGAGGGTTAATGAATGAATATGAAAAAGCTATATAGTAACGCACGTGGTGAATTATGAAACTATTTAAATACCTGCACGAGAGTTCAAAGGAGTATATTACGCACTCGTGAAGTTTCCCTTCGCCATTCAAATTTTGTACATGAAAATAGATTTAATAATTGAATGATAAAGTCTTTTTTTTCATCTCTGAAAAAAATAAATCAACGCATTTTAAATGCGTTAGATAATTTGGCACAGGATATTTTTCCTGACATATTTACTCGACGCAGAATATAACTTTTGTTTTTACGTAACAACCCATCGAAAGGAAAATAGTTGGTAAATGAGATGGGATATAAAGTTTTTGAGCAATTTAAGTTTACTGATTGCTAAAACTAGTAATTGACTGGCGCTTTCCACTGTACCATAGCCACTATTTAGTCGCTCGGCCGTAACGGCGAAGCCGACTTTTTACGACTTTGTTTTGGCAATACTTTTCGGAATAGGTTTCCTGGCTTGCCAACCTCAACACGAAGAATGAAAGCTAAAGCCAAGTAAGTGTACCTGGAATGGGAGAAAGGTTGAGAAAAATGGGAGTAGAGGTTAAAATGGCCGGAGTTTGCTGGATGGAGTTGGCTAAGTAGTCGGGGTTAGAGTCAGGCTATGAGGATCTGAGAAGCCGTTGCCCAATAACAAACCAAGGCATACTACGCCCTCACACTTTGGGTCTAGGTTTGCAAAAACCGCAAATTGGGTGTTATAACGCGTCTAACGCTTAGTCTATATTCCGTCACGCCTCCAGCGAGAATGATGATAGTTCAAAATGCAAAATATTTATGGTATTTCAGTAGTGAAACATATCTTGTTTCACAAATTTACGCATATTTGAGAAAAAATGAATCCAGACTACTATCGCAAAAATATCATTTACCAACTACCCGTATACCTGTGGTTCATAGACATTCATTTGCAAGTCACAAATTGAAACATATATGACTTAATATAGAAATGTAATATTCCAATGTAAGACATAAATCAATATACATACTGAATTACCTTTTAATTTTACTGGATGATCTGTTTATACATTTTTATGCATATATTTTTTTAAATTTTAAGAGCAAAAGTTATTCTTTATTAAACAATGCCGTAGATACATTTGATTTGAAAAAATAAAAGCAGATATTTCCCGTAGCTACAAAAAGTATACAGAAGTATTTGGCAATTAAAATGCTGTGAAAGGAATTCAAAAGAGCACCCCTTGAAATGGAACTGTATAATTTCCTACGCATTACGTTAATTCCGGATTGAAGATGAATTTCTCCTCAGAACTGGATTAGTTAATAAAGAAAAGTGGTGAGACGCATGACGAAATGAAATCTATGACCTGATAATAGGCCTCAAAATCTTTTCATGGGCAACAAGATCTTCTGTGATGAATGCGAAGAAAAACTTGCCATGAAGCATAAAAATGGAACCATTAACCACACGATTCCGTTTCAACGCTCTGACTCATCCTAAGTAATGCGGCTCCCTACCTTTGGCGAGAGAATTGGAAGGAGAGAAAAAGAGGGAGAAAAAAACCTTTCACAAGAAGCGAAAGAAAATATTCCTTTAGCAGCACTTTGCAAGATAGAGGCAAAAAATTTTCTTTTGCTTCATCCTCGTCAGGCGAAGAGAGAGGCCGGGGAGAAAAAAACCATTCCCTCAAAACCTACCCTCTCACGCATCAGCCATAGAGCCCGATTCTCTCCCCCCCTCCCCATTCCCCTTCCAAAAATCCTCCTTTCTTACCCTATCCCCTTCTTCCCCGCCCCCTTCCTCATCTCCCGATCCGTTCTGCTCGCGCCAAAAAGTGTCGATATCCGGATAGGGGTCGCCGCCGCCACCTCTCGAGGCTTCCCAGGCGGCCCCGAGAGAAAGCCCATTTTAATATTGCGGAGAATACCCCGACTGTTCGTTTCCTGATACGACCAATTTCAATTTTAGCAGCCAGCACTACATTCTCGCTCTTTTTTTACCCCGTTCCCTTGACGCACGCTCGTAATTTTCGGAAACCTTAAACTCCGGGACGGTGTAATATTCCATGGGTCGTAAATGCTCCATAAAAATCGAATGCTTAGGTTTACTAATGGTAAAGATTTGATATCATCATTTGAATATTAAATTATAAAAAAGGTAACAATATTGGAATAATAATAATCTGTAGATAAAGAATAAGACGATAGTTTCCCATACGAAAATACATATATTTAAATATCCTTGATAATAAACAAATATCTTGTATTGAAGAGTAAATACCTAATAAAAGAGTCTTCATATCTCACCGCCTTGTTAACTTTAAAATGTTACTAATAATCCCCAACTAGAGCATATTACTGGGATAAAATGGCATCGCTATATATGAGAGCTTTTCAAATAACGTGATATTGATAATTATAGGTTTACCTGTAATAAATAAATTCTTCAACTTAACTTACGTGAAATCCATGTGCTATCAAATGGCCCATAGCAGCTTTATGCACTTACCTGCAATAGAAAAGAAAATAAAGCAATAAATTATCACGAATAGAGTAAGACCATTTATCATGCAATACCGCAGACGAATTTTGAAAATTATTTACGCTACGAACAATATCAGTGCGAGAGAAAACTTGACCTTTAAACTGTTCGTAATAGTGATGCAATTCATAGGGCATACATGGGAGCTTAAAGAGTATTTTAAGACAAACAGCCCTTTAAAATCAGCTACCAAGCATAGAAATAATATGAAAAATGATATACCTTTACTAAATGCTAGAACTTCAAAATTTGTCGATATACCACAGGGATTGAAGACATGCCTTGCCAAGACTCTCATTGGCTAATTTGTACACCGTCTGCAAACAGATGCAAAGCACTCTATCCTTTTTTTCCAAAAGAAAATTAGTGAAAATTAATAAAACAAACCTCGCAATTTCCGAAGTACGCACCTTATAATCAATTGGTTGCTAGAAAGTATAAACTATACAAAATGCGAGCTCTCTCTAATCACAGGGACTATACATTTCCATATTATATAGATACGCGAAAATCATTTATGCCGTTTAGGATTACAATCAAAATAAGTAAAGCCGACAAAGAAGCATTAAAATTTCAATATAAACATGGCGACGTTCTGAGAAAGAGAAGAATATTAATGACGGAACTTATGAAAATGCTACGTGAAACGTTTACTCAGTTTTCTGTGATCACAACTCCCTCAAGAAAATACGATTGCGAATATGACAAGTACAGGAGTACTTGTGATGGAATAGTTTGAACTAGATCTACGAAATTCTCGAAACGCAGCGGGCTATGAGGGTGGATATACATGTAAATGCTTGTACATCACGTTAATACTGAAAAGTTTCATGAACAAATGCATTTATCATTTATATGACAAAAGTGTCATATCTAACAACCTATTTCACTGAAACTTTTTTCGTTCATTAAACAAACACTATATATTGGCAGAATAATCGCCCAAGTAAGCAATTACCTTGATTTATATGTTACTCCTTGAAAAAACAACCACAGGCTATTAGCGAATTGAGAAAAAATATAACCGAGGAATTGCCTGCAAAATTCCTGTAAATTAAGGTACGAGAAGGAAGTAACAGGAAAGACAGCAGGGGGTTGAAGTTGAAGAATGAATGGTATTGGAAGAAGAGCAAAAAGAACTATGTCAAAAATGCGATCACGGCCGTACAGCGACGCACTAAGAACAGTTCCCAGGAAAGAAAATAAAAGAAAAGAATCAAGATATCGTCGAGACAAGAGTGCCTTCACCCAGCGAGTGTTTACGAAATCATAATTCATGCTTATGCTTGCCGGCGTAAAGGCCCACTACCTACTTATCCTTTTCTCGTTCGACCTTCTCCTACCTTTCGCTAATTTATAGCGCCGCTCAAACTCTTATTGAGAGCATGAAAAGTTAAAAAGGCAGCCAAAGGTACCAAACGTCTTCACTCCTGCGCCTCAGTTGCTTGTGTGTGCGGGCGTCGCCTTTTTTCCTCTGCAGAGAGCACATGAGGCCTTAATACCAGAGAAAGAAGAGGGTGGTGTCGGTAGGAGGAGCAAGAGGGGCGGGGGATGGATTCTTCGCCGTTTCCTGGAACCGGCTGAGGACGAAGAGCACTAATTATCACCTTGTACTTGGTGGCGCCTTACGAATAGATTTTGCTTTTAATTTATGAAAATCCGTCTATTGTCCGAGGGCTTTAATTTGCGAGAAAGAAATCGCGGGGCCAAGTTTATTCGCGGATTGCTGCGAGGTCTTTAGCGAACATAGCGGACTCATTATATCTCACTGCAACCCATAATAGCGAGTCCCCATTCGACCTTTCTTGGAGGATTATTTTTCTGCTGCAAGTCCAACGGAGTGACCGTAAAATATCTTTACGGCTATGTAGAGGTATTCCGTGTGGATTTAATAATTTTTAGTACGCATGTACCTTTATTATTTTATGAAAAATATATTTATCCTAAGCATTTAAAACAAGGAATCTGGTTCAACATTAGTAAAATAAACACGCAATGATGAATGGGCATATGAAAATCCATTATTTATTAATGGAATAGCTAAAAAGAGTGTTCAACTTATTCAAAGTAATTTCTGACTGTAGCTACATGGGACAGTTCACATTTTTGTTTATCATTCTAAACGCAGGGCAAATATTTTCCCATTATCTAAGATTTCTTTACATAAATGTAATTATGATATCATTTTCCCTCAAAAAGATGTGTGCATGAGGATCAGGCGAAGAAGACGTTAGAGTAATAATTTTGCTATGATAAAGATACTTAAGACTTCTAAGGTCATAATGAACGATAAAAAGATTTACGTAACTTGCAAGCATATTCGATGGAATTACATTTCGACAGTTGTGAAACATAGGTACTATTACCAATTCATTGATAAAGATCATTACGATTGTTAACAAACAGTAGACATGTTATATATCGATTTCAGGTCACCATCCCAATTGTACTGAACATGGATTGAGGTTGAATAACGAGACAGTATTTTAGACGTATTAAATGAATGAAGGTACAGAATTATTATCATTTCAGTCATTTTAAGGCAAAAAATAGAAAAGTCATGCGTTTTTCGTACAAGTGAGTAGTTAAAAGGGTTCTTTCTGGCACCATAGTCAAGAATATTATTCTCTGTATCATGCTAACACATCGAAGGAGAATTCTGCGTAAAATGTTTCAAAAAGCGATAAAAACTGGCAAGTATAATTGCCATACTATTTCTTTCAAAATTTTAAAGGAAAAATCGAGAATATATTGATGGGAATAGTGATTCACGAACCTGGGGGGGCTACTGAAAGTTGGGTGGGCAACCAGGCAGGAAAGTGGATCGGAAAATTTGAATTAAGTATTATCAATTTACTGGAGTCATCGGTAGAGAATGAATGATAAGTTCAAAATGCCTTTTTCGAGAAAATAAATAAATATGAACCTCGTTTATTTGGAAAAATAATACGGAGGGGGAATGAAAGTGTATTCTGGTAATTATTTCGGAATCAAGCAATAGTTTTCCTCCTAATATTGTGAACAGGAATTAGAGATGTTTTGAAAAACGTTTCAATTTCATTCATTTTTCCAAGTATCTCCGTACTTCATGCAACCATTTTGGAAAAAATAAATTCCTGACTACAAAACATTTTTCTGCTGATGATATTTTTCGAAGAATTTCAACACCGAACAGGGTTTTGTGTGGTAATAAATATTTGCGTACAAGGAATAAGCCAAATGGTACCCACGTCGAAGGCTGTTTCGTACTGATACCAAATAAAATAAGCAAAATTTCAAGAAATGCTAAACACGAAATCATTTATTTGGCGTAGATTAATCTCTCCTTTAGTATAATCAAGCATACAAATATCTTCCGAAAATGCCAGTAAAGGTTCTACGCCATCCTCAATTTTCATGGAAATCAGAAAAGATAAAATATTCCAACAATACTTTTAAAATTCCAATTCCACCAATCTGAATGTAATAATCCACAAATATATGGTAGATAAATCGGCGACACATTGCGATACTAATTATGATTAAGTATATCTATTGTATTTTCAAGTACTTTAAAAACACATTCATCATACTTTTGGTTTCTTATTTAACGTCCTCGAAATCTGAAAACTGCAATGTTTAAAACTGAATTCTTTATAAAGTAATCTACCAAAAAAAATAAAAATTTACAGATACCTATTCTTTACTGAATTTTCTCTTATAAAATCTTTAAAACCTTTTTTATTCTTTCAAAATTCAAACAAAGAATTCCCGTATTGCTCCGTCACCAAAACCAAAACTTGATCTGCTCCAATATTCTTACTTACTTTTTTTCTGAAGTCTAATCACCTAGGTCTCAGAGTATCTACTAACCTATCTTCTAGCCTAATAAAGTTAAATTCTGCACTTGCTACTTAGCTACTGAGATTCTTTCAAATTCTTCTCTTCAACAAAAATATCAGCCCGAAGGTTGGCTTGACGAGTTAGAGTAGAGATCGCCTCGTACTACGTTAGTGTCTGGGTTTGCAAAAATCTCACATCTCGGGGGCGGCCGCCAATAGGAATACCTCGATCCCGAAAAATCACACAGATTTGTGAAAATAGTATTTAAAAGTCCTGGAATATGAAACTCCCCAAGGTTACCCCAGAACATCACACTTTAAATGAAACAACAAAGTTACAAAATACGTTTTTGAAAACTAAACTATTCAAGGAACGTTATAAACTATTCATCCGTTGAGCTCATATTTAGCATTTTATTAATCGCTCACCAGTGTTTGAAAGACGTTTTTTAATTCTATAAACCTTGCAGTGTCATAAACATTTTCGAGGATAACGGTAAAATCGACTTATCGGCAACACTGCAGTCGCCAGGAATATTAGAGCAACCGCTGGGGACAGCTTCTATCTGGACTGAGGCGGCCGTAGCGCCCAGCTTCGTTGGAGGCATGTCCGTAACAAGCGAGCATTAATCCCGGAAGGGCGACCATCCCGCTACCGTGTGCATCGTGGCACGGAGCGAGGAGTCCCATGCACACCGCTGCGAGGAAGGATTCTCCCGGCGGACACACGATGAATGTAGAATACGATTAGGAATCTGTCCGTCTCCAGCCATTCCCTTCTCCTCTGAAATAACACGTTACAAACGTTTCAATTTAGGAACTTTCTGAAAAGGTCAGAGTAAAGATCGCAGGCTACAAAGTAATTTCATAATACGAATGTAAGGTGAGGATTTCGAAGTTAAAGAATTTACAGCGATGATAGGATCGATCAAAAATCTTCACGTGAAATTTACCATCAAAGTTTTATAATGAGAGAAAAACTGGGGACGAGGGCACAACTCATTAAATTAAGAGAAATAATGTCTGCAAATTGTACCCGCAAAAACATTATCAACTCTCTTTTATTTGGACTTACATAATTACTATAAGTAGGAGAGTGAAAATTTGTCAGTTAATATGGTCGAGCAATAGACTCTAAAGAAGCAAATCACTTTTTTCTAAGTCATAAAACTAGTAGTTCAAGATAATTTATCCATCTTTTTTAATATTTTCAACAATTAATATGCCATAAAATATGTATTTCTTATCGACATTAATAATATGCTCCCTTCGACTGGTAATTAAAAGTTTTGCATCGCTGATCCAAGTTAATTACATATATGCCATTAAACGTTTATTTCTGTAGCATTAATCAAAGAAAACACTTCGGAAGGCGAAACAAAATTGCAAAACGTTTTGCTGTTCAAAGAAAGAATGATTAGTCTGAATGTGATAAGTTTACCAACTGCATAGGAATCAATTCCATGGTTTTTTGAGACAGGCGAAACTATAAATCAACCTGCTGAGTCTTGGGCCCATAAAATTTTAAAAAATGCAGGCTATGGCGGGTTGTTACTGCTATAAGGCCGCCATTTGGTTTCCCAAAAATTTACGTACCCCGTGGATCTAATGGTTTCAGAACAACTCGTTTGAGGACATTACTCGCACAGTCCCAAAAGTCTCTTATCTGCAACCGATTATGCCTCCAGTTACGCCGACACTTCTATTCCACACAAAAATCATTTTCGGTATTTTACGCTACGGACTAGGGATTAAGGCTTCTGCAAGGAATCATATTATTAATGTATTCTAACTCGAATACGATAATTCCATCGATAGGAAATGGTTATTTATTAAATCAAGACAGGTAAATACTGTTTAAATAACAATTCCTCAGGAAAATTAATGATTAAATTCCCTGCAACGGCTATAAAAAAATTTGTATTTCACTCAGTTAGCCAGCGATCGAAGGATCAGTTAGCTAGCCGATCAGCCAGGTAAATAGTTCGTACAAGCTTTTTTGTTAAATAATATTTGCTGAACGTAAAATCTATTCATTTGCGTGACCATGCACTTCCCAAGAGAATTTGTAGTGCAATAAAGAGCCGTTAGACAGCATTTATCAAAGGTTAGAGAGAATACTAGGTGAAAGTACACATAAAAAACGTGCATATAATATTTTGTTTTCCATTTATTAGACTTAAACATTTCACCCTCAGAGGTAGAAAATACGATACGATGGCCACATATTGGATCAGAGCACTCTTCTAGTGGACGCGGTTTTTCAAGATTTTAAGAAAGCCTTCGACAAACCACCTCATAGTGAACTACTCACGAAGCTAGAAGCATATGGCATTGATAAAAATATTCGGGGTTACTAGTAGATTAAAGTCTTTTAGATTGGTCGGGTTCAAAGAGAGGTGATAGATAGAGAGCGCTCAAATGCGGTAGAAGTTACTTCAAGTTTTCTTCAGGGAAGTTTTATCGGAACTCCTTTATAACTACTTTACGTAAACGACATTGACTCCGTAGTCACTAGTAAGATATGTTTATTTGCCGACGATGCAGTATTTTACCGTGATATCCGTGATCCTGAGGACACAGCAGCTTTGTCAGATGACCTACATGCTATAAAACACTGGTATAAAACACTTGGTAGTCAGAATTAAATTGAAAAAAGTGAAAAGAGATGAATTTTTGCAAAAAACAACAATTCCTTCCCAAACGCATGCTAAACCACGTCCACCAAAATGGAATGTGCAGACACGGTTAAATATTTAGGTGTTACTTTTAGTCACGACTTCTCCTGGATGAAACACATATGGAGAATATGTGGACAAGCTAACTAAAATTAGGATTTATTAATGGGTACTAGGTGAATTTGATAAAAAGGTCAGAGAGAAATGTTCTTTTTCGCTGGCTAGACCTAATTAAGAATGTGCTGCTAGTATAAGGGACCCTAACAAAGTTGGATTAATTACCGAATTGGATCCTGTGCAGTGTAGAGCAGCTGGAATGGTAAAACGTTGTTATGATAAACTGAAAAGCGTATCCAAAATATTAGAGGAGCTAGGCTGGAAGTTACACACTGAGCGGAGGTTAAATTACAGATTAAACATCTAGCAAAAATTAGAAGGATGTAGCAGTGATGTTGAAAATATATTATTACCCCCAACGTACTAATATAGGTGATATCAGGTAAATAAAATTGGAGAGATTTAAGATGTAATTTTTTCCACGAACGATGAGGAATCAGAATAACATTGTCCGACAGAGTTATGGTTATATTCGGGTCTACATTAGTCTGATGTGTATTCACCCCCATCCACACACCCTAGCGGTGGCTTGCAGGGTACTAATAAGAGGATATATTACCCTATCTACTATAGCAATTAAGAACTCACTGCACTAAGATGAAGAGAAATAGATATGCGCTCCCGTTATTATTTAGAAAATATATTGGGCATATTTTCAGATTTCGGCCCGAGATTTGCAGGATATAGACGACATTTACAAATAATTCGCTAGGGGTACGTGATCTGTCAAAATTGTTTTATTGTTAATATCGTCTACAAATTTGTTAACATACATGTCATTTTAACGTGGTAACGTTTGAATGACTAGTGGTAATTCAAATGGAAATTACTAATTATATGTCAATAGTATTTAATTTATTTCTTTTTTGGACGTTCAAATTTATTCACTTGTGCCAATGAAACCGTCAAAACCTAAACACTCAAATAAACCTCGAATCCATTAAATTATTGGTACATAAAAACCAGTTTTCACCATTTCACAACACTAAAAATACCTAATTAATCTGCCATTCAATAATTTATATAGCCTTATTTCAGTTTCAGTTTCAATTTATAGGCATTAAAATAAACGATCCTTCGATACTTTGGAGGAACAAGCATCTAAGACTTTAAACATTGATCCATGTAATAAGGTGCACATGAGGAGTCTGGGAGGAGGCAATCGATCTGACTGTATGCATCTCAATCAGTGATGAATTATCACTTTTTCCTAGGATGATATCTCCTGATTGCTTTCTCCATGGCGGCAACATCATTTTCTATATTACTATTCATTATTTTTCCAAACTCTTGAAGTGGGAAAAATTTGGCGAGAAATTTCTCTGCCACCTTTATGATAATTTTACAATCGAAATCCAACAGTGAGGATCCTTTTCTAACCAAGGTACTCGGTAGATTGCCGTTTTCAAAATACAATATCGAATTTCTCCTTTATGCAAGTATTTCCCGCAATTAATTCGCGTTGCGAGTAACATTGCCTCATTGAGATTGGCCTCTTTTCAAAGAATCCACGGAGACTAAATGTAAACACGGGAAAGGTTTGTGTTGTTTATTTTATTCTCCCGTATGCAAAATCCTTTGAGCGTTGTAAAATAAACTTCATGTTTTTGTTGTTCATAATGTTGAGTTTCATGTCTCCGAGTCAATATTCCACATCGATCGCTCCGAGATATACCTGCTGTAGTCTACTCCCCATCTTCGAAGTTCTTGGTAGTTTCGGGAGATTCTTAGAATGTTTCTCTTCCAAGACCTCCATTTCCCCACATTTATTACAACGCGTAATCTCGTGTGCCAGAAGGAAGGTAAACAGCGGTCTAGCTCTATTCAAGCGCCGAGGGTAATACCGCGAGCAGTCACTTGATGAACGAAATAATTTTTTAGGGGACACCGACATCCAGTTTTTGACTCTAGCAAAACATCGACTATTTTGGCATTAAACGGTCACGTATTGGTCGCCATACGAAGGTCAGGCCTGTAACCTAAAGGGCAAGGACAAATAGTTAAGATATAAATGTACGTGCTTTATGAGCACAAGTGAATGAAAATCCACGACGAAAATTACGCCGTTTTCCTGCTACAGGAATTACTGCCGAATATGTACATACGCCCCCCTGCAAACAACAATAGAGGGTTTCATAGCAGGCGAACAGTGAATTTCTCCCGCCAAATCCTTTCAAAAATATGAAAAAAATCTGAGAAGATATTATATGACGTTGCTTATTTTGGTGCTTACTTGCTATGCGGAGTAATTTATGGATGATGCATGCGGCGCGTGGATCGGGGTCAGAGGGACGCCGACGTGAAACGAGCGGACTTGCATCGGAATACGTGTAATGCGATCTGGGAACCCGTCCCTCCTCCCGCACAGACTTCCCCTTTTGCTTCAAAACTGGCTCCATTGCATTCCGTCTATCTAAATTATTCCCGCGGCGGAATGGTAAACATTCTTCAGTGTTTGTTTTTCGAGATACTGGTGCAAAATGATTCCCCTGAGCCATTGCCCGTTGCACGACGCTGCTTTCGACTGCACAAACCCGCGTCTTGGCTTCCTTATGGCAGATATAACTCGTTGAGTTATTGGATTTAGTTTATCAGAACCCTTACTTGTATGGGCATGAGAGTAGGACCAAGACCGAGACGGGCAAACATTCAACTCTATAATGAATGCAAGCATGGACGTATTCGTCATCGTAATATTCGATCTCAGTATTTGGTCAAATTTCAATGAATAAAAAACATTATCATTGAATTTCGAGAACAATTTAACATAGAATTATATAAAAATAGATGCCAACAAACATAGAAGTCGAGGAGTTTATTTCAAAGTGTTCTTCAACCATTATATATTTTATTCAAGAATGTATCTAAATTTTTATTTAATTTTTTTAACCGGAGTTCATTTTCAAGGAAAAAATTGGGTTTTAAAGACCTCTGAAAACCTCATCATATACTTATTATAAAATTTACAAATCACAAAAACTGCGTGATGTTCAAAAGTAACAAGCATGGCACCATTAATTAGAAGACATCGCATTCACGATTTGAAATGACTCTAAAACTGATTCGTACATTTTAGGAACGGGAATATAATTAATTTTTTTTAATTGCACATTAGAAAAATATCTCCTAAAATAAAAATACAAAACTTATCCCAGAAGTGTTTTCCCAATATTTTATAATCAACATTGTTACCATCCAGCCAGTATATAACATTTAGTTTCATTCGACAAGATATTCATTCTTAGTCAATTATACATATTTACAATGCAACAATATCCGAGCATAAAAATCTTTCGCCTTGACCGGAATTCGAACCTGGATCCCCTGATGTCCGGTCAAATGCTTTAGCCAGTTAAGCTATCGAGGCGTCCTTTTACGCTACAAAATTTTGCCGGTCAAGGAGAATGATTTTTGCATTCTTGAATTGTTTCGTTGTAATGCGCATTTAACGGCAGCCTCCGTCAAAATTTACTGTCGCGGAATCTCCCGCAGTTTCTTTGAATTTTTATTGATTCAATTCATCTGATAAGCCGCCACCTAGATAAACTCGCTCAGAATCAAACTATAAGCTTATTTTAATACCCCCAATAAATACCATCTATTGAAGGTCTTAGATGTGACGGTATTTTACTGGAAATTCCGTGATCTAACCATAAAATAACACTTGGTAACATTATAAATAAAATATTTATAGATAAATTTTTGCTATACGTACAATCAGTTCTAAATAAATCTTTGAAACTACAACTGAATAACGTCTCCATTCGTACACAGTCAAGAGTTCTTTTCGTATTTGAAGATATAATATATTAATTGAAAATCTTAGACAATTCTCAAAATATTCATTTATCTTTCTCATAACGGAAAGAAAAATTTTACCTTTGTTAATATCTCTCGATGTTGGAATGAAAAGAAAAATTGCAACTTAACAATGTTACATTTTTTTTTCTTTCCGTAATGGATTAGCTCTACAAAGTCAAGCCTAAAGTTATCAATTTTCATCTTTCTGATCCTTATTCAATAACTCCCGCAGCGATTGTTTTCGTTATAGGTGAGTCGATAGACGTGAGAGTAACAGATGTACTCGTATTTCGGCATGAGAGCCGACAGAGCAGCTAATAACTTTTTGCCCTTAGAAGCTCATTAGTTTGCGATTAAATCCGCACGGAACATACGTTATTGGGAAGTTACAAAAATCTGAAAGATGACCATGGCAACAGGACCTAGAGACGCCGTGGACTTATGGAGGCGGTGCGCAGTCATTTCAATTGAAATAATTTAACAAAGGACAAGTCCTGGCGCCTGCTACTGACGTTATCACTCGGTGCAATACCTCGCATCCTTCCAAGAAAAGCAGATTGATTCCCCCACCTTCTTCTTGTCTCTCCCTCAAGCAGTGCCTTCGCACAGAAGGTCGTCTCGTGGAGACCCACACAGCCCTTTTCGCCATTTCCGCTACCCCACTCGAGGATGTTCCGTTTCAACGAGGGACCGCCGAACGCTAGCACCAAAGGATGCACGGAACAAAAAGTGGTTCATCCGGCACCGAAAAAAAGACTTGGCGGAACTGGTGCTGCGTTCCAGGGTACCAGCCCACCTCTCCCAACCCAAGTTGCTGTCATCAAGCCTAGAGGCGGTGCCTCGCGGAACTTCAGGGTGATACCACCGTTCGGGGTGGAAAAAAACCATAACCGAGTGCTGTTGCCAAGGGAGACAATGGGAAGCTTAGGAAGATAGGGTTTTGTTTCCGGAGGTCGGTGGGAAGTCGAACGGAACCAAGAGCAAAATTTAAACAGATTTATCGTCTCAAACGATGCATTCTTCTCTATATCCTCGTAATATCGCCCTTTTTCGAGTGGGGCAAGAGGCTTTTCCTTTAGGCGATATTATTGTTTGAAATTAAAAAGATAAAATTATCTTCGGATCATGTGTTTTACCTGGTTAACACTAGTGGATACACTCCTTAAAGGGGTCATAAATTTTCGAGGCGAGAGTTTGAGGTTTTTGGAACTCCCCAGTGGTGTGGCTGGAACGATAATTCTTAAAAAAAAAGCTGGGGATGCTTTAATGGATCTCACCCATTAATGATTTCACAAGTTTATTAGCAGCCGTGCTAAAGGCGTCCAATATATTTTCATTAAAGATCACGTACTAAATGATCTGCTAGCCACACGCCGCACTTCGTATGTTATTTAGATTCCAAAAAATCGCGCTCTAAACGTAAGATATACACCGGAATGTTGTAAAACGTATTGAAGCAAAAACATTGCCCTGTGACTAACTTGGGGTGAATTTATCGCTTAAGAAACCTGAAAAACTTACAATTGCTAGTAAAGGAATATGCTAACTTTTATGAATAACGGAAGTGAATTAAGAATTTATTTCAATACTAAATTTTAGTAGGAAGCTTTATTACGAAAATTCTATTTGTACACCACACACTAACAACCATTCAGTATGCTGAACTGCTTTCTTCGATCATAAGTGGGTCACATTTCAGTAGATCCAAATAAATACAGTTTACTGCATCAGGGTGCCAACATAGCTAGTTAATAATATTGGTTATTGAAAAGACCTCTTCATGAGTTTACCTTATTTAATCCCTTCAAAATAAATTTAATAGTTAATAGTGAGTTAAATAAAATGGCAAGGACAAAAATCTAAGGCATGAAATGCTTAGTGCAATGAAAATTCGCAAACTTGTTATTTTTTATTTGAATGATAGCATACTATTGCACAATTAATAATATACTTGTACATTACTAAGAATTCGAATATAACTAGGGCAACGTATTCTTTCGTACATTTACGACACCTTGCGCTATTAAACATAATGGTTCAAAAAGACTGAACATGCTAAAGATACGAGTACTTTAAAATGAAAGAATTAAGAACAGTAGAAACTAAATTGGAAATGTTGTTTCCGCAAGCTAATAGGGGGTAGGTACATGAATAAAATGAAAATCCACTGAGTACGAGTAGCGCAAAATGAAACATTTATACAGAATAATGTCCTCCGGAGAGTCAATAACAAATACGAGACTTTCTCATATATGAATGCAATGAACGTGCGCAGGTCTAGAATTGCTGCGTGAATAGGATATTAACAAGTACCAATTAAAAGGAGGTTGAACGTAGAGAATCCAACGCAACAGCGTATTTGATCGCACGGGGACGGTTATTACCGTGAAATAACTTATTAACAGAAGTTTACTTAGATAAACAACCTGAACTTACAATACCTTATTAACTTCAAAGAAAATTGTTTTTTTATGAATACTATACCTCATATGCACAATCATTATGAATAATCTACGGATCCTGATTCGCATTTAAATAAAGCTACTGTGAAATGACGATATTATAGCAGGATATACTAGTTGAGCTAATCCCAAATACAAAAATTTCCGGTCCAAAATCATTCTCTTGGAGCAAGATTCAAACCTGGATCCCTAATGTCCAGACGAGTGTTTTAGCCAGTTAGGTTACCGAGGCGTCTAGGGACCCAGACTTGAATCCCGGTCAAGGCGAACGATTTTTATATTCTTAAATTGTTGCATTACAAACACATTTAGCGGATGGCTCTTTTAAAATTTACTGTCGTGACATCTATCAGAGATAAATCCCAAAAGAATAGGGGAAATGGTGGACACCCTAATTTGTCATTTATATCGTTTCCATTAGGATTTGTTTTTTTTAATCGATCAAATCTTTAAACCATGTCGCGCAACTCAATTTACCGTGAGCCAATCAAATTAAACTTCGCCGACAGCAAAGAAACACCTACGAATATAAGACCTCGTGTGTTTGTCCGAGACTCCCGCTTAGTTATTCGAGTTCCTGCCCACTGCAGACGCACCTAACTCAGTCGCAAAGGTCACCTCCGTAAAAATTCACGCACTCCTCTCGCGTCCTTGCGCGTCAAGGTAAATCTCTCAATAGCCTGGTCACAGCACTTGAGGACAGACTCCTCGCGGAGGGAGGTCCATATTTCATACCCCCGCCGCCCCTCCCGGAGCAGCTCTCCCGCGAAACTCGGGAGAGGGAATCTGCGACGAGAGAGATGAAAATATAAAAAGAGTCATTCATCTTTTATCGCGTCCCCACCTCCGGGGCCTGCCTTCGTCGCATGTCACGAGATTATCATCCGCAACTTACTTTCCGCAGTCGCCACCGGTCTCGTCGAGAGCCTAACCCGGGTTAGTCGTCGCCACCTCGTCGGTCACCGTCGGCAAAATGGGGGGGGATGGAATGGACGGGTGGGTTCAGGTTGATGTTTCAGTTGTGGTTGCGTCGGGCCAACACTTCAAAACTGTAGACACGACAAAGGGCTTTTCAAATTAAACCCATCGATGCGAAATTTCCTTTGTAAAAAAAAATGTCCCGAAAAAAAATCCTTTAATATTTGGGCCTGAAATGGAAAAAAGTACGAAGTTATGACGTGCATTTAAATTTCTCTCAGTGTTTTCATATATTGAAGTACTTGCCCTACAAAAAATTTCCGAGGCATGAAAAAGGGCATTGAAATTTTCTCAAGTGTTAACAAATATTTAACCGCATTGCTTCATAGACGAGTTTACATGTATAATGATGGTAGTATGTGTAACGTTTTTCAAAATCATGCTACAAAAATGGAAAAGATACTCGCTTTGACCTTGCATTATATTAATATATGAAAATCTTCAACGAAATCAACGCCTAAGAAATAAATGCGCGCGGACACATTTCAAATAATCTCTCCTTTACTTCCAAAGGCATGCCAATTAATGTTGTGAAGGTATATTTGTACTAAATTATTTGGTGCCTCTGCTAATTCATATCGTACAGAAAACATGGACGTGATAAATCAAATGCAGTGTTGGAACTCGGGGGAGTAATTCTTTTTAAATAGACGAGGTCAACTCAAAATAAATTATAAAACCGTCTCCTATTCAATCAAAATTAGCTCAAGGGCCAAGAAATTCGCCATACATGTATTAGATTGTATTATTAAGTGAACGAGTGGAATATTTAAATTCAATTTTATATAAAAAATGGTAACACGAACACACCCTGACCAGATAAAAGAAATGTTGCAAAACATATAATTCATCTGTTAGAAAGATGACTAAATTATGAAGTACTCTGTGATACAAATGCACACACAGCCGATGCATGTGAAGAAATATTATTGCATTACCAATAGGGTATTAGCGGGATTTCACTCCTTAAAATAGAAAATCCGGTTTAATCTTACGATGAAGTTTCTTGTAATTTATTTCCCAAACTAAAATAGTCTTCTAATTTCATATCATTCTATAACATATACTTGCACTTCACTTAAGAGTGACTGATGCTATGTAGTGGTAATTGCAGATTTAGTGTTCTGACAGGAAACATGGCACCGATACCAGCTCCAAACAACGTTATGAGATGACATAATCTACATACGTTAACAGAAGAGCCAAGGGCGTAGCTGTCTTAATCTGCCAACATTTTAACCCAACGAAACAATCAAGCCTGAGAGTATTTGCTCTAAATCGGCTCCAATCTCTTTGATATCGATAAATCCTTATTATCATTATGTACGCAGGTCAACATCCTTTCATTATGAATTACACGTGGCCTATAGATTACAACGAATAACACCACCTCGAATAAGGATTTTCTCTCATCACTCTAGATAAAACTGTATCTTCCGGCGTCTGCTGTGCTAAAGATTTAAAAATAATGTGGATATAATAAAAAGATCATGGAACCCTAAAATTTTACCCTATTTTTTCCCTCAAGGGAGCATCCAAGAGAGCGCTACCAACCACAGGGAGCGGCCATAACACCTGGCCGCGTCAGAGGGTGCGGCAGAAACGGTCGTGAGGCGAAAAAAGCGATGTGGGTCAAAGGGCGAGGTGGGAGTGGGGCGGCGGGGAGGGATACAAGGGCGATTGGGCGGAAGGGAGCAGGGACGGGTCGGTCGGTGCATTTCTGGGGGTAGGTGGAAGCCGTTTGAAGGATGCCATGGGGCGAAGGGGGGCGCGAGGGGGTCGGGAGGCCACAGGCAGCGACGGCGGGCTATCAAATTCCTGAGGCGGACCTGATGAGGTTTTTGGGCGAGCAGGCGGAGTGGATTCTTCGAAATCTTCTGCCGCACCCCTAAGGCGGCCAACCGAGGACCGGGGCGAGCCGCTAGCCGTGCCGCACTTGCGAGACAAAGAAGGAACTGATGAAGTGCCTTCATTTCGCTGGACGGGAGCAGAAGACTCAAAATGACTTCCTTCGCTGGCGAACTCGTGGAACACGATCTCACGCGGTCGTGAGGCGACTTCGAGAGACATAGGAAGACCCGAGGGTGTGTGAGGGAATGTCCCATTTTCAATGGCGAACTAATTAACGGATATAATTAACAATTATGACTTCGCTTTAATCCGAGCTACAGCCACTAACGTTTAAATGTGGTTTTAGAATCAGTGTCTTATAACGAGTATCTTATAACGAGAATACAGAAAAGATTACCGGACCAAATACAACACATGAGATTCCACTCATCCCTTGATATTGTATTAATAATTCCTTCTTCCTCCACTTCTCCCCTTAAAGGGAGGTTTGGGATGGACAAAAACTGAACACCGCAACAAGTATCGCCTAACACAGCACAAATTGAATCCAGAAAACGAAAAAGCATCCTTCTATTACTCAACTATTCTTCCTTTCTTCATTCCATCCAACATCTCAAATCATTTTACTCACCCTACCTCGCTGGCCTGATACCTTCCCTTCCATCTTCAGCATTCAACCGCAAATCAAAATACTCAAAATAAACCCTACCTGCCTATTATAGAGATCTTCCTACAACGCTCTGTCCTCCCCTATAATGCCCAGTACTTCGTTTGCTCTCCTTTCCGTCGGTTTTAATTATTTTATCCGATTAATACACACAAATACGGTACATATAGAAAATCTCCAATTTATGCCAATCTTATTTTTTAAAGATAATTTTTCGTACCGTAAATAACCTAATTTTTCATGAAAATGTTTAATGAATTTCCTTAACATTCTTAACCAACGGCCTTGCCATTAATTCCCGGTGAAGGCTTCTTGGCCCAACGCAACTATTTGCCTTAGGTCCCAACTACTTTGACCATTTCATTCGAAAAGACTTACGAATTACGAAATAAACTGTTGGTTTTTACTCGTAGGTAAACTGTTCCACCTGCCCTAGTTACTTTCTCATCAAATTTTAAGGCTTAACTTAGCATTCATCTTTGTCAAAAAAACTCAAATTTTATGTGCATTTATTCTCTTCCCATTCCTCTCACATTGATTTTAAAAGGCGATCAGAAATGATTTGAAATCGTTTAGCTGACTGGCTAAGCACAGATTGAGCATGCTGAAATTTATTTAATTCCTTTGAGTCCACCAATTAATTTTTTTCCTATATCCTAATGTACACAAATATTGTTAAAAATCACTCACTATTTTAGTGGATATTAATTCTGAATTAAATAATCTCAATAGGCAGATAGCAAATCTTCCACAATACTAAGAAGTACTGTCTTCAATAACCTTTTTTCCTCCGTCCTATGGTTCGATGGACCCGAGCTACGGCAAGCAAGACCGAAGAGTGACGCAATGCCACGATGGGATCCAGGGCTTGTTGTCCCCTCTGGCTTGCCTAGGTGGCTTTGCCCGCAGTTAGCAAGACCATGGCGCGAGGGTTTAAACGGAAGGACATGATTGCTTGCTGTTGATGCGTGTCAAGAGCTCACTGAGGAATAACTTCACCGAGGAGACTTCGAGTAACTTATCAACCGTCAAAGGGACGAGGAATTCCTTCAAACTTTCCTTTAGCACCAACATGCTAAGAAATACAATCCAAACAGAACGTTTGAGAAGTCGTTTTGATATTTGTGACATCGTATGACGCAACTGCGTTTTCCCATTAAACAAAACGAAGAAATAGTTCACGTAATTTCCTTATTAAACTTCTATGGTACAGAATAATCTGAGCTCAGCGAGGAAGCGTACTTAGCAAACCCAGAGACAAACCGGGAGGGAAATAATCTTGAAACACCAGCACTTAAGTCTTTACTAAATTTCTGAGAACTCAAATCAAACAATTATGCGAATTATATTTTCATGCAATTTTATAACATTTTTATGAGCACGTGCAACGACATACCAAGCCATTCCAGATTGTATGCCATGATAAACTGAATAAACTTGTTATGCATTCGCACAAAAAACTTTGTTTATCTACCGGATTTGACACATAGGTGACATCATCAGGTATATACCAGCTTGTATGCCGCTTATATTGCATATATACATGCACCTAAATATATTCATATGTATAATTTCGTACATCACCTATTCGTCAAAATCGATTGCATTATTATTAAGTTTTTCGAGTGCAAAATACCAAGTTTATTTATTCAGTGATTATGAATTTTTTACTAAGTAGAGCCTCAGACCATCAAACTTGTGTGCTGTCATCTTCATTTTCCAAGAACGCTGAGGCGATTCATCGAAGGTTTTCAAAAATAAAGTTTTCAAAATATCCGTCGGGATTTAAGCCAAGGAAAAAAAAAGTTGTGAATATAAAAATGAAACTGATAAAATAAACCGCGCTAACAATAGAACGGTGCACTTATTCGACGAGCGGTATCCTCGCTGCTCTTATCCACTCTCCCCCAGCGACCACCTCTATCGGAGGCCTCCCATCTCTCAGAAACCACCTCCGACAGCTGCCGCCCTGTTGCCGACCCGTTCATCTTCCCTTTCCTCTTTCAGCCCATGCCTTTTATTCTCTGTAGATACCATCACACTTTGGGGAGCCGTCCCCAAAGAGCACACCCTGTTTTTAGTTTTAAATTGCCCGGAAACATATCCTACGCATCAAAAACCGAGTAAAGGCTAGCTAGGGATGCAGCTTCAACTTCGCAGACAGGAAGATGGAAGATATTACATTATAAGCCAAGAGAAACCGAGCCTCAGAAACAGTTCAATTTCAAAAAAATATTTATTTGTTTCAATTTTCAGCATCATTCGAACAATATTTACACGCAATTTTATACCATAATATTGAGGACGCGCAAAGATATACCAAGCTGTTCCATGATTGTCATGAAGAAATAAATGAACTTGATAAAGTTAACAGTTTCAGGCTAAACTTTGTGGAATTTCTTCATTATGAGGGTTAAATATAACAGAAACTTTACACTTCCACGCACTTTTAATGTCCTACGACCATGGTTTCGATGCTGCGCATCATCGAAACCATGGTCGTAGGACATTAAAAGTGCGTGGAAGTGTAAAGTTTCGGTTATATTTTACCCTCATAAAAAAACTTCGTATGCATTCGCACAAAAAACTGAAACCTTTACAAACAAACCATTACAGACATAAAAGGGTATTAATATGGAAAATTATTCAAATAATAGAGAAAATGTAAAATTTACGTTAATATTATAGAGAGATTATATTTTATTCCTTCTTTACTCAATTGCTTAATTCTATGAGTAACGCCACTTTGCGGCTTCCGTCAGCTAAATATATTTATTTCTGTTCGTTACATAATTTCTACCGTAATCTAACAACAATTATTTGACGATACGAAAGGTTCTAGACGTTATCACAAAGGTCTAAGTTGAACCCTAGGAAAATATTTAATAGAAGATCTACCGAGATCCCGATGAGAGGTAATAGATAAGGATTAACTAATCTGTCTACAATCTTGACTTCAGAAGCATCTCTCGTTTCAGTGAAAAAAGTGCACTGTTAACTTTTTTAATCTTTGTTCAGGAAGGGGCAGGGAGAATTTTACGCCGTTATCCAGGGGTCGGCATTTTTTTGTCAAGGACGGCTTGAAATTTCACATGGCCTTATCCAGATGTCAATTCCATTTCGCCCGGGGATCCCAAATTTCGATGTACGGCCGTAACACCTGAATTACAACGGTCTACTTACTCCATCTGGTAGATTCCCAAGCGAGTGCCACATCTTCGGCATGAAAAGATTCACGGGCTTCCGAGGGAACAAGAGGTAGCTGGGAACGACCGGATTAACTTCAATAAACAGGTGGCGATCGCTCCAGCAAATCATACGAGCCCGGCACCCGTTCTTACATTCGATGACGGAAGTCACGCACTGAAACCCTGTCAAAAGCCATTTCGCGAGATCAAGGAAGAGCAAAGACCGGTCCCCACCAGAGCGCAGCACGGAAGATTTTGAATGATTGAAAAGAACTGCGGGAGAAACATCCCCGGCGGTTACTTCAACGGAATCACCCGCTACTGTCCATCAGTCTTCCTACCCGGAAAGTCCTCCATTTTTAAAGGAAAGTGAATTAATATATAAAATACCATTATAGTTAAAGTGTCTCAAGCATTCGTACGCGTCTCTAAATTGCATTGGAGCTTTAAAAATTATACTTCTTTCTTTCATAGAATCATTCATAGAATAACTTTAAAAATTATACACCGCCATCTTCTAGTGAAATCGTTAAGGTAGCATCCACTAGAAAAATGTGACTATGGCAAGCACCTAAATACTTAAATTAAAAGTTCATAAGGTAATAATAGAAAGGAGGATTTTAATAAACCCTTCTGGAAAAGATACAGAGAGCGAGGTTTTCAAGGACAGTCAAAGACGAGAAGAAATAAAAAAATAGGATAATTTGTTGAAGTTACATATTAAAAAAAGAAAGGTAACATTACTAACGTGATTCTGTATGATGAAATAAATTTCAACAAGGGGAAGTGAAATGCTAAAGTCGTCTTTTGGCAGACACATTGGAGGAAAGAAATTAAAAAATATGAGCATATGAGGGCAAAAACTTTATTCGTTCTTCAAGGTTGTTTCTACATGGTATCTACTGAAGAATTTGAGGTGTAATGAAAGAAAACTCATCCAATTGAAAGAAAACCATTAAATTTCAGTTATCAGAAATCGTTTACAAGTTTTCCCAATCTTATTTGGTAAAATTATGCTTTATATTGCAAATATTCTAAAAGACGAAAAGAAATTGCATAAATAATTCACCTTTAATCAAGCATTACACAGAAACAGACGGGGATTTTCAAGAAAATTTATCTATAACAAGCTCTTAATCTCAATGTAAATGTTTCAATTCACTTGAAAGGAAATAAAAAAAAGTTAATAAAAATTCCAGTAGGTATCTAAGACACGTGGTTCCGTCGTGTTTCCTATCTAATTTCCCTTCATCCAATTTGGTAGTCAAGTCCCTCAATTTTTATTGATTCAAAAATATGCTCCAGTCACGCAGCTGCCTTTTGAAAATGCCATATATCTACTACTTATTTTTCTTTATTTAATTCTATATATTTATTTCGGTTTTGTAACATTCAATTAAAGCGCAATTTTACTTTCGAGTTCGCATAAAACGTATAATTTTGGTATAAGTAAAATGTGCTATCTGAATTTCAAATTGCCTTACGTGATATCCATGCCAAGCCATTGCCTTTTTTTTAAATTTTCGATTGATTTCGAATGCTGGGACGTGAGAAGGAAGTATTCAGAGAAGCAGAGAAATGCTCAATTTTGAATAGGGTTTCCTCAAAATATGAACAACTCTCATCTCTTAACTTAACCATATAAATAAAAAATTACGAAAAAATATTCCAATATCACATACCCACAAAACATATACGAGATGCATCTATAGGTACACGTGACAAAACTTAAGCCTGACGGGAGTTCCTTTGCACTACTTCTTGCAAATAGAGCAGTATACAAGAAGTAATCATCTTTTCCCCGTATTGATAAACCAAGATATAAACCAGAAGAAAACAAAGCTGGTAATACACATGTATGTTTTAATCTTCATGTATGTACGTATGTATTCTTTAACCTCGTTCAAAATTATTTAGTTCTACGCGACGTTATTTACGGCACCCAACTCAGTTCAGTTTAACGCCATACACGTATGTGGGTCTAAAAGGGGGTTGTTACTGGAAAACAAATGCCATATAGAAAAAAAACAGTTTAATTCATAGGTCAAGTAAGTGAAACCAGTACTGTAAACACGGAAGTAAAGAACAAAAATCAGTTTAATGCACTGAATGTTTTGGCCACTTGGCGAATTTCAATTACAATTTGTCTCTGTTTACTTCAGGGATAACTTGCACAAAATAAAGTCAGAAACAGTTGCCTCCTAGAGTTCTAGAATATTAAATAATTTCTACACAAAACTGTTTCAGGAATTGAAATACCGTGAATATCATCTTGTGCAAAATCGTCATTAACCCGTATTCTCCACAAAACTTCCTTTATCCCCAAAAAGAAGCCATAGGCCCTCAAACCCTACAAAAACATGCATCACAATGGAACAAAGAAAACCTACGCTCCAATTCCATCCTATCTTGTGTGAAATCTTCTGTCAAACCGACATCTGGGTTTACAACAGTAGCTTGGTTTTTCATGTGTCTGCATATATAAATACATATATATTTGGTTTTGGTATGTCTGCATGTGGGGTCGTATATATATACAGGGTTCGTCCGGAAAATAAGTGTACTGACTCCTGGGCTGGGCGCGCCGCTCCAGGCGCGCCCAGCATCGCCCTGACGGGCTGCGATTGGAGGGGGGTATGTTGGCAAGCGACGCTGAAAAAGGCAGTCGGCTCTGAGCTGTGGTGTAGTGAGGAGCTCTGTTAACGAGAACCTCCACGCTCAACCCTCGTCACGGAACGCGATGCCGAAGTTTTTGGAGCAGCGTTATTCCATCAAATTTGCGGTAAAGCTTGGGAAATCGTCTACCGAAACTGTCGGTATGACTAACCAGGCTTACGGGGAGTCAGCCATGTCCAGAAACATGATCTTTCGGTGGCACAAGATGTTCGTGGAGGGCAGAGAAGAGGTCGACGACGAGTCTTCGAGAGGTTCCCGATGATGCCTTCGCGGGAGCGTTCCAGGAATGGGAACGCCGCTGGAACAAGTGTATCGACTCACAAGGGTCCTATTTTGAGGAATATTAGCTTAAGATATGTAAAAGTGTAATAAAGTTTTTTTCCTGAGCTCAGTACACTTATTTTCCGGACGAACCCTGTATATGACGGCGGGTGTGGAAGAAAAGGGGGGTGGAGTAGAATGGATGGAAAGTGCCCCTGGGATACTCTTTAGTGAATAAACTTCAAGTCTGGATCCGAGAATCCTCCTAGGAGACAAATGTACGCCGCCCCAAGGTTCATGAGCTGCCGTGGTGGCGTTTTTGAGAGGAGAGGGGAAAAAGGCAGCATTTGAAATTCTCAAACATTCATTGAAGGAAACAATGTGGGGGAGCCGTGTTTCTGAACTAGTGGAGGTTTTGATGCGGTAGAGGCTTTGCAGGAGGAGCGGTGATTGTTTATGAGGATACTGAGAGGCGAACTACATTTTCATAGTCGAAAGAAGGTAATTCAATTAGTAAATTATAATGTGGGAGGTGCATGGTGGACAGATTGAGATGGGAGGAAATGGGTGAGTTTTAACGGGAGGGAAGGAGTGGTGAAGACAGGACAGTTTTACATTTGCTTTGACTGTGAGGCATCAGTGTGGATATGTGGGTAGCGGAGGAGATTGGGGTTTATTCACCAAATCCTTGAAGTTTAGTGCAATTTCAATCAGATTCAAACTAGTATAAGGAATGTGGGTTGGTGGTATGAACCAGAAAAGGTACAGCACTGAAATTTTGGAATAAAAGAAAAGCAAAACAAAAAATATTGTTTACAAAAGAGATGGGACTGAGCTAAGCACATCAGAAACAATCGGGTGTTACGCTGGCATTAGATATGTAAAGGATTACACATATGAAAAAATATATGGTTCAGAATTAAAGAAAAGTAGGAATCAATAGATGGGTTGTAAAATAATGTAATAAAAATATAAGAGAGTTTTGCTATTATGCTTTAGATTGTCCATATTTGGAATACTTGTGGATAATTTTGGGATCGTGGGAGAAAAAGTTCATTTAAAAATTGGGAAATATTTATAGGAAAATCGCCGGATTGGTAAGAGATGAATACGAAAAGAGAAAGGTAATACGAGTAGAATGTATGATATAAGGCCGAAACTTATGAAAAGCTACGTGTACATAAAATCCTAGTTTTTTTACAACGCGGAGGACATTATTATGGGACCGAATTATTTTGGCAGACTCGACCACTTAGTTCATATTAGTGACAGACCCAGTCACCAAGAGATTTGAATATTCGTTCTTCCCTCGTACGATACGTAATCATAAAACAATCGAACCCAAATTCCCGGACATATATCGTTAAAGACAAATATTTTACGATCTAATCAATTATTGGATATTGTATACAGGAATATGTGTGTATCTGTAAGAGCGTTATGCCAATCGTTTAAAAATGAAATTCAAAGGCATTTATGAACTAATAATATTTGCGAATACATAAATGCTACTCTAGCACCCGATGCTTTACAACCATACCGCGACTTCGGGGTGTTGTTCAGATTTAGACTAATTAATTCCACCGCGATTCCCTCCACGGGAATTATCCTTTTAGTGATACCCATGAACATTACAGAAAGGTCCTGTTCGCGTTTCACTTTGAAATAAAAAATAAATTTCCGTTCTCCTACTGTTGAACGATATTCTTCATTTTACTAACCACAAAGATTATTTCTACCGTGACAATGTACTCCAAATTCATCTGCCATTAAACTTCTTTCACTTAAAAATAGGCGGCAAAATATTCGAGTGATAGTTTGACGATTTTCTGATATTTTATTTTTAAGCATACACTGGTCGAATTTACATTCAAATCGCAATCAACATATTAGATGCGAGAGCTGGGGATGATCGCATTATAGTATCATTGAGAAATTACCACTTAGATATTAAAAAAATGCATTCACACGTGTGCGGTCA
The DNA here is from genome assembly GCF_022747635.1 of Hetaerina americana. Classification (NCBI taxonomy): domain Eukaryota; kingdom Metazoa; phylum Arthropoda; class Insecta; order Odonata; family Calopterygidae; genus Hetaerina; species Hetaerina americana. Next base: position 3,689,446 of record NW_027287019.1, on the reverse strand, counting down.
CACATTCAAGGGAATGCCCTCAAAGCGTGTTTCGTTTATCCTATGACGAGTACCTATTCTTGCTAAGAGAATAACGTCGATTCTTTCAAGAATTCAAAGGAGAATTTCACCTTTATTTTCAACGCAAATTGGAATAAATGAAAAACGGCACATTAGGGTATTCAATCATGCGATACGCATTAGTAAGAGTTTATTTACGGATATCGAGGGAGATTTAGGCTAAAGATGTTGAGAAATGTCCGAGCGGGAGAGTTTCCTCAACCCGACCTCTCCGCTCCCCCCCCCCCGAGCCCTCCCACCAACCAGTCGTCGTTTATCCCTTTCCCGCCTATTACCGATCCCGCCTTCACACTCCCCGCATCCTGCCGCTTCCCTTCGGCGCCCCGCCCCTCGCAAGCACACCGACCGCTCGATCCCCTCCGCACCTGACGCCAATCCGTCCTCGCACTTGGCACGGCGCCCTCGAGCCTTCCTCTATCTCCCTCCCTCCCCCCCACTCACACGCCGACGCTCTTCCTGCTCCCACACCCAAAGCTTAAACCCTTTGGAGACCATGACGAGGCGACCGAGTAAACATTGGGCACGATAAACTTGGTCACCAGCCACGCCGCGCTCTCGAGCGACAAGCCGCCCTCGGTCGGAATCCGAGGATCACGAGACTGGATGCATTCTATCCGCTCGTTGCTTGCGGCCAATAATTTTCACTGGCGTGCTAAGGCCTCCACCAAGGGAGGAATGACTCGTCACGCAAATCTACACGCTCATTCCTAACGCAGAGATCATCTATTCGCAATTACATTTTGTTATCTTTTCTCGATAGTCATGAGTCAATTATTTTCATTTCTCCCCCAAACAAAACAAAAACAGGAGGTGAACTTCTTAATGTCTAGACAATACAGTACCCGAACCTCATAACGATCAAGTCACTCCCATAAAAGAACAGCGATTTTACGAAAATTCGAAGAAAAAAGGAAGAAAGGTCAACAATAGAATCCTCATACATGATCTAAAAGGTGATGAAAGGTGAGAAGCTAATGAGCCATGAGGACATTGAGAGAACGGGAGAGAATATGGAACATCATTGCTTCAATCTGTGACTTAATTAAATTGAAATTTTTTTTGGACTGCATACGCATTACTTTTGGAATAAATTGAAAAGAACATGACTGTTTTACGGCATCCCACGTCAGATAGTTTTGCAACATTTAGAAGCAATTACGTAACAAAAGATACGTTCCGTTATAAAATTAGAGAGAATTGAAGAACAGTTAGATTCAAATGTCATTTTTCCCACAAACGATAGGGGATCGTAATAACATTTTCCAACCGCATTAGTGCCATGTTAGGGTAAAAATTAGTCTAGTGGGCTTTCCCCCCCTGCCACATACCATAGCTGTGGCTTGCAGGGTACATAAATAAATTAGAAATTAAATTAAAAGCTGCGATTTCCTACAAGGAAAGGAGGCTAGTAATCCATTGGAATGAAGTGGCTAACAATGATGACTCATAAAAAAAACTCGTAATTAAAAATTAAAATATACGCCCATAACTCAATTTTCAAATTTAATAAGATAAGTCTGGTAAAATCAAAGTTGTGGAGAGAAAAATTTATTGATTATGCTAAATTAAATAATTTTTAGATGTAGAAATTAGGAGGAGTATAAAATTAATAAAAATAACACGGGTGTAAGGCTGAACATATATTTAACCTCGAGGCATAAAACAAAACGTGTGAGGTATGAACTTATTTATGATGGTGCATCTTACATGACAAAGAAAGAGGAGGTAACAACGTAAATTAACGTTAGAATGTAAACAACGTAATGATAGAGTGATGATATCTTGCCTAGAATAATTATCTCCTGATGATATCATTTAAATTGTTTATCATAACACGTGCCCACCATGTACTAATTTACAGACCCATGTCCCTCGCATCCATTGCGTGCAAGGCTATGGAACATAAAGTTGCTAGTTCGATCGTGAGATACCTCGATAATCAGAAGGTATTAATGAAAAATCCGCTTTGTTTCCAAAAAGGTAGATCCTGCGAGAAACATTTCATGCTGCTGTTCATGATATTTTTATTTCGAAAGAGAGCAATGTTCCAGTGGACGCGATTTTTCTAGATTTTAAGATTCTTCGACAAAAACCATATATTAAACTACTCGCAAAGCTAGAAGTATATGTCATGTATAAAAATATCCGGGGTTGGATAAAAGATTTTTTGAATGGTCGGGTATAAAGAGTAGTGATAGATGGAGTTAGCTCAAATGCAGCAGAAGTTAATTGAGGTGTTCCCCAGGGAAATGCTATTGGACCTCTTTTATTCCTACTCCACGTTAACGAAATTGACTCTGCAGCCACTAGTAAGATATTTTTTGTGTTCATTTGCCGATGATGCAGTGGTTTACAATGATATCCGTGATCCTGAGGACAAAGCATCTTTGTAAGATGACCTTAATGCTATACGACGCTGGTGCAACACTTGGTAATTAGAAATAAACTTAAAAAAATTCGTAATGATATATTTTTGGTAAAATAGCAATTCTCCCCCAACCGCCTTCTGCACCGGGAACACCGAAATGGAATGTGTAGACTCAATTAAATACCTAGGCGTTAACCTCACTCATGATTTCTCCTGTGTGAAAAACAGACGGAAATTATGTAGACAAGCTAACAAAATATTGGGATTTATTTGAAGAGTACTGGGTAAATGTGATGAAAAGGTTAAAGAGAAATGTTATCAGTCGTTGGTTAGGCCTCATTTAAAATATGCTGCAAGTATTTGGGATCCTGACGAAGCTGGATCAATTACCGAATTGGATCACGCGCAGCGTAGAGGAACTACACTTGTAAAACATTGTTATTACCTTAGCAGTTTATCCAAATTATCATAGCAGCTATGCAAGGAATCAATAGCGGAGCGAAGGTTAAATTACAGATGGATGCTCTTGTATAAATTGGAAGGACGACTCTTTATCAGTGATGTTGAAAATTTATTATTACCGCTATCGTACTAGAATAGGAGAGATCGTGCAAATAAAATTATAGAGATCAAGTGTAGAACAGACAAATTTAAGATGTTATTTTTTCCTCGAATAATAAGGGATCGGAATTACATTGTCGGACCGTGGTAGTTTCATATTCGGGCCGAAATTAGTCTGGTGTGTATTCACTCCCTGCCATACACCCTAGCGGTGGCTTGCCGAGTATTTTTTTTAAGGTAATCTACCGGTTAAGGTAGGTTTTTTTGATGGACACAACTACCAAACAAATATTTTGTGACTACTAACAAAACACAACCCTAAATTCTACTCTACACCAGGTCCCTCTTCATCTCTGAGTACTTTCTTCCTCCCTTCATCCCGTCCAACATCCCTATCCTGTTCCTTCCCTTTCCTCTTTTGCCCAACATTCTACCCTCTATCACAGTCTTCAACATCCCACTGCCGGTCAACACCCCCTTCATCCACTTTTCCTGCCTCCATAGGATTGCTCCCAACAAACCCCTCTCTTCGCCCACCATACCAAGTACTTCCCCATTTGTTTTCTTCTCTGTCCATTTCACCTTTTCCATTCTTCTCCACACCCACATTTCAAAAGCCTCCAGTCTACGTCTATCCTCCTGCTTCAATGACCACGTTTCCGCGCCGTACATAGCTACGCTCCATATCAAAGTTTTTACGAGTCTTTTCTTAACATCCTTACTCAAAGTCCCCGTCATCAACTCCCTCCTCCTCGTGAAAGCCTCTTTGCCTAGCGCAATTCTTCTCCTTACGTCCCTACTACTTTGACCGTGTTGGTCCAAAACACTACCGAGATACGTTAACTGTTCTACCTGCTCTAGTTTTTGCCCTCTTACTTTAATGTTAAGATTAGCCTTTTTCTTTCTAGAAAATCGCATAACCTTTGTTTTATTAATGTTGATTCTCATCCCATACCTGTCGCACTGAATTTCCAATTCACTCAGCAATGCTTGCAGCCCCTTGGCTGACTGACAAACTAAAGCTTGGTCATCAGCAAACCTAACTGATTTTACGAATTCCCCGCCCACTTTCATTCCTACCTCGAGTTCTTCCCATGCCTCTTTGATCATTTCCTCTGCATACAGGTTGAACAGCAACGGTGATAATGGGCAACCCTGCCTTACACCCCTTCCTAACACTGCCCATCCCGACTCCCCGTTTCCCACCCGCACCTGAGCAGTCTGAGACAAGTACAGGTTGCGGATTAGCCTCCTTTCCCTCCAATCTATTCCTATTTTCTGCAGAATACTCATTATTTTTTCCCAATCCACTCTATCAAACGCTTTTTCGAAATCTACGAAACAGGCTAATACCTCCTGGTTGTGTTCTATATTCCTCTCGATTAATAATCTCATTACTGCAATGGCATCACGCGTACCTCTCCCCTTCCTAAACCCAAACTGATCATCCCGTAAGTAATCATTTGCTCTACTCTCTATCCTTTTGTTTATGATCCTGAGAACAACTTCAGCTGCGTGGGATATCAAACTAATTGTCCTATAGTCCTCACATGACGTGGCCTTAACCTTTTTCGGAATCGGAACTAAAACTGCTCTCACAAAGTCTTCCGGCCAGATTCCCTTCTCATAAATGCTACGGATCAGCCCATATAGCCTCTTCCTCCCACATTTTCCTAAGCATTTTAAAAGTTCCACGGGAATGTTATCTACCCCCACGGCCTTATTTAGTTTCATCTCCCTTAATGCCCTTTCTATCTCATTGTCTAGTATGCCTGGACCTAAGCTGTCTTCCTCTACGTCATTTTCTTTTTCAATGTCTAACTGTGTTGGTCTGAGTTCTTTACTATACAGTTCTTCTATATACTCCTTCCATCTCTCTTGGATCTTTCCTGCGTCAACTATTACCTTACCCGCTTTATCTCTAACTATTAGCATAGCTCTTCCTTTCTTACTTCCCGATAACGATTTAACTTTGCTGTACAGCGCACCGATTTCGCCCTTCCTCTGGAGACTTTCCATATCCTCGCACTGCGTCTTCCACCATGCTTCTTTTGCTTTATTTGTTGCCCGCCTTAATTTATTGTTCAATTCTTTATACTTCATTTTGCCTAATCCTGTATTTATATTCTTTCATTTTCGCCGCTCATCCATCTTTGTAATCATCTCATCCGTGATCCATGGTTTCCTAGTCCTTTTAGCGTTAACGGTTCCAATAGTGTCTTTTGCGGCTTTAGACAACCCTTTCTTGATCATTTCCCATTTTTCTTCGATAGTACTTAGCCCTTTACCATCCTCCATGATTTTCTCTACCGCCTGTTTGTATTCCTTCCTTTCCAACCCATTTAATGCTTCTACATTCCATTTTCTAACTCGCCGCCCCTGCATTATCTTTTTGAAACGTACGCTACATTTCATAACAACTAAATTGTGGTCTGAGTCCACATCCGCTCCCGGGAAGCTGTGGGAATTTATCACACTGTTCCTAAACCTGTGTCTAACCAGGATATAATCTAGCTGATATCTTCCTGAGTCACCTGGCATTTTCCATGTATACCTGCGTCTTTTGTGGTGTCTAAACCAAGTGTTGGTGATGACTAACCCCTGTCTCCTGCAGAACTCAACTGCTTTCTCCCCGCGGTCATTCCTCGTGCCTAAACCGTAGTCGCCCACCTCATCACCATCTCTTCCTTCGCCTACCGTCGCATTCATGTCCCCCATCACTATCAAATGTTTCCCTGCTGGAACACACGCGATCATGTCCTCTAACTGATCGTATATCTTATCGACCTCTTCTTCCTTATGGTTGCTCGGTGGCATGTATACCTGAATAATAACTAAGTTCGTCGGTTCTGCTTTTATCTCCACTAGTAGTATTTTATCCGTTACCTGCTCTATGTTGACTACGCTTCTTCCTACCTCTTCATTTAATACTATGGCAACCCCTCGTTGGCTCTCGTCCCCACCGCTGTATATTATTCTATACTTATCACTCCAGTAATCCCCGCTATCTTTCCATCTCACCTCGCATATACCTAAAATATCTATATTTCCCCTTTCCATCTCTCGCTTAACATTTTCCAATTTCCCTGTCCTCATCATTGTCCTAACATTCCACGTTCCTATTCTAACTAATTTTGTCTTCTTCTCCTGCGTCTTCTGTCCTGCTGCTGCTGGTTTTCCCTTGCAAGGGTTTCGTGGGATGACGACCGTGGAAGCCTTGCCTCCCCCGCTGCCGGGCACGACACACGGCCGATTGGGCCGAGCCTCGTGGTTGCCAGGACAGGATAATTGAGGTGGTTTCCCGTTGCCTTCATTTAAGTAAAATACAAATAATGAATAAATTTCCAATTGATAACAGTGCCCTTGCCTCGTGTGCAGCGGAATGGCGAGTTATATTAACACATACCCGCAGTATGTAAATACAATAACTACCTCTCCGCCAATATATTACAATCCAAAGTATATTATATAGGATAACGTAATATAATTCATTTCCCACCGGAATTGAAGAATGTTGGCGAGTAATTTTGTGATAAGCTCGAAAAATAATAAGTAACATAAAATTTATTACCTTTCTTCAGTCAATAAAATTGAGACAAAACAGAAAGGGATCTTTACTCAATAAACCAATTGGAAAAAAGGATTCACTTAAAAATTACGCATTTCGCTATTCAGTAACGAACTAATCCTTTTAAGCTGATCACAGATTTCTCAAGTGATCTTCAAGATCTACCAATATAGTATTTATAACTTTTTCTTTGCTGCATCTATTCTGGTAATGGCCACATTGACTTCATTCATTTGATCTAAATTCTTCGTATAACAGAAATCTTGCAATCTTAATCATTGTTGAGTATTTGTATATTGAAATACCGTAGGTAATCAATATTCCCGTACATTTCACACATTCATTATTATTTCTAAAAAATCATATATAAAATATCTTCTCAGAAAAGACTTTTAAACCATTAAATACGTAGCATAAAGAGGTTAATGCATCCCAAAAGCCAAAGCATATAAGTGTTCGTAAATTTAGGTAGATATGTCAGGCATGCGAACAATGGTCATCAACCCGGTTGCAGGATTGTTCGCAGAGGGCCGAGGCTTGACGTGCGCTAAGCTCTCCGGCACATGAAATCTCCCCCTCTATTCACGACTTCGAGCTCGAGCCCTTTACTCCTCTGCCAGTACCCTCAAATACTGACTTAGCACCCAGAAAATCTTAAAGCCGTGATCTGGCAGAATGCTTGGCATTGTGATTCAAGGAATATCGCTGGATTTTGAACCAAGAGCCGTATATAGGGCACGACTAGCTCTCTTCCGACAGAGCCAAGCCTAAAATGCCTATCAAACGAACGGCGTCAAAAGATTACGGTTACAAAAAGAGGAGATCATATATTCATCGGCCACGTGAGCGATATTTCCAATACTTAAAGATAAATTACAATCCAGTAGTATCTAGTATTAATCATGATTTATCTACTACCGGTGGACAATTAGAATTAATTAAAATTAGCAATTTTCCACAAAAATAAAATTTAATGCGACCGGTTTCAATGTTACTACATCATCATCAGGTGATAGTTAAACCTCAGAGTCCAGTATATATATGATTAAAGGCAAGTAAGGGGAGGGTGGAGGAAAAGAGGGGAAGAGGGGGGAAGGTGGAAGGCAGAATGGGTGACTATGTGAGTGGGGTGGGGGGAAGAGGGTTGGGGAAGACAAGGTGCAAAGACCCTAGGAGTCCGGAGAGCGCGTCGTGGCCGAATGGAGGGGGGTGTCTCGTTGAGGGTGTCCCACGGTGCGCCGCAAAGCTCTTCGGGCCGCGGGGGAAGAGGACGGGATCGGGGGTTTTTCCCTATGGTCGTGGTCTGGGAACAAGGTATCAATACACAAATAAGCACTGAGTTGAAGGGTAAAGATTGGGATCACTGTATAGTTTTAAGGGGGCGCCCTAGCGAGGTTTTAGGGAAAGGGTGTAGGAGGGAATGTTATCACTAGCACATGCCGAATAGGGGGGGGGGTTGGATTGTCCCGCAGCGGTGAACCTTCCCTCCTCGTCCGTGAGGAAAGGGGTGGGGACTCGGGGTTTCCCACTTGTCCGGGAAAGCATGGTCTCCGTCTGCAGAGGGGGGGGGGGAAAGGAAGGAAATATCCAATGAGAAGGGGCAAGGGATCACTGGTCACATGTACGTCTTGGGAAGGTGATGGAGAGGAGGGGGGAGGGTGAAGATAAAAATTGGACTTCGTTGATCAGCTCCAAGTCCTTGCGATGTAAGATTTCCAGCTGTTCCATGGCATCCAGCTTCCTTCCTTTTTCCAAATTGTGAAGCACTTTGAATTCGAAATTGCTGAAATGGTTAGAATCGAGAAGATGTTTGGCAAATAAAGAGTTGGTATGACCTGTTATGTAGCCTTTCCTATGTTCCCCGATACGTGTCGAAAAACTCATTACTAATAAAACTCATTAATCATATATATACTGGACTCTGAGGTTTAACTATCACCTGATGATGATGTAGTAACATTGAAACCGGTCGCATTAAATTTTATTTTTGTGGAAAATTGCTAATTTTAATTAATCATGATATTCCACCATATCACGCCTGAAACGTCTCTTTTTATTCGTAATGCTAGCATGGCAATCCAGGCAAAGTTATTTCTCAAATTGTCCGTTCAGTGCCGAATAGCGTCCTTAAACATTTACTTTAATAGCAAGTGCATCGAATACGGAGTAACCCCTAAGTACATATCCATCAAGGCTATCTCATCTTCTACAGCAGCTCAACGCGCAGTCTCCATTGCGGAAAAGGTGTGGATCCGGACGGAGCTAAAAACGTGGTACAGGAAACGGGATTCCTTGTATTACTATTTGTACCACCTCCATGCAGAACTCAGCCACAAACTGCATCCCGTCGAATTTAGTGTCCTCGATGATCGTGTGAGGTCCCTCGCAGTGGCAGTTGCTGATAAAAAACGTGCAGTGATTAACCATAAGCTCCTTCGGCTCACTAGTGTTAGCCAAGAGTCTTCCGTCAGTGATCCATCCCCCCAAATTCATTGTGAACACCAATTCGCCACGAGAGTTGTAAATCTATCCAAGTGTGAAATTTCCCCTGACGTTCTTTCACTCCTTAATAAGGGACTGAAATTTGCACCGGCCATCCCGATTTCTTCCAAAGGTTATAAAAACTTGGCAACGGACTGCGAAGTTGCTCTATCCAATCAACCCCGTGGTATCAAGCATCTGGTCGCCGATACCATAATAACAGACATAAAGAACCACTCCATCCCTGCCCGAAGATCATCCGAAGGTGTGATCTTAAAGTCACTCCGAGATTTGAAGGCAGAAAACCAACTAGTGCTCAGTAAAGCTGACAAGGGAAACTGCACTGTCATCCTAGATAGGGACGATTATACCAGTAAGTGCCTAAAGTTCATATCCGCCAACGCCTTTGATGTACTCCCGAAAGATCCTACTCCCAATTATCAAAAGCGTGTCAAAGAGGCCATCGCTTCCTGCGTCCACATATTCAACGATAAAGAAAAATTCTTCTTAACCACCATGAACCCTTTACCCCCAAGACTTTATGGTCTACCTAAACTACATAAAAAAGACGTACATAGACCAGTCGTATCTAGTGTCAGTGCTCCAGTGCAAAAATTAGCAGCAAAATTAAACTCGATCTATCGACAACTCTCAGGCTTCAAACCCAGATTCTCAATAGAAAACTCCATTTCCTTAACTGAACGTCTTCTGCCCTTCACCTTACCACCCAACGCTAAGCTAGTATCGTTTGACGTGTGTAGTCTCTTTACTTCCATTCCGACGCATGAAACTTTAATTTACGCTGAAAATATATTAATCAACGCTAATGTGAACCAACACCACATTAATGAATTAAGTTCACTTCTCAAAATTTGTGTAGACCAAAATTATTTTTTATTCTGTGGCACCTACTATAAACAAAAGGATGGTCTGGCTATGGGGTCACCCCTTTCCCCTCTCCTCGCAGAAGTTTTTATGGATAATTTAGAGGACAAGATCCTAAGTGAAAATAGATTCAAGAATAACATTTTATACTGGTTTAGATATGTGGACGATATCTTATGCTGCTGGACAGGCAGTGATAGACAGTTAGACCTTTTCTTAAATTTCATAAACTCCATCCACCCATCTATAACTTTCACCATGGAATCGGCAGTGGACCATAAAATCAATTTCCTGGATCTCACTATTGAAATAAAAAGAAGCACACATCATTTTTCAATATTTCGGAAACCCACGTATACAGACCAAGTGATACCCTCAGACTCCTGCCATCCCTTCACCCACAAACTAGCCAGCTTCAATTCCATGATCCACAGATTAATCAGTATCCCCTTGTCCAAATCCAACTTCGAACGAGAGCTCAATACGATCAAGCACATAGCCTTTAAGAACGGTTACCATGTCCGCATAATTGATAATATACTGAAGAAAAAACTTAAGAAACAGACCCTGAAATTAAACATCTCCCTTGCAGTCACTACAGTCTCTGAGCGCAAATGGTGCAAACTTCCATTCCATAACTCTGTGTCATATAAAATCGCGAACAGGTTTCCCAAAGACAAATTCCGCATTTCTTTTTATACCCCCAATACTCTATATAAAGCCCTATGCTCAAACAAAGATCCTATAGACTGCAACACCAAAAGTGGTGTATATGAAATTCGGTGTGATTGTGGGGCCATTTACATTGGTCAGACTGGCAGGAGTTTTTCGACACGTATCGGGGAACATAGGAAAGGCTACATAACAGGTCATACCAACTCTTTATTTGCCAAACATCTTCTCGATTCTAACCATTTCAGCAATTTCGAATTCAAAGTGCTTCACAATTTGGAAAAAGGAAGGAAGCTGGATGCCATGGAACAGCTGGAAATCTTACATCGCAAGGACTTGGAGCTGATCAACGAAGTCCAATTTTTATCTTCACCCTCCCCCCTCCTCTCCATCACCTTCCCAAGACGTACATGTGACCAGTGATCCCTTGCCCCTTCTCATTGGATATTTCCTTCCTTTCCCCCCCCCCCCTCTGCAGACGGAGACCATGCTTTCCCGGACAAGTGGGAAACCCCGAGTCCCCACCCCTTTCCTCACGGACGAGGAGGGAAGGTTCACCGCTGCGGGACAATCCAACCCCCCCCCCTATTCGGCATGTGCTAGTGATAACATTCCCTCCTACACCCTTTCCCTAAAACCTCGCTAGGGCGCCCCCTTAAAACTATACAGTGATCCCAATCTTTACCCTTCAACTCAGTGCTTATTTGTGTATTGATACCTTGTTCCCAGACCACGACCATAGGGAAAAACCCCCGATCCCGTCCTCTTCCCCCGCGGCCCGAAGAGCTTTGCGGCGCACCGTGGGACACCCTCAACGAGACACCCCCCTCCATTCGGCCACGACGCGCTCTCCGGACTCCTAGGGTCTTTGCACCTTGTCTTCCCCAACCCTCTTCCCCCCACCCCACTCACATAGTCACCCATTCTGCCTTCCACCTTCCCCCCTCTTCCCCTCTTTTCCTCCACCCTCCCCTTACTTGCCTTTAATCATATATATACTGGACTCTGAGGTTTAACTATCACCTGATGATGATGTAGTAACATTGAAACCGGTCGCATTAAATTTTATTTTTGTGGAAAATTGCTAATTTTAATTAATCATGATATTCCACCATATCACGCCTGAAACGTCTCTTTTTACAATTAGAATGAATTTATTATGAAGATAACTCAATAGGAGAAAAAGCATGACGTGGTCTTCAGCAAAAGTCAGTGAAAATTGTTTTGGGTGAATGCCATGACAAAATCAGTTCCATAAGTATTTATAAAATAAACTTTACTTGGAAATATAATATTGAACCCGGTCTCAGATTAAATTTTCTGTAGCATTATAAATGTATATTGAGGAGTTTACAATAGTTGACTGTTAAATACACAAAAAAAAACATTTACGGGACTCTAACACTCTAGGACAGCAATGAAAGAAGGGCTACAATGTTGAGACAAACTACACCTAACACTTCCTACTTATTTTGTAACAGAAAAATTACAAATGGGGGAAAGAAAACATTATCTCAGGTAAAAAATTGAAACTTATCTCCATTAAAATACATCTCGAAATTACACTGAACATTCCACTTCTTTCAAGGAAGCGTTTCAAAACTGAGCTTCTGAAACCTTACTTCTTAAAGTGTTACCCCGAATGTGTGTTGCCTCTAAACCATAATGGAAGCAAATCAGGGAAACGACAGGTATCAAGGCATTCCAGCTTCCAGGAATGAAATTGAACCTGAATATGAATTCAAGGTATTCATTACCATTAAATATATACGGAATCCTTTAATTTATAAATGTTTGCTCAGCCAATTTATCTTGAAACGGATGCGCATCCCGTCGCCGGAAATTTTGCATTTTTTTCCCAGCGTGACTCATAGGTAAAATCTAGCCCCGTGGTTTATTAATGGCTTTATGTCTGGATTCGAAATATAAATATAACTCGGGAGCTATGTGTGCCCACCTATCCTATCCTGCGGGCGGTGCTTTCAAACCGGGAGCGGTAATTTCAACGGAGAGGCGGGGGGAGGGGGCACTGAAAGGGGTGGAGGGGCGTTGAAGCACGAGAGAGGAGGCAAAATGACTTTCGTAATTGGGTCAAGACCGCTGCAATCTAGCCAGACGCTTTGGAGTGATAAAGATCAAAGTAAGTTATCGTCATTATAACAAGGCCTTAGAGCCTTAGGGTTTCAAACCAGTGCTCCCTTGGAGGTTCCAATTAGTGACACCATCAAGTGAAAATAATAATGAAAAAGGCGCACTCTCAATTTGCGTGTGCACAAAATTTTCCGAATTCATTACTTGCAATTTTGCCTTCGGAGATATGGATGCTGAAATGAAGTGCGGAAACTCGGCCAAGGTACTTCAGAGCCGTTTTGGGTTTAATGGAAACGATAAATTATTTTTAATCAATTAGGACCCATACCGCATGATGAACAGGTCATGAAGACATGACTTATGGCTTTCCTGGGGCAGAAATCGTAATTGAATTTGAAAAACGTACCAATATTATCTATTTTTTTCAAAAATGTGAAATCTTGGACTGGTTCCGACAGTTAAACGTCAGTTTTGTTTAAAATAGGGGATACATTCTGCATATTAAGATTCATTTTTTACTCCAAGTCAGTCATGATAAAATCAATTTATTTCCGTGCCTCCCCGTAAACTACGAAACAATTACATAAAATTCAATTCGATTTTATACGAGCTCCAAACATTTAGGGATTTGCGAAGAAGCCATTCTAAACACTTTCCTCCAGCACACATATTGAAATTCATGATGGCTAAATTATTTCGCATATAGGTGATTATGAAAACCACGAGCGTGGAAAAGGTATGAATGTGAAATTATTTAACGGGTGCGCTCATAACTCAGCCAATTACAATATTTTTTCAGATTTACTCCACGATAAGGTCAAAAAATTAATCTAAAATTGATGATTATTTACGCCAATGTTGGAAATAAAAATATTCAGAGGTGTGGAGCACTAAAAAAGCTCAAAAGTAGATTGTTTTAAGGTACCTCGATGAGGTTTAAAAACAAAAAGTTTTCTATTACTGTAAAAAATTACACCAAAATCAACAACTTTTCAAGTTTCACTGACCACTGGAGTTTCAGACCTGAATTAAATTAATTTTGATCTTAAATGACAACTCCCTATGAACAAGCACACCAGTAATAATGTTTAAAACCTAGTTTCGGCAAAATGAAAGAAATATGCCGCGAAAAAGGGACCGGTAGTAATTAGCTCGGATTGGGGTACGTCCTAAATTGTCGTCCTCAAAATCATTTCACTGAAACATGGTTTTGACACTGGAAAAACTTTTAAACTGACTTTTTTTTAGCAGATATTACAGATAGTGAAGGTTTTTCCCGAAAGTATTCAACATCCATAGAATATATATAAGTAATAGACTAAGTGACGATAATTCTAGGCAGTCATCTGAAAATCGGTAGCCATTGCTAAGAATGCGATGAAAACGATAGAGAAACTGATTGGTGCTTCATTAAGAATTATATTCATTTTCGGCTTATACTCCAAAGATAAAAAGGTAGACATATTTGAGGAAATAAGCGACAAAGTCACGTTAGTGGAAATGAAGACAAAAGTTGTAAAGGAAAAGCGTATAATATATAGATTCTACTAAGTGAATTAATATGGGCTCGGGGAGAAATAGAAGCAAGAATTTCGCGGCAAAACAAAGTTGCTCCCAAAGAGCAATATGGTATCCTGGATCTCAAAAATCGAAGCGGCTATTTTGAGAAAGCAAAGTTAACGCATCAAAAGAATGATAGGAGAAGAAAAAACAAAATATATTATCGAAATTATAGGAAAGAGCTACAAAATCGTAAGAAAACAAATCGTTTTTCGTAGGAATAGAGATTCTAGGAAAAACTCTGGATGCTACGAAGGAGGCTTCTTGTTTATTTTTTTAGCCTTGGCTTAAGTTTGGGCAAATTGGAGAGCACTCTTTCGTGTTGAAGTGTAATAGGAGAAAAAGGACGTAAGGAAAAGAAATAACCAAAAGGTTGAATGAGTGATAAAGGATGAATAGCAGAAAGGACGGATTATTGAAGCAGGGGTGGAATTATGCAGAGAATTTTAAGTCTTCGAAGAGGGAAGGGTGAGTACGCTTAGAAACGTTTAGCTTCCGGAAATAGGAGAGCGAATACTCAGACCCGAAGATATAAGGGAGGGGCTTATGGGAGGAGACGGCAGCGAGATGATGTCTCGGCGGGAGAGGTGTATTAAAGAGGGGAGAGAAAAATAAAAATAGAAATTCGTAAGGGTGGAGGCGAAGGGAAGATGTGAAGGAAGATCGTGGCACGGAGTCGAGAAAATAAGGAAAGGGGAGCAACCGTCATAACAAGGAATGGATGCGGGGATGCCAAAGGGGTGGACCGATGGAGGGGGGTCCGAAATGGATGAAGGGGGAATGGAATGCGATAAAGGGCGAAGAGAGATGTAGGGAAAGAGATTGGGTCTAGAGAAATGAAGTCAGCGAGGAGGGGAAGAGGTGGAATGAGGGAAGGCTGGGGTGGGGGGGGGCGTGCGGTAGGCGAAAAAGGGGGCATCTGCGAAAGGATGGCAATGCGACGAGGGGCGGGAAGGGGGAAATGGGGGTGGAAAGCGGGTGCATTCGGACGACGACAAACGGGCAATTCGGAGCCTTCTTCCATTTAAAGCAATCCTGGAAGAAAATGACTGGATTACAGCAGGAGAAAGGTTCGCAAAGCAGATTACGAAACTCGGCTTTTCCATCGTATAAAAAAACAGTTATTTCCGCGTGCACTTTAAGCGATTTCCCTTCATTCGGCCAATTTAAGCGTTTTGAGCAGTGGACACAACAGCAGAATGTTTTAATTCTATCAGCGGATAGTGTGCGGAGGCATTCAATTTTATTTCAAATAGCGCCGGTGCGAATGGTGTGGTAAACTAAATTGACGCAGCTAGGATATAAAGAGTTTATGACGTATTTAAAAAAAATATATTGGGGACCTTAATAAGCACATCGTTTTGCATTGAAACGTTTGCAATAAATGAGACTAAAAATATTAATCTTGCACTTTTCTTATTATAAACTAGCAGTTTAAGGAATTAAACCACACTGCATACATGCACGCCATATGATGTAATTCATTTCCCTGTCATGGCTGTTAGACTTAAAAGAGGTCAAATGAGCCTAATTTATTTCTTTTTCATTAGGCTCACAGCCATTTTTGATTTTTCAGTTAAACGTTTACGATTCAATAACATAATTTTTATATACTGAGTAAAAAAGTGCGTCTGAAGGTAATCCACCATATCCAATTGATTTTATTGCGAATTTTGCACTATTAATGAAGAAAAACTATAGCAAAGAGCATTTATTTACTTCCTGAAGACCTAAATAGAACGGTGAAACGATACTTAATGAAATATCTCACGATTTGAAAAATAATGACGCCGTATTTTATCCAAATAACATACAGAGTACCAGAAAACGTGAAATCTGCAAGTTAAACATAACTTGTAAACCAAGTAAAGGAGAGATGAAAATCTTTTTCCTCTGGAAAAAATGGGTTGAGCAGATCGTGCAGTCTTAGAGTGCAATTTTTTTGTCTACTTTTGAGAAGAAAAACTAAGTTTCGAATGCGTGATGGAGGAGAAGCATTAACATCTTACGGTGTACTCCTAAATGTTTATACTAAAGAATGAGTTATGTACAATAGGATACTAATGCATTTAATGTTATTGGTATTGCGCCGGTTAAGACATGTTTTGAAAGGGCTCTGTGTATAAAACGGTATAACAATATCTTTCATTTACTTGCCTCTCCTTAAAAAACACAACCTGACATCCGACACCACAATAACTATACAACTCCGTATACTTCCTCCTCTTCTTCATTCCATCCAGCATGCCTATTATTTACCTACTCCTTCCTCGTTCAACTAAATTTCTCCCTTATTACAATCTTAAAATTTGAGTCACCAATCAAAATGCTTCGTACGCATCTTTACTGCTTCCTTTGAATTTCCCCCCAGGAATCCCCTCCCCTTCACCAACATGCCCTCCTCGCTCGATCACCTTTCCCACTATTTGAACTTTTCCATCCTTCTCCACACCAACATATCAAAAGCGTCCAACCTACACAATCCTATTTTCTTCCTTCAATAGACGTTTTCCGTGCTGCAAGAAACACTTGAAAAAGCTTTTCTTAACATCCTTATTCAACGGTCCTTTCATCAATTCCCTACTCCTTGTCAAAGCTTCTTTGCCCAATGCAATTCTTCTCCTTATGTCTCTAATACTTTACTACTTTGGCCCAAAACACTCCCGAGAGAGGGACACTCTTCCACCTGCACTGATTTATGATTCCCTATCTTAATATTTTACTTACGTTTCCTCTTCTCGAAAACAGTATAACCTTTGTTTTGCTTGCATTTCCTCTCATCCCATACCTATCTCACTGACTTTCGAACGTGCTCAACAATAAACCTTAAAGGATCAGGCTTCACTCGTGAAAGTTTTGTATATTTATTAAAGGATTCTACAACTCACTACCACTGTGCTTACAAACACCCCACAATATATCTTATTACAAATTTGTACCTGTAGATTTCGTATCACGGTGAACGCGTTGTACCATAGCAAATAAATTCTTTAGAAAATAAGTTTTCTCTTTCATTTTGCGGCACTAGGCAATTCTTACGTCTTTGTCAACTAGAAAATAGTGGTTTGACCATCCACAAATCTTACTTTATGAATTGTGAACCGATTTTCATTCCTACTCCTAGTTCTTCCCATGCATCTTTAATCATTTCCTCTGCACATTCGTTTAAACGTCCGGCTAATAATGGACACTTTTCTATCAGCACTCCTTCATTACTAGAACTACTCACGCCGACTATCCATCCGCCACCATCCCCTGAGGAGTCTGAGGCATGTAGTATAGTTTGCGTACAAGTCTCCTATCCCTCGTATCTATTCCTATTTTCTGCATGGCAGTTATTAATTCTACCCAATTTAATCTGTTAAACGTATTTTCGAAATCTACGACACAGAGGAATACATCCTGATTGTATTTTATGTTCCTCTATTAGTGAGGCCATTACTGCTATGGTATCTCTTTTCTAAACCTAATCATCCCTATATCCCAAATATCCCCTAACTAACTACATGCACTTTTCTCGATTCTCTTATTTAGATACTGAGTACATCTTTAGCTGAGTGCGAATTAAAACTCATTGTTCTGTTTCACACATATGACTGCGTTTCCATTTCTTGAATATGCATCAACACTGTACGATGTGACGAATTTTTCCGGCCAAATAACTTCGTCATAAATGCTACAAATCGCGTATTACATGTAATGTCTTCCGCTCACGTTTTCTTAAACCCTTAGTCGTTTCGCGGGAATGTCATCAACCCCCACAACCTTATTTCGTTTCAGTTCTCTTAGTACCCTTTAGAGTATGTTTGGATCCAAGCTATCGTCATCGACATCATATTCTCTTCCTTTGCCAAAGCCTGCTGATTAACATTTTTACTATTCAGTCCTTCGTTTATAAGAGATGGAAAGATTACAAAGAGGAAAAATGCCATACGATTTTTATTCAAATGTATTTTTATACAAGTGGTTTCTGAATGGAAAAAATAATAAGTTTATTGAACAAGAGGAAAGAATAAAGGGGGTTGAAGAAGGTCGGAAAGGGAAAGAGTTAGGGATGTAAGACGATAAGGTGAGAATATACGAGATACGATGGGAGTCATAGAAAACATTAAGGGAGAAATTATGGGAAAGTGAGTAGGGATGGGAACGAGAAAGAGGGAAGTGAGGGACGACAGGAAGGAACATCAGGGAGGATATATAATTGAGGGGACGATTACGATGATGAATGGGGAATGATCGGGAAATATTGGGTTACTCGAGAATGGAATGGAGGGATTGGCATGAGGGGAGTTGAGGGAAGGGGGGGAGACATGAGGGAAGTATATCTGCCGTGGTGGAGAATAAATATAAAATTAGTCACCGTTATGCATGGCTCCATCAGTCAGTTTTGCCATTAAAAAACGTGATCTTCTACTACTCCCGACATATTCTAACAACATTGAGAACAAGCAATGAATGAAATCACGTTCAAATGAATCACCATGTAAATGGAATATGAATTAATTAGCAATAATATCCGGGACAGATGTTATTTTCAAAAGAGCCGAAACTCATGTTCTCATCAATAAATTGCGTCGATTTATAGGAAAGAGTCAATGTGGAACGGTAAAAGACATTTGTCTGAACAGAACCTAATGACGCAACCGACTAATTAAAAAAGGAGTTTGCAGGTTGAAAATTGGGTTAATAATTTAAAATTAATCGCCTAATTGAGTGACAATCAATGTATTCTGGATCACTGCTCGAGTGATTATGAATACGATTCTCTTCTGGAAAGTTCTCCTCGGCATTCGGTTAGAAATATTTTTTATTCGATAATTTGGATAATTACAATTTATAAAATATTTCTTAAGAAATCATTAAAGATACATATATGTATGTGCTAGGCATCATTTGATTAAGAGTTCTACACAGTTTTGCAACCCAAAAGAATATATAGGATTGATCATTTAACATCTTAAGCTCTTGCTACAAATCGCGGCCGTACATTCTGAATGATGATGGCGGCAGTGTTTCCGATTCGCAGGTAGCGAAGATAGATTCAGAGAAGAATATAAATGGACTTACCTGGTCAGCCTACTCTAATGGAATGGTCTTATGAAGATATAATGCCGTGACCATGTGCAAGGAAAATAGAATAGGTGAAAGGTTGTCTTTTCCTTTATGATGGCGAGGAAAAAGCGATAATACAGCCAACTTATTCTCCTTCTGCGAGCCACTGCCACCAATTCTAGACTCCTTTCCTTGATGACATTTTGTTTTCTAAGCCGAGAATTTTAATTGGATTCCTAAGATTTGCATCCGCTGGAGTTACTCCGCGCATAATTTAATAATACCCGCTTGAAAACTTCAAGCATGAAATCCACTCCATATACGATTAATCCTCAAAGAATACTTTCATGAGGTAAACAAAGAAGTATTTTCATGCCACGGAAATAAATGTACTATTGTAAACATCATCATATTTAAGAAACTATAAATTTTTCGGAAAACTATGCCTTCTTGCACAAAATATTTAATCGGGATTTAAAAATTGAAATTAAAAAAATCCATAACAATAAAAATTGGTATTAAAAATATGGTATTAAAAATAAAATATTCATTATTAACAAGCCGCAAATCCTGAAAACACAATGTGAAGCAAATAATGAAAAACAAACCTTAGTTTAAAGGTAAAAGGATAAAAATGATTTAAAAACATTGAAATTCCATTTAATAAATGTTGACAATTTGGATTCGGAAACCAAGATGACATTATTAACCGTTAATGTAAACTGAATTACGGAAAAATTGGCGGAAAATGCCAAAAATCAGACACGTGCAGCAAGCTCATTGTTGTTCAAATAAAGATGAATATTAGCGTATTTTTTTAAATGAAAAATAAGTTTGTTTTTCACCGTGGTTTTGATAAAGAAAACTTAACGAAATCCATCGGATGATATTAATACGACACAGGTTTCAACAATGCATTCCATATTCAGGTGCTATAGCAGTTGACGTCGGTCGTATTCATAAAAATCTTCACAAGGATTTCATTGAGTTTTTTTTGTTCTAAAAATGTCACTTCCTGATTGAATGGGTTAATTTCACAAAATCAGCCCTGTTAACCGCTTACCGCGCGGTCTATTTTGGCAATCGCTGCCAGTTTCCAGTTCATCAGCGTTTCTGATTATGAATAGCTTTCTGCGTTATTATTCCTTGCCTGAGATAATAGCGTTTTATAAATACTTTTCCATATTTAGTCTATTCCGACCTCTGCTAACCCAGTGGAGGGCGAGAGAGGTGGGTGGGAAGAGGGAAGGGAGCTCAGGCGACAGAGGACGGTGCCGAGGGGGGGCGTGGGTGACGGTCGAGGGTGTGCGGGGGAGGAATTAGGACGGTGCGGACGATGAAGCGAACGGATTTGGTCGTCTCGTCAGAGAAATTACGAGTCCTGCCGCTTTTAGCAGCCGCCCACCGCCTCGGGCCCCCCGGGCAGAGATCCCGCAAGAGGGCCCTCTTCCCTCGCCACCGCCTCCCACGCTCACAAAAGCCCCCGCCCCCTCTCCACCGTCTCGTGGCAACACACGTCCCCGCCCCCTCAGCGCCACGGCTACAGGAACTGCCCCCTTGAAAGGGGGGGATCGCGTGGGCCTCCAAGAGGCGGGAGCGAGGGGCGAGACGCCACGTGACATCCTTCTCCGTTTACCGCCCGCCCTCACATCAAGGCCCCACCACTGCGTCCATCCATGGGGAATGAATTTACAGGCGCACGCCGCTCCTCATCCCTTCAGCTTTCCCTTCGCCTTTGTATGTCCCTCAACCTGGGGCCCTCATCCTTGTCACAAAACTCTCCTCCTTCGGTTGCCTACGACGGGATTAGTGCACCCCGGGAGTGCATATTCATTTCGCAGGAAGGCCTTTTAAGCCATTCTGGGAGCTGGATTCAGTAAAAACAGGTTAGGATTCAAAAAGGTGGGTATAACAAATGAGTGCCAATAAACATTAAGTCGGGAAAAACAACACCACGGGTATCCCAACGCACTCAATTTCCGTGATATGTACCATTGTTTGCTAGTGTTTGGGTGCCTACATGGATAAGTTATAATATATTTATTCGCGCGTTTCTTCAAAAAACATTTTGAAACACAGACAAACATGAAAAAAACCCGAAACAAAATTTAGAAACTCATTTTCGAGAGTTTAATTCATTTTTCGCAAAGTGATTTTCCCCATTGGCTTAATTTTTAGAAAACTTAATGATTCTTCATTTAGGTAATTCTAGTATGCAAAATATGTGATTTAAAACACATTGTACAGATATGTCCTTTAAAGTTTAAAAATAATTCTTAAAATATCCGCAGCCATTGCTGAAGTATTTTTCAATCAAATAAAAATCAGTCGCTTGCCTTTTCTTCGAAAATAAAAGACACGGGATCTCAAGTTGAATTGATTATAATAGATTCGCCATTTCTCTTAGTATTTCGGTATGAGTAATTATATTTTATTAAATTACTATGAATTGTGAAGCATCGCTTCCAAAAGATTTATTAACCGACCATAATTTCGTTAAAATATATAATTGAATTGAAAATTTTTATAACTGAATTTTGAGGGATGTCAGTCATTGGCATACTTATGCTTTGTGAAGCCATATCAAAGTATTTATTTTATTTATTTATTCAGTATTAGTCCGAAAACAGCACATTTTGGCCTTTACATCGAACTATTAACAACGATAACAATGGTCACATTTACAAACACCCAAGCCCTAGATGGAGCGAAACTCACCCAGGCGGGAATCGAACCCGCGACCCTTGGAATGGCAGACGAGGACGTTACCCCGTCGCCACCGGGGCCGGCAATATTCATATTCGACGCAAGTGTTTAGATAACAAGCACAAAACCTCTTCGTGTCTTCACTCAAGATCAATACACCCACAAGAGCAGCTATTTTTCCCAACGCCTCCGCTAGTACGCACTTTCGGCATTTTTCCCCCGTTAATGCCATTAATATAAAGAGAAGGCGCACGCCGCTATTAGAGACGGCTCCTGCACCGACGACATCTTTCACGGAGGAACATTCCGTGTTTTCGGCTATCAATCGAGAAAGGTGCTTCCCTCCCCGGTCTCTCTCGGTGGAGGAAAAATAATAAAAACTCACAGTCCGAAGTAAATTGAATTCCGCGTTGGGAGGACGAAGCGGCATTAGTGCATCCATTCCCTTTCGCGACGCCATCCCACGCGGATGTACTCCCTGTCGGGCTCTTTGAGGGAAATGGGGAACTGTTATAAGGCCGGGGCGGGGAGGAGGCGAGTGTGGAGGGGATAGGGCACTCCGTTCGAGACCCTTTGTGGGTATTCGGCTGGTGGAGGTGTCTCGTGACGGGCAGACGCGTGAAGGACGATCCCGGCGCCAGATAACATTTCTCCGCCCCCCTAAAAATCCCCCTCCCCCACTTCATCTCGGCGAAAGGAAATTAAAATAGCGAGCAGGGCAGGGAGGGAGGATGACCGGGGGGAAAGCAGGGGTGGGCGAGAAGCCATTCAGGTGAGGTTGCCACCCGCGCGGATTCTCATATTCACCGCTCCGGAATGTTTGGATACCTCTACATCTACATGACCTCCATGTCCTACTCCAGGTTGTGTCGTTATTCTCCAAGCGACACGAATGGAAGGGCCACGCAACTACTTATGGGATTTGAACTCACGAAATGCTCTCTTGAACATTTTGCACACCATGAAGATGGAATTTTTCATGGATTACTCCATTGATTTCGAATTCACACCACAGATATGAATGTGGAGGTGTAAGTGCTAATTTCTAAAAGGAAACATATTAGTAACTGAGAAAAGAGGAGGCGGATAGAACGGTAGAGCGAGACGCACGCAAAACATACCGTCGAACGGAAAAGGTGAAACATATGTGCTATGTTGGCTCATAATTTACAAATATAAGTAAGGGATAGATAGATAGATAGAGGTCTTTATTTGGGCGAAATTGAGACCAAATGGTCCCTTCTTCCATTAATATAAGTAAGGGAGAGTTTGCAAAAAATAATATTGCCGTAAAATGAGAGGAAATATCTTTTTAAAAATTGAAAGAAATTTGGGACGGCTATTGGTAAAAAAAATCGACGGAAAGAAGAACGAATGATGAAATGGGAGGCAAGGAATAAAGGGAGAGAATACATGAAACGAATGAAGACCGAGATAAAAATATGAGGTAGATTAAATGAGACAGTAGCACGAACGGACAGATATTTTGGACCGCAGGAAAGAAGGTGAAAGGAACGCAAAACTTAATAATAATATAATGTACCTACTGCAGGTCGCATTTACATATGATAAGCTGTTCTTTAATTTCTTCAGGAGGCCATGATAAATGCGTAAAAAAATCCAAAGCCCATGAAAAAAGGGCATCTAATAGGTATAATTCCAATTTCAAGCAATTGGAAAAGCAAGAAATTTAATTGGAGGAAGGGGAAAAGATCATGTACCTTTCTTGGAAACGAAATATTAATGAGATGAAAATAATCAAAAGAAAGGTAACTAAATATCTAAAGAATAGGTATTTTGTCTTCCTCAATTCTTATTATTCCTGCCATTCATCTATATTATCTCTCAACTTCATACACTTTAATCGCCTATATATATATATATATATATATATATATATATATATATATATATATATATATATATATATAGCCACTTTTTCTATTCCTTTTTTTGATGCTATCAGTAATACAGCCAAATATATTTTTCACTATATTTCTAACATATTTCATATTTATGCAGAAAAAATAAACGTAAGGGCAATGTAATAAATATTTATGTTTTGTACCTATAAAGTAACATCTCTTATGTCTTCTCTTCTTCCGTAAAGAAACTCAAAAACTGGATTGACTTACTTACCTGTAAGGCTTTTATACCACCTGAGTGGAGACATGATACATTATAATAATTACATTTTTGGAAATATGTACGAGCAGAATAAAACGTATGGGATGCGTATCAATAGATAAACCAGAGTAAATAATGTATTTTTCATCCTGTTATTCCAAAACCTCAAGGTAAGCCGTGTTTCAGTGAAATATATTTCGCTGTTGTAGTTCATCTGAAATACTCTAACGAATTGTCACGCATGGGTCCCAGCCGTATTGTGATGGCGAATACCTCCTTGATGACACTAATTTAAACGCAGACCCATAACTTATTTATCCAATTAATTTGAGGATTAAATGCATGTTATGAAGTCCAGTAAATTGATTGAATCAAAAGGAAAGATACAGAAATCGATTAAGAACGTCGATTTAACCCTATACACGATTGAGGCAGAAATCATTGGGAACAAGTATTGAAACAATGATAATTCCCTTCAGTTACGCTCAATTAAAAGTGTCCACATAGCGAGTCATTGAAGTACTACAGCTTTACTGCTAAGGAATTATCACGGTGCACACGTACGAGTGTGAGTTGAGCAAGTAGGCGCCAAAGTAGAAATTGGTACTTAACATTTGAGTGACACCTCATCTACGCCTTAATTGTAACTAAAAGTTTTGTCTTCACCCGACTAATTCAGTTGCATCACCTGTCGCGTTATTAATTTAAGTCTACTACCTAGATCAAAAAGTTCCCGGAATAACCACCGTGTGGCGCTCCCATCGTTCCGATTTGTGTTCTGTTTTTTTTGTTAAATTGGTACATCTGTTGTTGATATTCCCTTTAAATCTTAGTGTCATAACTTGACATTTGCAAAAGTTACGTAGCCAAGAGTACATCTATCTCTGTGTGTGTTGGCGATTTTTTACAATTTCAGAAATGGATTTAAATTTGCAACAACGAACTTGTATTAAATTTTGCGTAAAAAACGGATTTAGTGGCGCACGGACGTTGGAAATGTTGGAAAAGTGTTTCGGCAACGATTCTCTAAAAAAAACGGTCGTTTACCAGTGGCACGAGCGGTTCAGAAGTGGTCGTGAGTCAATCGAAGATGATGAACGCAGTGGCAGACCATCGACATCGAAAGTCGGTGAAAAAATTGATAAAGTAAAAGAAATGTTGGTCAATAACCGCAAATTAACCATCAGAGATATAGCGGAGGACTTGAACATTGCCTATGGATCCGCCCAAGACATTGTGGTTAATGATTTGGGTTTCCGTCGTGTAGCAGCAAAGTTGGTTCCAAAAGACCTCAATTTCATGCAAAAAAGAGACCGTGTTGACGTCGCAAAAGACATGATTTGCGAGGCTGAATCCGATCCCACATTCATCAAAAGGATCATTACTGGAGACGAGACGTGGGTTTATGAGTACGACACGCAATCCAGACATCAGGCAAGTGAATGGCGTTCACCAAATGAGCCGAGACCAAAAAAACCACGTCGTTTTCAGTCAAAAAAGAAGGCAATGCTGACGGTTTTCATGGATTACAACGGTGTAGTGCATCATGAATTTTTGCCAGAAGGCCAGACAGTAAACAAAGAGTATTATTTGGGCGTTATGAGACGTTTGCGTGAAGCAATTCGCCGAAAGAGACCAGAAATGTGGGCAGAAAACTCGTGGATTTTGCACCATGATAACGCACCGTCGCACAGTGCTATCATTATTCGTAATTTTTTGACGAAAAATGCAACAAATACCATCCAACAGCCACCGAATTCACCTGATTTGGCTCCCTGTGACTTCTTTCTGTTCAATCGAGTTAAAAAACCATTACGGGGAACGCGTTTTAGCAGCCGAGAGGAAGTAATGGAAAAATCGCAGGAAGCACTGATGGACATACCGAAAACCGAATATAAAAAATGTTTCGAGGATTGGATCAAGCGCTGGCATAAGTGTGTTGCAGTCGATGTGGATTACTTTGAAGGGGACAATATAGATTTAGATGAATAAACTTGTATTTTTAATTTTCTGAATAAATTCCGGGAAATTTTTGATCAAGGTAGTATTTGAGAAACACAAGGAATAGAGCTGGGAACCTTCAAAGACTCGGCAAATGAAAAACTACGAGTATTCTTCAGTAAGCCTTTCTTTTCAGGGCCTTCAGAATAGCTCACAGGCACTTTCATTTTAACAGGTCTCATCAATGACGCAATAAGATTTATATCTAGCAATCTTTCCTCAGGTCTTTTTCATCAAAGAAAAATTTAATTTTTACGCATCAAAATAAAAAAATGCTTAGAGAATTAAGTGGAAAAAATCACTAAAATCCAAGGGAACTCCCAAGACCTTCCTTTTTACTCTGCCCACGGGTATCACGGCAACGAGCCGCACTTCTCCACCTGGGCATTTTCAAGAGAGACGGTCACCCCACCACACACCACTCCCGTCACTTCCGGCCCATCGCCCACGTCTGGACGTCTCGGGGCGCGCACCAACCGGACGCCTCGGTCGGAAGTGGGAAGAGGGCGATAACGAAAGCACAGGCCGTGCTCTCTCAATCCGACGGGAAAAGAGGCCCAGCGTGTTTGACTCCCGTCCGTCGGGAGGAGGCGAGCGCGTGGAGGCGGGGGTGGACGAGCAGGAGTGGTGCCCAACGGAGCCGCAGTCACGGAGCATTAACGTCATGAAATCGGAAGGTTGAATGTTTTTGTTGTCACGGAATGACTGGCGGGTCCGCCAGTCAGGGAGCACTGGATGTCGCCCGTCCTTTCTACAATGCTGACGCTACGCGGTCAATTTTGCAAAACTTTAACTGGAGAGGCGAGTGCATTTGACGTATGAGGGCGCATTTGCGAAAATGCGATGCCACTTCGCGTGAACAACATATAAGGAGAATATTTATTTTTTCGTCGAAACAATTCTTACTTATGGGGTCAACAGTAAAGGAAGATCAACTGTGAACCCCCACGAGAGTGGTATGATACACAGGATGAGTTAAGAATTGTTATCCATAAAAACCAATCCTCTTAAACTCCATAAGCTACTTGAAAGCGAACCGTCGTAAATAATCAAATGATTTATCAGCCAATTAAAGTTCACTCAATGAAAATATAGTATCAAAGAAACTTCGGGATATGCCGAAACAGTAACTTTTAACGGAGTCATTCGCTAATGCGCATTTCAATGCAACAATTTTTCAACAATATTTGAGAGTTAAAGATGACGCCTCGATAGCTTAACTGGCTAAAGCACTCGACCGGACATTGAATGATCTGGGTTCGAATCCTGGTCAAGGTGAATGATTTTTACACTCTGAAATTGTCTCATTGAAAATATAGTTGTTCTACTGAATCTATAGTAAGTAACCATTTCCCCTTCAAGGAATATGGAATATTCTAAGGGTGAGTAAAGTCCGGTGAAAAATTAACAACAACCTTATACTATTAAAAAGTAGAATTTTAGCGCTGGATAGAGGAAACATAAATAAATGTATTACATAAATGTAAGACTGAAGCCAAAAAGTTGCTGTAGAAATATCTTTGCTGAATTTTATTGTGGAATGGATAGAGTTTAGACTTACTCACAACGTCAGGAAACGAATTTTGAAGAATATGGCCACAAGCGAAATATTCCGGTACGATTTTATTATACTAATCGTGCTTCCCCGTTAATTGATTCCAGTAACGAAAACTTTAAGACCGCAGAGGTTATCTTTTATTATTTCTCTTTCAAGTAAGCTAACTCATGGGGGTAATAATAACTGATTCTCTTATTACGCAGCTACTTGATATTTATAAGTATTATGTATCATATAATCAATCTCAAAGTAGTCTAAGAATTCATTTGTGCAAGGATATTCCCCGAAGCATAATATAGAAAAAAGATCAAACAATTGTTTTTGGAAACATTTATTAACAGGTGTACTATTAATTTAGTCTCTTTAAACCCACTTGTTTAAAAAATAACCGTTAAAGGTTTAAAAGTAGGAGATAAGATATTGCAAACGAATTCAAATTGTTATTCTCACTTGCATATCGCAAAAGCAGAGAATATTTCAAAATTTATATCGTACGTGTACTTAAGACGGCGGACGGATATTCGGGATGCGCAGTGTTTAGAAAAAGGGGTGCGACAAGGGAAAACCACTACACATGCTTCGGCTCTTTCCCGTCTTTCCATTAGTACGATTGATTTTGACCTCCTTCTTTTCCAAAACCATACAATCTTTGTTTCATTTGCACTGAATCTTATTCCTACATTAATTAAAAATGTTCTTCCGTTCATGCACCACCATTTCCACAGAGTGAATACGTAGAAAAGCTTTGGTCATAATGGACCCCTGTCAATGCACCCCTGTCTTAACCATTTACATAAAACTCCCCATCCGCATTTATTCATCCGCAAGCCGCCAAAGAGCAGTCGGAGACATATACAGTCTGCGGCAAGTCGTGCAACCCTTCAAATGACTTGATCCTATCAGTCCTCATATACCTTTGCCTTTTCCATTTTGGAGATAGGAAATCACACCGATCTAGCGAAATCTTCCGGTCAAACTCCACCCCATAAATTATACAAATTTATCCACAAAAACTCTTACTTACAAATTTTTCTAAATCTTTACGTCATTCCACGGGAATATTGTCGACCCCCGAGGACTAATTCCACTGCCCTTTAATATGCATATTTTTACGATCAAACATGCCCATATTCTCATAAGCACCCTAAAGCTAAAATATCCACGTCATAATTTATCTTCATGTCTAAACTTGCCGGCCTAATATCTTCACCATAAATCCATTGGGTATTCTTTCCATTTATATCGAATATTTCTTAATTTATTTAATATATTACACGCGTCATCTATAGTAGTATGCATTGGTTTTTAAATCTTAATTTCGATATCACTATTTTTAATGTGTTCCTACCTCTCTTCCATTACCTTAATTTTTCGACTGCCTCTTGTTACTCCTTTCATTCTGTTCCGGTAATGCCTGTACAAACATCCCATGTCCTTAACCCTCCTCCATCTTTCATGTTCTCAAATCTCACGACACACTTAATTAGTACTAAATGAAGTTAAGAATCCACATCTGAATCCGATAAAATGCACGATACTTGATTCCGCTGTTCCCAAATTAATTCCTGTACATAGCCATCGCATTGCCGATATGATATACCTGTATATAAAAATCCACAAGAATTTTGACTAAACTCGTTGGTTCAGATATTATTTCCAGTAGTAACATTTTATCACTCAAATGGTCCGTTTTTTAATATTCTTTATTACTTATGCCATGTTTTCATGTATCGCAGTACAAAATTTCAATTAATATTTGTTGGGTAATGTATAAGCAATAATTAAACGACCAAAAAATAAACTATGTTCGCAGGCTAATTTTCCCAATGGCCGAAAAAATTAATTCTCACATACAGAGCTGTAAAATTTCCCCTTGGCCCCGCAGGCGTTTTCCGTTTTTGGCCCACTTTTACTTCGATCCCGTAATTCCCCTCCGCTCCACTGGTTCACACCATTCACACCTCGACCATCAAAACTCGACCCAACCTACCCTCCTTTAAACCCCGCGAAATCACCCACCTCCCCATCCAATCGAATTCCGCCCACGACATCTCTCCGAGGAACCCCCCGGAGCACGGTCCCCGCCAACCAGGGCGAGGCCGCGACATCGCCGTTTGGGCGCACTCTGACGACTCAATTGGGCATGGGAACAACGTACGTATGGACGTGTTTGTGAATATACAGACACGTGTGTGTATATATGTTAGAATATATGTGTGTGTGTAAATATTAATATATATATACACACACACACATTAATATATATGCACACACACAAGTGTATGGGAAAGGAACTGGCCCCCCTACCCTGATGTGTGAATTTCACACGCCGTCGGGCTTATTACTGGGTGAACTCTACCATTACCTACCAAATCAACCTTAAGTTTAATTACTGTTATATATATAGTATATATAGTCCTTTTAAATGTTGCTATTCTATTCGTGTTCTATTGTGCCGTCCCAATATTGTGCTGCTCGTGTGTTTCCGTATAATCGATATATATATATATATATATATATATATGTGTGTGTGTGTGTGTGTGTGTGTGTGTGTGTGCGTATGTATTGGTGATATAGAAACACACGAGCAGTATAATATAATGTATATATATATATATATATATATATATATATATATATATATATATATATATATATATATATATATATATATATATACTTATTTATTTGTTTAATCTTTTTCTATTAATCTCATTAATACTTTGTTTTAAGTTGTACTTTGCTTGTTTACTCCTCAAGAAGACTCTCCCGAGCTCTATTTTTCGCAAATGAATTAAAAATGAAATTCAAAATGTAATGAATAGATATTTAAACATGATTTTTATGATAAGATATTCCTGAATTTGATGATTGCTTATTACATAGAGAATAAACCCATGTCAATGTATCGAATAGCTACCTCCTTTAATGCTATTAAATAAACACATGCACTGAGTACGAAAACAAAAAATACCGATGCACTATATGTTATTTACCTCTGTCGGAAAGTGTTCTACAACAATAGCATTTGAAAATCACCCATCATCATAGTATCAAGTCCATGTTATAAGCAAGATTAGAAAAAAAGAACTTCGTCTCGAGGATGAAACGACAACGAATAAAGAACGTCATGCATAATGGAAGGCATGTGTTTCACGTGGAGGACCTAAAATGATAACTGACTGCGGGAAATGCGCAATGTGTATTTCGTTCCAGCACCATTAGAAAAATAGTTTTTCTTCGGGGTTAAGTAATTCCTGAAATTGGGACATTGAAGCAAATGCTCTGTATCGCAATTTACAAAAAAATCATTAAATGGCAGCTATGTTTAATTTTACCGCATTATTCAACCCCTTCGTTTTGCTTTCAGGGGACATTCGAATGAATACCCTCGTCTCAGACTCGGAAAAAATGGGTAATTAGCATAACCAGGGGGAGTAATACAACGCAAACGTTTATAAGCTATTTTTCATAAGAGATCTTAAGTATCACACTATTTTGAACTCAATTTGGCTTAGCCATAACCAGGAGATGCAAGAGTCATTGTGTATTACCTGTTATCTGCCTAAAATGCACGCCGTGGTCTGCTTATTGCGTTTTGGACGTGTGCCGGAAAACTGATGCCGTCGTTCCACCTTTGCTGTTGGAAGAAATTCAACGACGAAGAGTTTCATGCTGACATTGGGGAAATATAAATTTTAAACATATTTTAAAAAGATAGCGAGAGTACAGCGTAATTAAGGGAAACAGATAGTGGCGGATATCGAACCCTCTAACAAAATCTAATCTCAATGACAGGAAATGTTGCAGATGACCATTCAAACCACCCGAAATTTAATTTCGATTTTCGTAAGCATATCAAAGATTACTCAATTTATTCATGTCTTAATATCGTGTATATTCTATCAAAATGTGAGACCTCTTCCCCAAGAAAGAAAATGTCATTCAAACGATTTCTTGGGATCAATAAATCCTAATAATATTTAGAGGATTTTCATACATGCATAAGTAAACTTGTACCATTAGCCAACAAAGTAATTTATTGAATTAATTACTAAGAATATTCAGTCATTATCGAGTCGGTGCTATGACTATCTTCCCGTGTATTTGATACATAACCATTTAATCAAAAAAGATAACTTTGAATAATTAATTAGTAATGTCAAGAAATATTTAAGCATGTTATTTGCCACGTAAATGGAAACTTCTTTTTGATATTTCTTTATCTTGATAGACTTTTGTACCAAAAGCAGTGTCATTGCGTTCTTTAAAACATTTAAAATTAAAAAATAGTAAGAACAAGAGTTAAATCTTTTGAGTTTGTTCGTAAAAACGTTATAACTGAAGCAATGCATCCCCTTAATATTTCTTGAGTGTTACAAGTTTGAAAAAAATAAAAAAAATATTTTTTTTAATTCAATCTAAATTCTACGGTACACTCACGTGTAATTTTTTAATCATTTGGTAATTTAGCAGCTGTTTATAATATATACCTAAATTCTACATTTCGCAACATCTTTAGATAGAGTAAACCTTATGAGGGTAAAGCCAAATTAATTGAATTTCCAAAAATAATGCACGGCAGAGAATTATTTGTTATGCAAATAACCAAAATATAATAACACCGTTTAAGATGGCTATTATTCTTTACACTTTACCGTGAGCTAAGGACATACTTTTACCTATGGGTAATGGTTTCAATGACGCGTACCTGAGCAAGACATTAAATGATTTTATTCGGAGATCATTATTAACTCATCACCTATAATAATATAATGTCATGCCTTCCCACTGAATATTTAGGGCTAAAATCTATTGGGTTTCCAATGGGTTCAATTTCTATATTTCTATATAGGCTAAAGGATAGGATACAGTGACCTGTTTTGATAACCAAGAGATTTCCGCCTTATTACCTCCCAGAATTCAATTTTTGTAGTATAATCAGTTTTTAAAGAATATATTGGCAAAGAGCCCACAAGGTAAATTATAGTTATCATAAAGTCCCTTTCTTTTATAGAGAAAAATAAAAATATTGGAATCGCTAAAATTTATGAAACCATCGGTAAATATGGAAAGAGCCTTAATATTGAGTTTTCAGTGAGAATCACAATTTTTATATTAACCAAAAAATAAAAATCCTTACATTATTATATTACAACAAATAGCATAATGGTGTAGTTATTTATTTTCTGTCATTTACTAGTACCTCTAGTCAGACTGATTTAACTTATCCAATCCACGACACTAAAAAAACTAAGGACAATTAGTGATAACACAGTGAGACAGAGAATACCACTAATTCAGATGGGAGAACAATACGATAAATACACCACATTATGTGAGAGAATTTTTAAACCTACTATAGTTTAATAGCAATAATATTTCCTTCTTGTCTTTGACATACGCCGCATATGTACGTTTAAAATTCTAGGTGATCCTCTCCCAGCCAGAAACGGAGAGTTAAGACTATCGATTAAGACTAAGACGTTTCGATTAAGATTTTATCACCTTATGGTTGATATAATCGAATCTTTAGCTAACGAAAGAAGATTATTCGCTATACTCCCATCAAAGTAAACAAAATTTACAAAACGTCTACGGGTTGCAGAGGATATTAAACATGGTATATTATGAATTTTTTTAAGAAAAATGTCATCCAAGTACCACAGTAAATTACAAACTAGATGCTTGAATTTTTAAATTTGATGAACATTTCATAGGTTCTAAGAAATAATTCACAATCAATATTTTTTCTTCTGACAATATCAGAAAAATATTTCTTCGGCCCATACAAATATTTTGTTACATTATGTACTGCTTAGGATAACTTTTCGCCGCTAATATTTTTTTATCCAATTTGTAGGCAAAATGATCGCACAAAATTATGGAGACAGGTAAACAAATCCTGTGACTTGAAGAAAAAAATAAATTAAAAATTTACAAAACTGCCAATATTTGGTTCGAAAATAAAAAGAATGTGAATATCAATAACATAAAAAAATATTTTGGAATGGCAAAAAATACGTATATGAGGCATCTTGGTTAATATATTTAAGAATAAACATTAGCAATAGAAATAACAGGGAACGTAAACAGGGGGGAAAGAATATATTTAAATTAATATTAATTCCTATTGATCGTAAGCAAACGAACGCAGCTTGCGCATGAATAAACCAGCTTAAATGTATTCATCTGACGGAATTATTTCATAAAATAACTTTAAATTTCCCTTGCAGTTATCAATACGCTCATCATCATACAATCTGTTCGGGAAATATCGTTTCTGTGCATTTTTTCCCAGCCCTGTGGGATAAATTAAGCCTTGAAAAACTTCAACGATACAAAGAACGTATGCAGTTACCTATTAATCATATAATATCATTTACTCTTGAAATTACATAAATAAAGACATTACTACATGGTCACTACAACCAAGGGTAATGGAATACATCCAGTTGAAAAATTTGTTTAACAAATTATATAGTTTGCATATTTATAATATTGTGGTTTTCCTGTCGTCATAAATATAAAATTAGCATCAAAAATGGAATGTGGTCACCACATAACTCTCTTCAGCTTTGCGGTAAAAAAATATTTTGAAGCCAATATCGAATATTTTCATTTTATCACGATGTCCACTAAATATAATCTGAACTCATAACCACCTATCCTTTTTTTAACAATAGGATATTTTTCATTTGACACTGATTCACTTACAATTTCAATGGATAGTGTACCGGAAAATCAAAAAACAGTCACATATTTTACCACTAATTACTTCATATTTTTCCACAGCAATTTTGCGTGTTAATCGTACCAATGTAAATATGGAGATATACCAAGAGAATATTTATTTAACAGAATCAAGATTGTTTCCAACATTGATGATCATTTTATCTTATTTGAAAGCTGGACTAAATATAGGCTATTCACCCTGAGACTATATTCAGCAAGAATATTCTTGAAAAAAATCTATTTAAGATGTTATTAAAAAATAAATGAAAATTATTAACTTGATTCGGTTCCAGAAAATTGTATAAAACATTTTCAAAGGAAGCAATTTAGCAACCAAAAAAGAATTTTAGTTACCAGTAAATATTTTTAAAAATTCAAACGATGGAGATCAAGTTAAAAACAGATTTGCACAGTATAGTATCTAAGTATAAAATACTTATCTAGGCATGCGAGATGAGTTGCTAGTGACAGGATGACCAATAAAAAATAGGTGAACAATAAAGCTTAGGTAAAATAATGGCAACATATCAACTTATAATCATAAAAAATAATTAATTCTCCATATGGTATTCCATTACATGTACTTTCAGGAAAAATGTATTTCGCTCTCATAGTTCCAAAGTCACCGTTACTAAAAGAATTATTAAAACATCATAAAAGTATTCATTTAACCTATCTATAGATCCAGCGTAATACTCGCAAAATTCAATTTTTTCTCACGTGACTAGTGCTAATTCCTTTAATTTCTTATTGCTTATTTTACCTTATCAATCCTTCACTACACCACATCAAAATAACCCCAAATATATGTCTATCTTCTTGTCTCAACGATTTTATTCCTCCTTTAGGTTTCTTCCAATCTACCTACCTCTTCCCTACCCCACCCTGCTTAGCACTTCCCCGTTCGTTTTACTTTTAGTCCACTTGAGCTTAACCTTCCTTCTCTTAACTCACATTTCAAAACCACCAATCATCCTTCTTCAGTTACCATGTTTTCTCACCGTAAAAAAAACACGATACACACCAAAGTTTACATTAGTATTTTCTTTACATCCTTATTCAACATCCATGTCATCAATTCCCTCATATTATGAATGATATTTTGCCTGGCGCAATTCTTCTCCTTGTGTCCCTGCTACTGCGACTATCTTGGTCTTAGTAGTAGGGATACCTTTTCTATTTCGTAGAAATGATAATTGGCGATTTCGACAATAGTTTTTCAGGATTTTGCCCACCATTTTTTTACGTTTAACTTAGCCTTTCTCGCTCTCGGAAACCTCATAATTTTTTTTCGATGTTTTCTCAGTCCGTACCTATCACACTGGTTTTACAATAGCTCAGCAATATCTGTGACCACTTGGCTGACTGACTTCAATAAAGGATCATCATTCGGATATCTGACTGATTTTAAGACCTTCTAACTGACTTTCCATTGTTTCAACAGTTTTCCCCATAACAGTTTGACCCTTTCCTCCTCACACTAAATGAAAAACACAGGTGCGTGTAATTATGGACAATCCTGTCTCTCACTCCTCTTTTAACTCTGCCTATTCGGTCCTTCCATCCACCACGTCTGTAGGTTACGGATGTGTCCTCCCACTCCATTGTATTGAATTAATTAGTTTTATTCAATATACTCTATCCAACGCCTTCTCAAAATTTACGAAACAAACAACTCCCCTTTCTGCACCCAAATTCGCCATTCCATAACCAAACAATCATTTTTATTTCACTTGCTCCCATATTGATTATCCCACTTAGATGCGTGCGAAATCCCGCATATCGTTCTCACGTATTCACATGTGGCTCCCTATCACATTTTAGACGGATGGGAACTAGTACTATCAGATGAAGTTCCACCCTCCAATGAAATAAAATTAAAAACCATAACATGAACTTTAATAATTTCACTAAACTGAATTTATGGAATGTCAGCCCGAAATTAAGCACACCAGGCGTTTTCACTGCCATACAGAAACGTTTTAAGAAGTTGAATTTTCCACCGAAACATAATAATAACCGTTGCTTTGTAGTCGAAATTTTATAAACAGAAGCAATCATGCGCCGCTTTATATTTCACGGCAATTTACCAAACCCTTTAAACTGGAGAGAACGGTTGCTTTCAAAGCGACTACTATATGCTTTCGGTTATTTTCCTATTTCTCTGCCAACATATCCGTCGCACTCCCCTAATTTCTCCGACGACCTGCTCTCTCTCTCTCGGTCTCCCGACTACTTACAGTGATCCGTATTCCGAACGCTTCGACGGCGTAAAGGTGAGAGCAGGATGAAGGATGCCCCGAAAAATGGGCGAGTGGTTTGATGGGAGCAGGGACGAAGAGTGAGAGGGGATAGCGGGTGGTGGGGTCGAGGGGAGGCGTGCGTGGAAGTTAGATGTGGGGTCGTAAAAGGGGAGAAATGGCAGAGGGGCGATTTATGTGGAAGGCTCCGGGCTGTGGGTTCCGTAGGATTGGTTGGGAGGGAATGGATTGGAGTGGGAAAGAGAGGAAAAGAGGGAAAGAGAGAACGGAAAGAGACGGAGACAAGAGGAAAGCTGAAAGACACATTGTGAAATGCAAGGGCTCCGAGATGTAATGCTATAGACAGAGAACAAAAGGCGATATCCAGAGATATGGAGCATGGAGTCGGCGTAAAAGGTCAAGGGTGACCATATGAATGAGGGCCTCTTGGCAGGGGTGAAAAATTACGGTACTGAATATTGGCTAAATGTATGTTTGCACGAATGAATGTATGACTTGGCCTTTTATTATTTTCAAATAAAGAGGACAAGCACTTTAGTCTCATAGAGAGGAAATTTGGACATTTTATAGAACTGAGGGAAGGGAATTTCATTTAGGTGGACAAGCATTTCCCAGGTGGTACGAGAGGAAATAAGGAATGAAGTAATGTTTCACATTTTTAAAGAGAGTCATCGGTCCATTAAGTGATGCCTTCTGGAAATATATTTTTGCATTGTATACAGAGCACAGGAATTTTGTTTTAATGTATCCATGGAGCAGTATAATTTATATGAAGAGATAATTATAATACAGTTATAACAATGTATTCCAGTACCGTGTTAATTCGAAATATAAATTTTGTAAGACATAACAAGATTTTTGCAATACATTTCTACGTAATTACTTTCATTTAAAAATATTAATGACAACTATACTTCTATTACGGAAAGAGAAGTTTTTTATACTGTTTGCCTTTTCAGACATAATGTTACCCCGTTGAGGGGATATTCGACAAGAACGGAGACCTCGATGAAATCAGGAAAATAAAATATTTCTATAGTTGAATTTATCGAAAAAATAGTTTCCCCTTATCGAAATTTCAGGGAAGCACGTTTTATTCAATCTACAAGAGTATAAAATGTGCCGATTCGTTTAATTTTCTATCATGAAAGTGGTTGTGTAGACACCAAAAATTCAACAAATACTGGGAAAGTCTCATTCCAGTTTGAGTGTTTTGTTTTGATTAATTATCCAACAGATTTGACATTTGGACTCGGGAGTTTTTTTCTGCAGCACATGTATTCATTTTTTTGATCAATCAACACATCTACATACCTAAACATGCATATGAATACACAGGAATATTCATATAACGGTATGAATGCATGCAATACACATCAATAAATTTATCACTTATTTACTCTTAGCGATTCCAACATTATCCCACAAAAACAAAAAAGAATTCACTTGGGCCATAAATAATGTGCATCTTAAAAACAGTAATATTTTTGCATAAATTGTCTCTGATAATATTTTAGGTGACCTCTTTCAGCCAATTTTTACAGAACCGTCTACCCAGTGCAAAAATGAATAGCGGACAGATATTCATGACAGGCGGTGATAAGGACGGAAGTAATAGTATTCCTTGGTCACAACAGCATCTTCAGATGTACCCTGGTAATAATAAATGGAACGGAGACATTTTCAGTATTATGGACGCAAATATATTCAAAGTGGAGGTAAAATAAATAGGTGAATTAAAACCATCATGAAGCGTTGCGCTTTACGGAGTGTGAGGGAAATGTATGGGCGTTAATTAGGTGGATTTTGTGACTTTACTATGAAATCTAATGGAAAAATTTACTTGGTTTTCGAATGTTATACATTATATGAAAAGAGGGAAACTTATGGGATAACTCCTACAAAATAGAAACAATCTGATAGAAATGATGTTAGGAACCTTCAAGACGATGATAACGGTGGCAAAATGATCATGAGAATATGGCAGAAAGTTAAACACATATTGAGCACCCTTGGAAAGCGTAGAACTCATTAAAAAACGAAGAATGAAAAAGGCTCTAGGAAGTTGGGTCTTCGAATTTATGCTTCAGACCCTCAAGACTGCATTTTTCAGTCTTTATAGACTAACTCCATTACTTGTATTCATGTACATATAGACCAATCTACGTTGATAATCTAACAATGGCACCAAAAGTTTTCATAGAAGATTTGTCGACGTAAATTCATTCACGTATAATAAAATAAACCTTGTAAACTCAAGGAAGGAAAAGTGAGAGAAACACAACTAAGGTCACTTATTAGAGCGGATGACTTAGATTAAATTAGCGGAATATGAAGCTGTTAAGCTTCCTGGATCCCTAAGCGTTGCCTTGCTTATAATGAACAGAGTCGAGTAGCTGCGAAAATCGGATCGCTGAATAAGCCTGTGATTCAATTAATCACTGTAATTCTGACGATACTAATACCAGTATTAATACATGGCTGCACGGATAACTTCACTTAGACATCTTTTCACGCTGTAAACTTCGCTCCAGGCAAAAATCTCTCATTGGGAAGAGATGTGGCCCCTGA
This sequence comes from Hetaerina americana, assembly GCF_022747635.1. Lineage (NCBI taxonomy): Eukaryota > Metazoa > Arthropoda > Insecta > Odonata > Calopterygidae > Hetaerina > Hetaerina americana. The sequence continues at coordinate 3,650,189 of NW_027287019.1, read as the reverse complement.
CGCGACTTTTTGGGGTGAAGGCAGGAGGAGCAGAAAGGGATGGGAGGGAATGGGTAGAGATGGAAGGGAATGGGAAGAGATTGAAGGGCGAGGTCCTGAGGAGGGGTAAGCTACTACGGTCCGCCGCTCTGATGAAACCACCTCCCGGAAAGCTTTTGGGAAATCTTCCGTAAGGACGTTAGGTCCGCAGGCAGGAGGGCTGGGGAGCATTGGGGCAAGATATGTTCGTCTCTTTGGGCTGAGGGCGGTAGGGGAGCAGCGACTGCCCTTTCTCCTCAACGGTCACCAAGCCCAGAGAAGTGTCCTCCCGGGGACCGCGCGGGGACGAATTCAGGAGAAAGCGGGAGATATTGGAGAAAGAATTTCGCATTATAGAATTGTCCTGGCCTGTATGATTGATACGAGGCCTGTTTGGCTGAGAAGAGTCGCCCTCTCACCATTTCTCAAAGACCTTATTCCTGCGGAAAGATTAGACCAATGGAGCACAAATCGATTGTGACACTCATGCAAACGCAACAAATATGGTTCCCACAGAGTTTTACACAGAATCAATCGCATTGCATTATCTATTAGATATTTTCTTACGTTTCTTTTATTTATGAATGAAGTTAAAATATATGGGAATGCTAATTTTAATTTAGCTCGAATAAAATCTTTTGTTGATAAGTGAAAAAGTGTGTATTGTAATTCAGTAAAATGGATAAAAATAAATTAATGCATCCTGATAAATATTTGTTCTATTTCAGCAAAGGTAAAACCTAAGTTTTATTTTTTTACGTTCTTTGGAAAGAGAAATCCAACAATCAAATGCTGCCAGCATGAAGTTACGCCTGACTTTTAAGAACTCGACCAATCGATTATTATATCATTTCAATGCTTAGATAGGGTGACTATAATCCAGAAGACTATCTCACTAATTTTCTAGTACCTTCGTTTTTGTATCATTTTCTACGAGGGAACTTGTCGAAGTTTTCTCTCAATCAAATAGTTATTAATACTCATGTTTGCTCCCTTCCCCAATTTTAAGAACATTTAAATAAAACAAACAATTGTTCTTTACAATATCACTTGTATACGATGTTTTTTTAACCCTGATTATAGTAGATTATTTGTCTACACTCGAGGAAGGCAATTGTTTGACTAACTATGATATTTTAATTGTAAACTTTTTTAAAAGTGAGCAACGTTTCATTTCTACATCATTGAGAATTTTCTGATCTCTCCTACGATATTTATCGCCATTTTTGAGTTTGTTGGAATTATACTTCACTATTCCTTCAAATACAGCGTTCAGAAATATTTAACAGGTGTATATGTAAATAAATATTTCATAGGTTTGTAAATATGCCAGTGCTGTTAGTTTACAAACTAAATGATCACAGTTTACGTTTAAATTTATCCATAAGGTCATAAAAAGTCTATGTATTTAAGATGCATAATTTAAAATTTCCCTGAGTGAATTTCGCGAATAAATTTTCATTAAAAAAAATAAAGTCATGTCATTGCTATGGTTTGCAGGCGGTTTTGACAATTAATTCCTTGCGCATTACTCGTAAATATGTCAAGTATACCGTGAACATGACATCCGACACTACATTTGACAATCCCACAATTCCGCATACTTCCCTTCACTACGCCCAATATGCCTATCCTATTCCTGCCCCTTCCCTGCTTGCCTAGCTTTCTTCTTTACAAGTTCCTCCCTTTTATGCCATATCCTTTACTTTTCCATCGCCAATCAAACAGCTCAGCATCCATCAGTCTTACCTATTTATTTCTCACAACAATTCCCTCCCCCCCGCCCCAACATACCAAGCAGAGTTCTTTGCTTGTTCTCTTTTCTGCCCATTTTATCTTTTTCATCCTTCTCCAGATCTGCATGACATTTCCCACAAGATAATACGCTTATCTTTCTGTAACGACTGTGTTTTCGTGCCGTAAAAAACCTCGCTCCATATCTGAGTTTAACGAGTCCTTTTTCAAAATTCCTACTCTAAGTACCTGCCATCAATTTCCCCCTCCTTTTGACGAGAGAGTCCACATTCCCAAGCGCAATTCTTCTTCTTTTGGCCCGATTACTTTAAACATTTTGGTGTAAACATTTCCAAGACAGGTAAAATGTTCAACCTGCTCTAGGTTATGAACTTTTATTTTATTACATATTTACTTAGCTTTCTTCTTTCCAAAAAACCGCATAATTGTTTATTTGATTGCAATTATTTTTATCTCATAATTGCACTAACCTCTCAATACGCTAAGCAATAATTGTAACCGCTCGTCTGACTCGTAATTTAAGTTTGATAATCCAAAAACCTAACAGATTTTATAATTTCTCCTCCGCTTTTCATTCCTTTCTGCAGCGTCCATGATTCTTCAATCATTTCCTCTACGTAAACTTAAGAAGAACGTACGTGTAAGATATACACACCTATAACCCAGCAACACCTACCTACCTTAGCTCTCTCCTCAACAGCCCCTATCCCGACCCCATTTGCCACTCTAACAGTAAAGACATGTACACGTTTCGAATAAGTCTTCCATCTCTCTAATCTACGTCTAATTTTTAAAATATATTCAATAATTCTACCCTATTCACTTGGTCAAACAACTCTTCAATATCTACGAAAAAGTCAAATTAATATTATCCTTTTTTATATTCCTCTCTATTAGTGACCCCTTGCTACTATGGTATCACGCGTGCCTCCCCCTTCCTGAAACCCAACTAACTATCCTGTGATTAATTATTTGCTCTCTTTTCCATTCTCTTATTAGGATACGGGGTACCACTTCGGTGGTTGCAAAATTTAACCCATTGCCCAATCCTTCTTGAATATTTTTTTCTCTTATTTGAAGAAGCACCAACCCTAAATGATAATACGAATTATTCCAGCCAAATTACTCACCAAGATATGTTTCCAATTATTCCATATCATCCCTTTCTCCCACGTTTCCTTGAACCCTTAACTAGTTACGCCAGAATGTCATCTACCCCACGGTTTTATTTTATCTAATTTCCATACCTTTTCTCTCACAAACAAGTATGCCAGGTCCTAAGCTATCCTCATTTGCATTATTCTCTTTCCATGACTACGATTGCTGGATAAATGTCTATCAAATGTAAATCCTCAATATATTCTTTCAATCTCTCTCGAATCTTCCAGTCCAATGACGCATTGCAAGACATATCCTTGATTGTTTGCAAAGGTTACCCCTTACTTCGTCCTGCACATCTTTCACCTTCCTGCAGAGTACATTTATGTCTCTCTTTCTTTGTTATACATGTAACATCTCGTGCATTCCATTTTCTCTCATTGGCTTTTCCACCACGCTTCTTTTGCTCTATTAGTTTCCAACCTTAGTCTAGTATTCAATTCTTTACATTTCCTTCTACCTATTTGTGTGTATCCATTCTTCTAGTTTCTTCAACCGTCTATTTTTCCAAACATCTCCTCTATAATTCATGATATATTTGTCCTTTTCCTATTTATTTTTTCTAAAATTTCGTTTGCGGTCTATGGTTTTTATTTTACCCATGTTCCCAATTTTCTACCTTCCCTAATTCGTATTTTTGTCTTCATCTTCCCATCAGACCTTTGTTATCGTTCCTGTTTATGCGTCTACATTCCATTTCCTCAACTGTGTCCCCTGTTTAATTCTCTGGAATCTGACCTCCCACTTAATTTATACTAACGTATGATCTGAACCTGAACCGGCTCCTGGGAAACCGAAATAGCCTAACATAACCTCTCGCTCTTCCCAAATCCGGGACGAAATATTATTTGGTTAAACAAATATTTATGAATCATAGTGCATTTTCTCTTTCACGCATATATTTACCTATCATGCTATAATTTCAGAGTAAAAAAATCATTCGCCTTGAATGGAATTTTTAATGAATGTGTTTGATTTGAATGAGTGATGGAATGATTATTACCATCGGAAATTGTTGAATTGTAAAGTATATTAGCGAATGACTCCGTCTAAAGTTAATGCTGCGGCATCTCCCACAGTTTCTTTGAATTCACCTCTCATGTTGTCCAAACCAAGTGTTCTCGGTGATTAATCCTTGTCTCCTGCAAAACAAACGTTTTTCTACTACAACCATTCCTTGCTGTTTGACAGTAGTCCCAAGTCCATCATTTTCCTTTCTTCTGACGCTGCGCTCCAATTCCATATTTTTATCCAATGTTTCCAACGTCAACCAACGGCAACGATGTTCAAAAATATCATATATAAATAAAAGGCATTATATTTAGCAACCAAAGCGTATACTTTTATGAACTTTGGTATGGTTTTACTGAAACTTTCCTAAAGGTAAATACCCTAATTGTCCATTATTTTTATTAATGACATTAAGATTAATGTCCCTATTTGCTGATGATTAAAAAATATATACATTTCGGCCTAAGAGGAAAAAAGATATACCCTGTAATGTAACATGATCTGAATTACTTAATAATAAACTCATATTATCAATTACACTTCGAGATAAAAACATTGAATCACTAAATGACAAGGATGCTAATTGTTTAGTACAAATACACATTAAAAAAAAATAAAAATACAACAGGAAATGCTTAAATAAATATGTCGGCTCACCCACAAAATCTACTCTACTAATCCGAAAAAGCTCAAGTTACTTGGTTACAGTTATAGGTAAACCAATTGACAAAGAGCTTTTAGTGAACTTATAACTGGATTTTTTCCACGTAAAATATTTTCCGCCATCTAAGGTCACTTCAAAAGAAATTATATATCAAGTCTGACGAGGGTAGTATGACAACAAAGCATATACTTCTACCAACGCTGAATGTAATTCTACCGATACGGCATCTAATGCTAACAGAAAACATATATTTCACTCTGTAACCATGTGTTTCATACGAGGGTAATCAGGAAAGTAGTACCCGTTCGTGAAATAAAGACACAAAAGTAAATATTAACAAACCTAAAAAATTTTATTTGAAAGAGGATACTTTAAACTACTTCTCAACATAATCTCCAAGCAAATTAAGGCATTTGTCATAACGTGTGACAAGTTTCTGTATTCCTGCTGCATAGTCCTTCGCCGCCAGCTCATTGAGATACGCGAGGGACCCATCTTGCACAAATTTTTGCATAATGCAGATGGTGTTTAACAATTTCATGAACAATTGTTCGAGAAACATTGGGAAAATGCTCACAGATGTCATCAATTGTGACGCGCCGATCGTTCCTCACGAATTCGTCAACTGAGCTCACCAATTGGTCTGTAATGACAGACGGTCTCCCCGAACGCTCATCGTCGTGTGTGTTCCCCCTCCCCATGTTGAAGTTGCGACACCACCGCCGAACAGACGACTCGTCCATTACATTGTCTCCATACACCTCCTTTAATTGGCGATGAATATCACATGGGCGAACGTTTCTTGCATTGAGGAATTTAATCACTGCCCTCACTTCACAACTGGCGGCGTTCTCAATTTTTTTAAACATTGTAAACAATCACAGAAACAACACAGGCAATGCTAGCGTCACGCAACTTGGCTCAGAGAAGGCAGACAAGCCACTGAAGCTATCTGACCTCGTCCAGCGGCTACTCGCGTCGTCAGCACTTCATGCGGCACGAACGGGTACTACTTTCCGGATGACCCTCGTATATGTGTAACTCTCATTCTCTTATCTTCTACAATAACCGTCTTACATAAATATTCAAGAAACTCTAAACGACAGAAAAAAAATTTCCTTGAGAATGAATTCCAGCAAGGCGCAAGAAATTATATTTGAATACCTAGGAATTTTAGAGACAATACGGTAAAAAAATGCCAACCTTAAGATGCAAATGTTTTCACATAATATTTCAAGGTAGCTGAATTTGGACAGAAGAATAAGAGTAAGATTCACCTAGTACTCACATGTAATTTAAATTTGCGAAGCTGTACTACAGTACCTATTTCCTCTTCTAAAACTATAGACAAAACCTGAAAAGCATTTTAACTAAGTTTGAAATATTAATCTAACAGAAACTAGGTTATCATTGAATGCCTCCGGCTTAGAGAACATTAGACTCCAGAGTGATATCCCGATTTTTTCCGATATGTCTGTATATTCTCCGTTCTTGAAATAAACAAACAAAGTGGAGACGATAACGTGGGTTTCTGGAAATATCCACGCCTAAGGTGATTGGGCTAAACAAGATCTTTTATAAGAGTGTCTTACGGCAAATTTGGAAAAGCTTTACGGTGGGATTTGTCCGCAGGCGGTGAATATGCTGAAATTTCCGTATTCATCGAGAAAAATAGAGTTCTAAACGATATAAATTACTTCAAGCAGAGATTTTCCACCTAAGAAAATCTAAAAATCTTGGAATGGTTCACGAGTTTTCTAATAAAACCAGAACAGAGCGTGCTCCATGCCAGCTGGCTAGTTTACCGGTAAAAATTCTTATATCGAGCAACTAGGTAAAAAGTGCGGAGAAATATGGGGATTTTTTTCAAAGCATTACCCTGCGTATACTCGGAAACCGTCTAGAATATTTTTTGTACGTACCTTTGAAGAAAAGATGAAGTTCAAAAGCATATGATTTTATGAAAAGTAATCATTACCACTCATGGAATTCCCAATCCGGAAATATGATCTTCATAATAAAGATGAGATATACTTAATGAAATTAAGAATACAAAGTAACTTTCCACTGTCCTTTATTAGCGTACAACTGGTTTCGACGCACAAGCGTCATCATCAGCGTCATCGTCAACCTGATGATGACGCTTGAGCGTTGAAACCGGTAGTACGCTAATAAAGGACAATGGAAAGTTACTTTGTATTCTTAATTTCATTAAAATGAATTTCCACAAGGTTGAGCCAGAAACAATTGAATATAAATGAGATATACTTCCAAGAAAATCTAGTATGCGACATTTCTCCTTTAACAAATTGATAGCTATAAGCTTGTAGTGAAAGTATAAATATTTAATCAATGTTAACGGGATTTTAAGTTACCGGGCGTCATATTCTTATTTATTCATTTTTTTATTTTAGGATTTATCGTTGCAATTAGGTAACTGTCTTGGTGACACTTAAAGATTACCAACCGCACATTTACTATCACCCATGGGCTAGGTTCAAACCACATGATTACATATTACTCACCGTCCATCACCACACTCAATCCATAATCACGCACTCTTCAATTTCACATACCGTTCGAAATCATGCACTGTTAACACACCATTAACTTTTGCCATACAAATTCTAACGCCGTCCACATCACATCCAAACAATATTCTAATAATTACTAAGTACAATAGTATAATAATCACTGATCAATGAAGTTTATTACCCAGTGGCCACTTTACACTTAATATTAAAACTCCTAGAATCGGATGGAAAGGGCTTAAACAAACCTCCAGGGAGCTGGTTCCAATCAACAATAGTTCTGCTTTCAAAAGAGTTTTTTCAAATTTTTTTTCGTTCTTATTTTTATTTTAAAACTGTGGTCGTTCTTCCTTAAAGCATGGTTTTTCTATCTCTTTCCAAAAATCTTCCCACGTTCCGTCATTTTTTATGATTCTATACATCGCGCCTAAAGTACTGCTTTTTCTTATGCTTTTCAAACTCTCCCATTTCAGTATATTGAAAACATTTACATGGGGCCAAATCCAAAAAGGCAATATATTTTCGGCGAAAAAGCTTAATTGAGACTAAGAAATAAGGGCATCATTAAAAAGATAAAACATGATACAATATATATAAGTGTGTACACACCATGAGACATTATAATAGAACATTATCTGACCAACATTCAAAGAAGGAGAATTAGAAAAGGAGCAATCGAGGAGGGGACAATGCTACAGGCTAACGAGTAGACGGATGAAATTATTACACTAAGAAATTTATGCCAATAATAATTAAATATGTCGACCTAAATACTATTCATTGATTCGTCAATTAACTGCAGGCACACGTCTGGTCACGAGATGCAGAACAGAAAAAAATAAAGATACACTTTATATTAAATGAACACTAATTAAAATGTCAATCACTATTTGTTAGCAAAAACATGAACGTTTGTACATCATCAACATGAAATAAATGTACTAATTCCCATCTTAAATCAAACAACTCACTTAAAACAGAAAATAATCATACAGAATAAAGACAGTGGTCTAATTTGAAAGCTCTAAAATACATTCAAAAATTTATAGAAGATTTCATATAATTCAACGGTTAACTGGTCTATTTTACTTGCGCTCTCACCTATCCAGAGAGAAAGCAAGTGAAATAGATTAGTATTTTTTGTTTAAATGTTTTAAATGCCATGAATTAGTATCGCTTTGTCGAATGCACTCGTAAGTGGGTAAAAGTGAATACAGCATTTTCCGAAAAAAACAGGAGTCGTTCAGTACGATGAGGAAAGGAGAAAAGTTGAGAAGATAAGGAGAAAAGTTAAGGGTGAGAGGTCACGCGGGGAAGGCACGACAATGTTCAGGGGAAGAAACGAGAGAAATGGAGCGAAAATAATAACCGCCCAAGTTGCTCTCGGGGACAAGCCGTAAACTCCGAAACCTCCAGGCCAAAATGGACTCAAGCGGGGTGAAACTCTGTCCAGTAATTATAAACGTACTTCTTGTGCTGGGGAGATTTTGGGTATTTGCTGGCCGGCGGGGTCTTGTGTTTAAGGAAAAAATGCTGCCGAGATACGAACCCACTGGATGCCGCTCTTGAAAGTAATACCCTTGCCTAACTCCTAAACTTCTATCTGGCACAGTTGAAGTTCCCCTACTCGGACAAAGGAGAAGTTTTGTCTTGACTCCCAAATCTAGGACGAAGTGCATTCAGCGACTTCTATAGAGGGGACGGGCGGGAGGGGTTTCTTGTGGGACGCAAAGTGGAAGAAGCAAATAAAAAAGAAAGTAAACACTGGATTATAATTAAATAGCGAATTGATGACATCAAAATTTTCAATAACTATTACAACGTGATATTCAGTGAAATATGTTCATAGAGTAAACTTCGGATTGTACGTGTTTGAAACTCGCTAAATTTCTGAACTGATTGTGAGAACTAGATCAAAATTTTTAATGAATATCTGAAGTAATTATATTGATTTTGTGAGTATAAGTGCGTCTAAAGTTGGATAGATGATTCAATTTTGCCCATGTTATATTACTATTTGACAAATAGCAATATAGTTGATGATAAGTGTTTTCTTAAATTCACATAATTAACTGCCAAGGCATACTTTAATTTTAGGTATAAAACGATAAAAAATAATCTTATTTTTAGGGAAACTTTTCCCTGGTTGAGGTCCGAGATATTTTAAAGCAACTCTTCGATACTCAAGCCCTGATGTAAATAATTATTCGTTACACAAGATCTTAAAAGCAAGAGTTAAGATTGAAAGAAATAAAATGACTATGATTTTTAATTCAAACTACCTACAATCATATTTCCTGAATACTGTTGGATTACACGTAGGATAAACAAAGTTCGGGTTAATTTTTTTTAACTGAAAATATGAACCCAAATTGTAATAGCTAATATGAGTATAATGTTTTCCCAAACGTTTCACTCAGTCCTAATATAGAAGTACATGCAAAACTAATCGATGGTATATATATATATATATATATATATATATATATATATATATATATATATATATATATATATATATATATATATATATATATATATATATATATATATATATACCTGTATTATTTGTTTGGTAGTTGTGTCCATCCAAAAACCTACCTTAACCGGTAGATTACCTTAAAAAAAATACCTGTATATATATACCTAGCAAAATATTTCACCAACCACAGATGGAAGCGCGATATAAGAAAGTGTGCCCATGTATTTCCCTTAGTATTACCTACCTGTATAATAATATCAGTTAAATCTCCATGTATTCTAACGAAATGGTGTCAGAAATATAAATAATATGAAATTTTATACGAAGGTAAACACACACTACAAGTTTTCCAGGTTTTACAAGGCATATTTTATATTTAATTAGTATAAATTTCACGAGGGCATGACAGAAGTGGCAATAAATGAAAAGAAATATTCTCTTCCCATCATCAAGCGTGTATCATTATACAATGCTGTAATCCCGAATTATGCGCTTTTAGACGACGTATATCGAGGAGATACACCATCCTGATATGAAGTTCTCTTGTATTCTTGTGTTATTAACGGTGGACACTCCCGAGTAGAGAATTCTGGAAAGGTTTATAATATTGAGAAAGAAAAATGGTGGATGTTTAAACTAACAATAACAGTAAGAAGACCAGTACAAGCCCAATAGCCTTAATATTCATCCTCCTCGTCGATCAGTTGAAAGCATGAAAATCGCAAAAAAACGGGAAAATCAGTTCTAGACAATTTGATTGACGAAAAAATGAAACATTGTTATTTTTATTATAAATACAGTTTCTGGCATAGTCTTGTGGACATGATGAAAGGAGATACTTGGCTTTTCCGCATAAGCAAATATTTATTTATGATCAAGGTTTCTTTTCAGCGTAACATCTTATTATTAAAGCCTGAAGTGGTTACGCTGTAACAAAATCTCGGGCATAAATATTTTTAAACGAAAAAGGCAAGTTTCTTCCTTCATATTAGTGTTTCTTTTATTATTAAAATATTATGTAGTAAACCTAAGTTTTAGGAAATCATTTTCACACTATGATCCACCAACTTAATTAAACCACTGTTGTGTAATGTCTCATATAGAGCAGGAGTTGAACAGACACCTACGCAACATTTACAATCCTAAGGGTCCCCAAACCGCACATTTCGATCACAGATGGGGATGACACATTCTGATGCCCAATGCCAATCTATTCAAAACATCCACCGAATTCGATGAGATTACACAAATAGAAAATCTCCCCTAGTTTTCAACGTGCACAACGCTTTCACGGATTTCCTTAAACATTATCTGAATAGAATCAAAAGTCAATCCATTCCGCAGTTTGTTTCATAAAATCGGTCAATTGTGCTTTGGGAGAAATGATTTTAACGATTATTCTAAATTTATTTTTAAGATAAGTACTTAAGTAACTCCAGTTTCTTAAATTTTACCCAAGCGAACTTCGAGACTGAATGTGCAGCTGTAGTTAATGTCAGATTAAGACAATATTTTGCCAAAGGATAGCAGATTTAGTGATTTTCTATTTGTAAAAAAGGAACACGTGTCAAAAACAACAGAACAGTGATTACGAAAAAGCGTTTTGGGTAATAGGGTTTTTAGAGTTGAGCATATGGCAAAAAAACCCTCGCGTTTACACTCATATGGCACATAAATGATTGCTCATGCAAGGATAATTGCAAAATAATACTCGCATGTGGGGTGGAGTAGAAACCCCTCTTTTAGAAAGAATGAAAAGGTTGTGAATCCTTCTCTTAATGTTTCCAAAATTCTGCCACAGTTAATTCTCCTCTGTGAAATATCTTAAACGAGTGTCAGCACCCAGGGTTTATTGCTTCTTTATTTAAAATTTACTTCTCTCTCTACATATATACAAATCCATGTAAACTCAAAGCGTATTTTTCAAATAGCGCCACAATGTGAAACGTTAGTTCCTGTGCATGATTTTAACGTCAAAATTTAGGTAGATTGCTAGCAAAATAAATCATTGCGAGTAACCGCACTCTGATAGATTGGGCAGTAAAAAATACTGGTTTATAAGTAAAGCCATTTGTTAATTTATGCCGCAACGAAGCTAACTTGCAACTTACCCAAAATTATCCAAACGGAGATTTCATATTGAAGTATCAAGATGTACCACCAAAATAAATTTTACCAAAAATCAATTTTCAGCATTCAACCTATATTGGAGAACTCATCTGGGAAAAAGCCATTTTAATTTTTACACTAAAAATACGACCTTGTAAGAATTTGTTGTTTTAAGCGACAATTAAATACAGCATGGTTGACATCTCAAAATTGAAGTACAAAAAATATAAAAGGTATATCTTTGGCCAAAATTTTAGAAATGATAAGAATATATTATATTCCTCGTCAAATTTCAAAACTTAGTACCGATGAATTATCAACATTGATTTCGGGAATCTTCCGAATACGCAGCCTTTATTGCGTAGAAAGAAAAGCCATAATTCTCCCGCACACTACTTCCCATTTCAAGGCTAAAATTAACCACCACAACGGACTTTCATAAGGAACGAGGGGATGGAGCTGGAGGCACTTTATTCTGTCCGCTGTATGGGTTGAAATTTTGCGTTTATCCCTCTCGCGGAAAGCGGGCTTCCTTTCACCCATCCTCGGCCGTCTCTCTTTAACCTCCCTCGCCCATTCAATCGCCGGAGGAGAGCCGGGAGTGCTGGAGGGGGGCCTATTCTTAGCGGGTAAAACTACAGGGTCAAAAATAGACCCACAGAAACGCCCACGAGTGCCGAGGAACACGCCTACTCCTCTTAAAAAGACTTCCCCGGAGGAGTGACTAGGAAAACTCCCCCCGACCCCCCCTTCCCAAACATTCCCTCACACCCAGCCAGTTTCCCCTCCGAAAACATGAGCCTACATGAACAGTGGCTTTCCCAGCCGCCGGCGGTCTCCAGTGATTCGTATTACCGGTGAAATATGTTGAACGGTGGAGTCTAATCGAAGCAGGAGCACCAAGAACTCACCACATGTACGTGGGGGCAGTTGATGGGGTCGCCGAGAATGCGGTCGACATATGCTAAAAGTGACAACGAAGCCACATTTGTCATGGACTTCATATCATTTCTGGAATTAAGAAGTATCTATTTTATTCAGAAAAATGTTAAATTAATGACGAAATCAAAATTAGCCAACTAATACGAGAGTGCTCTGAGAAATAGCTGTACATTCATATAACACGACTGGAATCTCGGATTTTCCAGGTGACGGATATGATAACAGTTGCTTATGATGAAATCAACTGATACGCTCCTACGTAAATAAATTTCGCAAAGTCATCTCCTAAGCTTTTCAAGCAGGAAATATTAAATACAGACGATATAAAAATAGGTGCGATAAAATTAGATATTAAAATCACACTGAATTAGCAAGTATAAATAAAAGAAAAGATGAAAAGAGTGAAGGTTAAAGAAGAAGGGCCGAGACCCGAATACTAAAGTTATCAAGAAAACACAAACGTTGGTCGATCATACAACAAATTGCTAGGTTATATACTCAGATTCCAGGTATTTTCGGAACTAAGAGACAAGTAAGCCTTTGGAAAAGAAGCAGAATAATTTACGGGTACGATGTGTTTAATTAAGTTTATAGACAGGTACAATAACAGACAGAATCTTTGTAGCGAATAGCTCTAAGAATTTCGAATTAAAACCAAGAATATAATGCGTAAAACCTTGCGGATTTCCCAACGTAAATTCTTAAACGAATATTAATACGAAAATCCATATTCATATTCCTCTTACGTTATAGAAATGAAGGCCAAACGATCGAGCGTACGTTCTCTGAAGAAGGCAGGTAGTGAATCACAATAGAATGCTTAAATAAAACCAGTATAATAAATCAATATTTTAAAAGCATGTTTAGGATGGATACCTGTGTATCAACAGTATTATCTGAGCTCCTGGCAACTGCATGCCAGACATCATAATGTCACAGAAAGACCAAATTGCATATTAAATAAGTCCGTGAGTGAAGGAACCAGTACTCGGAGACTGAAAGATGTCTCTCAGAAATCCAATCTACAAAGGCGGCGACCACGAGGATCCGAGTAGTCACTGGCAGATTTCTCTAACGCTGGCATGCCGAATGGATTAGGTAGCCACACGATGACGCCCTATCATCAGCACAGCATAGTGGTAATGTGGATTGAGTATTTGAAGACATGAAGAAAGTCTTTGAAAAGTCCCGCGCAACCCACTGAAAGATACACAACTACACTGCTGTATAAACGAGAAGACAGTTAACTGAATATGAAAATTCCTATCGTATTTTAAATAATAAGTTGTAGTAAAAGGCTTCAGCTGGAAAAGGTAGGTTTCACCTACGGTGGGCCATAAGGAGGTGTTTTTGGCCTCCTACTTATCCTAAACTGCATCAAAGATATAAAGTACTGAATAAATGGAAGCGTAATAATTGTGATACTGTTTTGGATGTTACTTAGGGGAATTCTGTCCATTATGCAGATATCAGAAATACAGAAATTTCACAATTAAAAAATATCAACGACCATTTTTTCATTATGATGACTTTGTAAGTCTAAACCTAGATCGTGGTTAATAAAATATATGTGGAATAACTAAGTATTTCTTTTCCGATGTGAATCGCTTCCACAAAGTGACGCCTCAAACCATTCCATTGACCATATTTTCAACGCTGTATGGCATCATCAGGTTGTGATACCTGATTCCATTCTTTGTGCAAAGGAAGCCTTACGTTATTTGAGAACGGCACCATGATATACACGAAGATAAATTCGCTAGATGACCACGGGAAACGTTGTGAACAATTTAAACAGTACTTTGGATTCATGCAAGAAATGGGGCTTAAAATTAAAAGTAAAAATATAAAATAACGACATATAGGGTAAAATGAAGTAAATGATTTTGAAGAGTATGATAAAGATAATTTCAAGAGGGGCTGCTATGGTGTTTGATAAAAAGTTCGATAGAGTAGAGAAAGGAAGGCGATTAATAGAGGAACTAGAGTGGATATGCCTGTAGGTACGAATGGTGACGAAGACTATTAGAATGATACAGGGCACTCTATTCCCTTAATGTCACTGATAAAAATCATCAAAAACCCCAGTCAAATAGGCAGAGTGGACCATTCGTAGAAGACAATCTAGATAGGCTAAAACACAAACAGATTCGCGTCTACACCAAAAAAATACTAAAAACAAGAAACAAATCCGGCCAATGAACATTGCTGCGAGGCACTAACCTCGAACACCTTACTTTATTTACTGAGTTTTGGTGACCTATGACCCTATTCCCCATTTATTGCAGGGAACGGTGCGCACGCTGTGTTAATGATTAAACATGCTGCATTGTTATGGCTACACGGCAGGAAACAATGCGAATGTACGCCTCGTAATTCTCTCAAGGTAAGATCGCTTTGGGGTAACTACCTTTGGCCCTTCTTGGAACAGTTTTAATGGTTGACTGGAAATGTGTGTTCAGCAATGCAAATCACGCCGTGGAATGACAAAACCTTTTGTCCAGCAGCTCAGTACACACTGCAATTGCTTTATGATGGGCCGGAAAACTTTACGGGCGTCTCTGAACCGAATCAACAACGGAGAAAATAGAAGCCAGAGAGAGAGACTCAGAAAGACAACTCTCACAGATTAGAACATCCACATCTGTTTGGTATCCTGCAAGCCACCATTATGCTGATGGCACTTGGTAGTTACATGAAAGGCATGCAACAGTTCGTTTAGCTATTCTCAAATGTTAATATTATATTAAATAGCTTAGTATTTCAGATAATTGTAGCAATGCTTTTTACAGTGATATGCACAATGGTATACCAGATAGGGGTAATTTTTTTCCACGCAAGCAAGTCGAGCGGTTTTCATCAAAAAGAACAATATAAGAAATTGTAAGATGAAACTATAGCATTTAAGGCTATTGTTTTAGCATGTCTAGTGCTTACAAGTAAGTTAATACGTAATGCCTAGCACTTTGTCAAAAGTTATTTTTTGGACGGATATTACAACATAAACAAAAATCATTTTGGAATTGCAAGATATTGAATAGCAAAGGTCCTTCTTGCCTAAATCATGAATGTATTACTATAGTTGTAACGAAATATTTTCAATGGAGTAATCCTTTACAGTTACTATGATTCTTTATCATTCGTGAGAAAAACGATATCACGTACTGTCGTCACCACACATTATCCTTGGTTGGGAAAAAAGATATTGGTAAATAAGTGAAGTATTTTGCCATTTTTAAAACGGTGTGGAAGCTCATAATGACATCCTAAGGTTCACGAACTCCCGCGGAGGATTTTTATGACAGCCAGAGTTTAAAACAAATGAAGGCAAGACCTAATCAATTTCATGGGCTTTACAGATATATAATAATTAATACAATATATAAGTATACATCATGAACAGTGAAGTTTTATCAGCAGAAGTAGCAGTAATTATTCAACAAATTTGATGCAACTTTAAAATGAATTCTGGCACAAAAGGAAGGAGCACGTCAAAGTATCGCTTTAAGTAATTATTATTTAGCAATAAACGAGGCATTTAGATGAAATTTTCCTGTAGATTAATTGATTCTTATATACATTGTTTTTTAAATTGCTGTTATTTATGTTGATTTTTTGTTCCAGAAAAGCGTACGTCCATGAAGTTGAAGACAATCACTCAAGGACGGTGAAGACATTGGGGAACCTTTTTCCTATTCGATCATAGATCAACCATTCAAAAAAGCCTGATTAAGACTAATCTTAGAGCAGTGTAGTGTAGGGAAAATTATTCATGAAGAACTGCACATGTCAAAGGTGTCAGCACGCTGGGTTCCACAGCTAATGACTCCTTTTCAGAAGCAAAAACTGCGCGACCTGTCAAGGGAGGTGATGAATCTTTTAGATCAAGACGAAGAGAATTCTTTTGGTCGCTAGGTAACAATGGTTATATCTTGTACCCATCAGTACGATCTAGAGACCAAAGAGATGAGCTAGGAATGGAAGCAAAGCGACTCAATTTTTCCGAAGAAAATATGGTGCAGAAGTCTACAGGGAAGGTCATGCTTCGTTTTTAGGGACTGTCATGGAGTCATCTTAATATTCTTCCTGGAGAAGGGTCAGACCATCTTTGCTGCTTATCACTGCCCACTGATGAAAAAAATTGGTGACGATTTAATAAAAAAACGGCCTGGTACGATCATCAAAGGCATCCATCTTCGTGCCGAAAATGCACTTGCTCACTCGCCGTGATGTGCGGTTGAAGAATCAAAGTGAAGTGACCTTGCAAGATTGCCACATCTGCTCCATTTTCCCGATTTCACCCCAAGCAATTTTTGCTTATTCCTAGAACTAAAAAAATTTTGAAATTGGATATTTGACAAAACAGGACGTCCTTTTACAGATGAAACAATTGTTTTCTATGAAATCTGCCTAATTATATATTGATAGCCTTCGAAATGTTAAGAAACACTGGCTGAAATGTATAACTGTGGAACCTGATCATGTTGAGAAGTCTCATGAATAACAAATAATGATTAAATTTCTATTTTAATTATTTCCCAGCAATTTTAAAAGACTCAGGGAGATGCCGCAGGCAGTAACTTTCAACGGAGTCATCCGCTTTGACCGGGATTCGAACCCGGATCTCTCGATGTCCAACCGAGTGCTTTAGCCAGTTATGCTATCGAGGCGTCTTCTTAAAATTCCCCTACCAAACTTACAGGCTCTGAAATTGTTGCATTGAGATCCTAGCAATGATGGAAAGTGTACTATACCCCCTCGTATGAAAACAAAACATTCTAAGGTCTGATATTAATGATATAGGCCACCAGAGAAACTCCCTGACTACATCGCACCTCAATTGAACACTTTTTTATAGAAAGATCGAAGAAGATCCAATGTCTCGGGACTGAATACTAGCTCACATACTCCCCCCTGCTAAGGCGGCGATTGTAAGGTCCGAAAAAATAAATAACTGATCTCCTTACATCGAATTACATACGGTGAATTTTAGAATATAGAATACCTGTATCTTTAGAAATATAATGGTAACCCTCTAAAGCCGGAACATTCTCTGCCGTTACCAGCACGGGTTTAGGAAAAGCAGCATAATATATCAATGAAATTGGTATTTTTATTCGTAAAATCTTGAAATTGGGAAATGTAGGCACATTTGTGAATCATATATTTTTACTTTTAAAGAAAGTCTGGCTTAGAAAACATTAAATAATAAAAAAAGAGTCGGCGTAACAAGAAAGTTAGAGTGATTAAGTTGAAAGATGAATTGGCTCTCCAAGAGAGCTAGATAGACCTTGACATTTACAAAGGCACAAGACACGTTAGTTTTTTGCAATATCAAGGGAATAATTATAGGACGAAATTATATTGGTAAATTAAGCAGGCAGAATAAACAAATATAAAGACATGCTATCACAGGTTTAATTACTCGTAATAGGTCTCACAAAACACAAGCCTAAAAAACTGAATCTATGTGACTGACAATACAATACAAACCAAAATAATAAAATGTAACAATTTTGTGACACATCCGCTATTGCATAATGCATATATGTGTCCCGAACGTCTTTTTCTCTATTTGCTAATATATATTAAATTTCATGAATTAAGCGATATATATGGATGCATCCGTGATGCCTCAACACGATTCGCCATTCGCCCTTACGGCAACTTGCCGAATATTGCGCAGATAAGGATTTAATGTTCCTTGAATATGTAATGAGTTCTATTAAATTTCAGCAAAAGTAGGAAAGAATAAGATAGTTTTCTCAAAATATGGCTATAAATACAAAAAAAAACAACTCAATACCCTATGAAAAATAAACAATAACCCACTATTGTGTGAAATTTCTTTTATATGAAACGATCTCAAAGAAAAATTATTTCGAAACACCAGATACAGGGTACGATTGGAAATATTTATCGGAAATATAAAGTAAGCATTTTTATTATGCAGCCCGTGAAACCTACTCATCGTGTGAATAGAATTCTCAAACGAGGTTTGTATGTCTTACCACAAGCTTCTTGAATCGCAATTTAAAAGATGTGGTTAGTATGCCCTCAAGTCTGAATTCAATCGGAAGGCGGACGTGGTAAAGGGAGCGAGTATACCTAAAAATTAATCATCGTATTGCAAAATTTGAGTCCCTGATTGAATACAGATCCATATTTTTAAGTCATCACAGAATGCTAACGTAGGCACTGAGTTTCCCGCGAGCTTGTTTTCGCAACTACCCAAGAAATTGTGAAAAAACATTTTTTTTCACTCTTTCGAATCTGAGGTTTCCACAAAAATCCCCAAGCAAAATCTGATGGTGAATAAACTATTTAAAAAACATAGGCTTAAAAAGCATTAATAATGATGTAACATAGCATTACTTACCTAGGAAAAGATCACCAGAACCAGGAATTGATCCACCCAATATTCTAGATAATGTCACTGTAATTCCCTAGGAAAATGTCATTAACTTTGAGGTTCGTTCCTAACCAAATAGCAAGAGAAAACGAGGTCAAGTATGCTCCCTTATTGAAATCTTGAGGTTATTGCTTTCATATCTATGTCAGAGACTTAGATGTTCACATTTAATCATAAGTACTATTAAATTTGCATGGATCCAGATAAAACAGATAAGTTTCACCGTATAAATAGATATCTTCGACATGGTTGAAAGAGAATGTCGAATATTATTTATCCCCTTGTTTCAGAATGAAATGGTAACTTTACCGAAAACGCTTTAAATAATACATAAAAACCTTATTTCTTAACCACAATGAAATTATTTATTTCCATGAAAAATATAGTTTCTCACTATATAAATTCGTTTATCAAAGAAAACACATAAAAACCTCACCGAAAATAGCAAAAATGAAGCAATTTTTCGAATTAACTAATTTACCCTTTATCGAGCATAATTTTTATTATAATAGTTTTTTTGGCAAGGTTACCTTTTTTGCACTTTTACTTAAATTTGTTGTTTTTAATGGTACCCTCGGCATTCGTAATTTTCTAGATCACAGCATGGAGGAAATATGTAAATTAGAAATTTCAATAATTTGAGCGTCTCCGTGGGCGAATAGCAAAAAAAAGTCCATAAGGTATTAAGAATGTATTAAATTCCCATAAAAATTGGCAGATCATGAGCCATAATTTGGAAATGATGATTTGACATGCGATTCCCAAATAACACCCCTAGCCCATAAACCATGTGCCAGGCCATAATCAGTAGAAGTAGATGGCGTGAATTCCGGTGACCTCACACTTTCGACCCCACCCTCAGCTGACCCCGCAGCTCCCCCTCAAAAATATTATAATACTCTGTTCATCCACAAAATACTATTAAAAACTGAACTTTCCACGATACACATAATGGTACTATGAAAAAATGACCGAGAGATGGGAATGAACATCTTAAAATTAGAGACTAAGTATACATCGCAGTATTAATGCTATAGTGAATGCTTTTTCGATGAAGATTGGCATTCAAATCTCCCAAAAGTTAGTCCTCCCAACACGTCTGCTGATATAACGCCGCCAGAAAGAATAAAAACAAACTTGGAATAAATACGATATTCATAAATAAATGAACAATTATGGTATTATACATGTGCATATACGTGTGTACACATTATTTAAACATTGTAACATTGTAGAGGTAAAGAGCAATTGCAAGCAAGAGCACTGCAAAGGGTAAAGAGCTTTTCATAGCTTATCAAAGCAAAATTTTAAATAAAATTCAACATTATTAAGGCAACTAAAACTAAGAAGCCATGTCTTGAACTGGCAATGAGCGTCACGGTCATTGCCCAGTATTCCCGTAGTCCCCTTCGTGCTTTAGCTGGTCTCGTAAAAACCAAGCATTTGTTAAATTCTGCCAGAACTTCTCAAACAGTCAGGGAAGAGTCACAGACATCACAATTTGGTGGAATCCTTTCTCCATATTAGGAGAATTGCTTGCGTCAAGGACCAGCGGATATTCCTTAGTCAGTGAAGTCTCACAACCTATTTCTCAAAAACTATTCACAACTTCGCGACGCATTCCGCCACTCTCCTAGCGCTTGCTGTGTGTTTCAAACATTATCTTCACGACCCGTAACACCTTGCAGCTAGCTCATCTGTACAGGCCTATAATACGCAAAACACTCCGTACAAAACGACCGTGAACAGCAGAGTGACGTGTCTTTTACGTAGGATTGCCGTTTCTATAAGTTTTAAAGAAACCAAGGAAACAGATGAATGCAATGTGAGATGAATCCATTTTTTACACAGAAATAGCAGAAATTACATCTTAGACAAAGAGTCCAAAGTTCATTACCCATTATTTTGAAAAAATATAGAGAAACTTATTGGAGAATTTATGTATGCAAGATAACACAGGGTGGTCAGAAAATGGGCATGCTCGTATATGTCGTTAAATATTTACAAAATATGACAATATGCCATAGAAAATTACTCCACTTATTTATCAGCTAATTATTATAACGCAAAGCATTTATTTTGGACTAATTATTGTAACTTAAATGCGGCGGAGACATATAATGACAGAAAATACCAAAAAAGTAGTGTCGATTTTTTAGACGATCGATATCGATATCTAAAATGTTTATGGACAACATCATTACCATCACAGCATTATCATCACATCGATATACTTATTAACTTTTCATGTTCATTCTATTTCATGCCAGAAAATTTCAGTGTTATGCAAGAACATATGACAAGAACATATGACAGTGTGCAATGGTAAAGTGAAGGAAAATTTGAGTGAAGTCAGAGATATTTAAGCAAATGACAACACAATAATGAAAGGCTGTCGTCCAATCTTCGAATTACTTACGATTGTTATGGTCTTAAAAGAAAATGAAAAACTAATAAAATTCATTCTTCAAAAAGCGGTATTACAATTAACGTTCAATAGAAAACACAAGAATAATTTAACGTCACATAACAGCCGAAAGAAATGGAATATTTTGTTATTTTTGTAGTTCCAACTAAACTTGTTTATGCTTCCAAATTTTAGAAAGACATGTGACGGAAATGAATATTTCTATTTTCAAACCGCGTATCCAAAATATTTTACCTGGTTTCCCACTACGCAAAACGTCGAAGTGATAACTATTAAAATATATTGTTTTTCACCAAGTCCGCAGAAATCTTTATGAACCTAAAAAATGTTTATACTTTATCAACAATATCAAAGCATCATTTATGTTCATATATGTATGCATTAAAACATTTTATTCCGGCACAGTTACAAACAGGAAAGTTAAATGCAAAAGGCTCAGCTATGCCTAACAAGGGATTATCGTGGAAGATTTTTAATTTTCAAAACAATAACTTAAGAAAAACTTGACGCATAACAAACAATATTTCAGGTTTCAGCGGTCATAGCAGATAATTAGATAAAAAGATATCTTCTATTGTACAGCATTTTGCAAATATGAACAACACCATGTCAACATTCGATTACATCGATGATGCTTCAATTAAAAGGAAGAGCTAAGCCTTTAAGAAAATTATCCATTACTCGTACGATCAATTATATAATAATCGACAATTCTACAGGGAATAATCTCCCTATATGGGTTAAATAGTAACTAAGAACACTAAATTCCCGCAAATTAATTTAGCTGATGCAAATAAACTTTCATGAAATACCCCCAGAGATTCCAAAATATATAAACGTATTATGTTTGCGAAAATTGCACTAATTTCGAAGCAATTTCATTGAGTATGTCCAAGCAGGTCTATCGAAAAGCATTTTCACAGCGGTGAGCAACATGAGTGACGACCTCAGTGGAGTTATTAAGGCAGAATATTGATTTACTGCGTAGAAAAGACAGTAAATATATAATTGCCATAGCCCAGTGGAATATTAAGTATGACAGCCACGTTACTCACCGTGGTCAACTTCCATTTACTTGTGACAAATTACTCTATATCTCGACTTCCTTTTCCAATTAAACTTCTAACTCCAACTTAATTTCATGGGTGATATTCCTCAACTTATCGAGTAAGCTGCTAAACTTGGAGATAAACCTATTTGAATATCCATAAATTTAGTTACTTTCCCCGTTTAAACAAATGAAATAATGGAAAAATAATCCAAAATTGATTCCCCACAATTCTTCACCCGAGGATAAGTTCTGAAAGCAATGAGCCTAAACTTCAGCGAAGAGATACGTTTTACTATGAAGAAATGAAAAAATACGCTTCCAAAACAAACAATAATTTACATGAATACTATCCAAAGAGTAAATTACTAAGAAACATACGGTACTTAAGACTATTTAAGAAAATATTCTGAAGTAACTTCCTCACATAACACAACGTACCAAAATACGTTTTTGAAAAGGTTTGTCGTGGATTAAGAGTATGACATATTCATTTGTAGTGCACTGTATTTAAGTTCACCTCATATATTTTCCTAAAATTAATCAGCATATTCCAGGTATGATTAATAATCACCTGTACATCGCGAATGGCTTAAACCGTTGGTTAAAGAGGTCCGAGAACGCAGACAATACAGGACGCGTGGCTGGCCCCGGAGAGTGTGTTTCGAGAAAAGATGCGAAAAAAAGCCCCGGCGCTCTAAGAGAGTAGCGGAATAACAAAAACGCGATGCTGAAGGAATAAATGCAGGTGTCAAGAGGACGACCCGCGGATGGAGAAACGCCTCACAAATGACAATAACAAGGACTAAAATAGCGAGGGGGTACCATGAGTGTCGGGCTCATCAACGGCGGGAGGGAATAGGCCCCCTTCCTCCGATCTCCGAGCCCGCGACTCCCCCTCTCCCAGGGGTGCGTGGGGAGCGCGTCGACCCGCGCGAGCGGAGAATGGCATCATCAGGAAAGAGGCAACTTATTCGCTGGAGTAGAATAACGAGCGTCATGGAGTGAGGCGTCAGAGGAGGAGAGACATAGCACTCCCCAGGGAGTCGCACTTTAGCATTCTACACCCCTCGAAGGAATCTACTTGTACGAGTGTCCACACTTTCAAACCGACCAAATCTACGGTTGAGCTAACGTTAACGCTAGTTGCACACAATAGAGTTAAGCAATGCTCACCTACTACTATTCCAAATGACAAGTCAAATTACACGTTAACAGGGTAATAGGGGGTTCAGTTTCTTGATCCCTGCCTATAATTTCTCAGGAAGAACTGGCAACCGAAAAATTTACCACTGCAATGAAGATGAGGGTGCTCAGAGGAGCCACCTGGAATCGACCCGCGCGAGCGGAGAATGGCATCATCAGGAAAGAGGCAACTTATTCGCTGGAGTATCCAGGGCCTGGATAGGATCCAGGGCTGGAGTATCCGCTGAAACCAGGGCATCCAGATAAGAAAGCTCAAAACTCTAACTACCTGGCTCCGATGAGTCAATTTTTCTATTTAACGATCTTCTGGATGTACTCGTTCAAGAATCCATAACGGAGAAAAATATTTGGTTATTCTTTTCTTGGTGAAATTATCAGATATAATCGGAATTTATTTTAATTAGTCAACTTACGCCAATATGAATAACAATATTTTTATAATACATTAGGCATCAATCGTGCTGCTCATTTGTGATTTTTAAGAATTGGAGACAGAATTTATTTTACATTATCCTGAAACACACATTATTTTATACACTAATGGTACTCGGGCTGCCTACATACCGGGATAGGAGAGGTCAAAGACAAAAATTGGAAAAGCCAATCAATCAATATATCCATTGGAATTCACACAGCCAAGGAGATATAGTTTACCACATCTAATTGACTCAAATATTTGACCTATATACAAAATATAGGGCATCAAGTCCTTGAATTTCCCCGAATTAACGACTGCAAACGTCTACACAAACCGCAGCTTCATCGTGTGAGAACTCGTAGAAGTAGTAGTTTTGAGGGGAGGCGACCGACGGTGAAGGTCATTTTTGCCATAGGGAATGGAAAGGAAAGGATGAAGGGCGGAGAGAAACCCGGCGTCGGCATTAGCCTACTCTTTAAGAAAGGCGCCAAGGGGTCCGCAGTTTAACGTCCCATCCGACGGACGGCGTACTCACTCAAAGTGCCCTCCACAAAGCACCTCAAATAGGGATTGAGATACCTCTGAAAAATATTCAACACCGCCGGGATTTGAACCCGCGCCCTGTGTGAGAACTCTCTGTAATGTTTTCGTAAGAGAAAAAAACGTAATAACATTATGACACTAAATGTTTGTATAAAAATAAATGTAGATATTTAAAAAAAGTCATACACATATTTCAAATATTTCGTCAATTGAAGCTGACCTCTAATGAACTAGAGCAACGGCACGGGGGAAGAAGTTGCATGTTCCAGGAACCCCCTGATTTAGTACAGGTATATAGAAAGGAGAAGCGACCGGAAATTTCATCTTGATATAGCCATACGGGTTATGTGAAATCAATGGAGTCCAAGCAACGTCCCTAACTCCGCGAGGCAGCTACAAAGGCATTTGATTCCAGGGAAATTGTCATATAAAGTGATTGGATCAAGTCAAACATAGTAATGAGTAAATGAGAGGATAACATCCCATTTCGTTTTCCCATTATAATATAAAGGGTGGTAGCATGTGAACAATGAATACTGGCAACCACAGGACAGCACATTTTTTGGCAGGTGTTGTCCGAAACGTAAAGGCTCTTCTGAAAGAAAGCCAGGAATTTTCTAAAAGGAATGCAATACCTCTCAAGAAAATTTCTGCACGGACGATTTAGCAGCAAAGCAGACCCTAGGGCTTGAAATCATTGAACGATGTTTGAGTCAGAAAAGTAAAATGATGTTGATAAATAGAGATAAAATAAGTATATACATTAGACATATTTGATGTAAGATAGATCGATAACGGGGATAAGGTACCACTGATTAAGTCATTATTAATTCAGGAGATTGGTGAGAAGGACTGGCAACGTTTGACGCAATACCAAAAAGAAAGCTTGAGAAGCAATTAAGTTACAATAAGTATATTTCAACATAAAAAGAGCATGTTGAAATATTACAGCTGAATTTCAATTATAAGAGTTAGAAAAAAATATTTCAAATTTCAAAACGAAATTGCTTTTGGATGCCATTTTAAGAAAAAATGCCAAATTCGTCCAATATAAATGAATTTAAAACTCTTTTAAATTTTACAAAAATACAAATATATGCCTTTCCACATTATAAAAACATACATAAACCATTTACTTACTATTTAGAACAAATATCACTTAAATAAACAGAAAATAATGAAGCCCTTTCTGTTTTTTGTAGTATTTCAAGCATCAAACATCTCATTATTTCCAGAGTAACAAAGATGACGCAATGCTTGAAACTATATAAGTGCGAACAAAAGAACTGCTACTTAAGGAAGCATAAAAAAACACAGAGTTTTTGTGCTTATTAAATATACTCTCTCATATACTGGATTATTCGTTACAAAATACTGGTATACATTTTATATTTGAAATAAAAACGAATTTACTCAGAGGAAATACTTTAAAGTTTTATTCCGCTGATCTTAATTAATTTCCCGTCAGCTGCAGACAAAACAGCTGAAACAGTCAATGCCTCTCGATATGCCATGTGCATCTTGCCGGGAGCATATCCCGCGTCGCATGAAATTTCATATTGAGACCGCTATTCTCATTTACCATAGATATCGGCCAGTCAACCGCATCACTCGTCAATCGAAAACAGCTGTCTCAAACCAAAAGCTATTGGTACGACATTGTAAAACACGTTACTAATATAAGCGGGGAATAGAAAAATCCACATGATATCGGCAAGAATGTGTTTTATTTCGACACACGCCGCGAATGTGCGAAGAACATCGCAAGTCTATTCATCATCACTGAGGAAATATTTGTAAAAACGTTTGGTTTTATCATAACTGATTGCTCAATTGCATATAAAAGAGTTTTAAAGAAATCCCCACGTATTAGTTTTATGCAGTTAAGCCATATGAATAAAATAGCTAATTTGAGTAAAGCTTTGTAAAAGAATCATTTGCTGTTGTATTAGGTTAGTGTATCATTCTTTATACGACGTATAAAAAGCAAGTAACTAAAAATATTCTCTTTTTCAATAATGCACGTAAATTTATTTATAATTGATAGTCAATTCTAGCGCAAAGATATATTCTGCCTGGTATGAATTGATACCATGGAACTTAGAGAAGAGGGGGACTAAGTTAAGGGATTTGGGATTGGAATTGGAGGGGCGTGAAGAGAGAAGCAAAAGGTCAGATGTCATCCAAAAGTAGGGGCGGGAAACACAACTGGGATAGCGGGAGGAGTGAAGCTTAAGGAGGAAAGTTTGGAGAAAGTCCTCCCGAATCAAAGCGGTAAACCTCCTGTGGGTCAACTTTACTTCGTCCAATCTCCCATTTTTTTAAAAGTATTCGCCCGAAATAGATTTTTCCCGAGTTCATCGTCCTTCATTCTCATCCCGGTCCTCCCCTCGCATTCCCTCGTCATTCACACAGACCATATTTTCCGACCTTCCTCCTACTCGCGATGCCATAAAGTGTCCACAACACTTAACTCCGTTTGCTCTACCTTTGCGACGGGGACCACTGACTTCGACTGTTAGAAGGAGCCAATTAGAGATGAAGAGTGGCTTTTCTGGGTACTTCGTGACCAATGCTTCAGTACTCGAAGGTCTTGTTTTTATTGTTGCCTTGAATGCAGCTCTTGTTTCTTTTTTCGAGTTCCTACTCAGCGTAATACGTTGTTATTTATAAGATAGGTCACTATGAAAATCAAATATGTATTTGATACTGACGACAAAGACAAGTAACAAATTGAACCCTATCAATCTCAACCAAGTGAAATGCTGAAATGCGCATCTTAAGGAACTAGAAATAATTTTATATATTGACTAAATATGCGGGTAATTCACCTAGAGTTTCGAACCACACAGAAATCAAATATTTTTGTTTGATTTCAAGAAACTGCGGGAGATGCCTCGACAAGAACTTTTAACGGAGTCATCCGCTAAATGTGCATTACCATGCACCATTTTCAAAGTGTTAAAACCATTCACCTTGATCGGGATTTGAACCCGGATCCCTCGTTTTCTAGCGGAGAACTTTAGCTAGTTAAACACTAACATCTCAAAATTTGAGGGAATTCAAAGGAATAAGATGCCATGACGAAATACCGTATACACAATATCACATGCATTCGTTTCGTGCAAGAGGGTGATATAATAAAATTAAATACGAAAGCAGAACTGTAAAAACGACATTTTAAATGCAATTTTTACAGCTGAGGTAAGGTAACAAAGAAAATTCGAACTACTTTCGTTTTGACAGCCCTTAATATTTTCTACTTCGTTTCCTGGTATCGTTACACGTTCCAAAACCACGATAGATAGTGGAATTATTCGATCATAACGCGTGCTCTATGATAAAGTTAGTTATGATCACAGTGTAAAAGATATTTCCTGATTACAATTTAACTTGAACATGAAGATCACTTGGTAGGTAATACTTTTTTATTTCCAGGTCTAGTTGGAAACGATATTATTCCACGATCAAGAGACAGAACCTCAAATGATATTAAGCATAAATGTAACCGTCTCTTTGTTTCAGTTTCCCAATCCTTTCTACACCTTCTCTTCTTTCTCCGCTTTCCCAGGTTTTTAATGGGTCTTTCTCGTTCCTAAATTCGACGCAAAATCTGATTTTATCTCTCGCTGGCATTAAAAAACCACTTCACCTATACCACAGGGATTTTATCCAGATTTTTGCTGTTACCAACCAGAATGTAGCTCTCAGACGGTTAAAAGACAAAGGCACTTCCACATCTCCACTATGCTTCCAACTCATTTTAGGAGAAAACTATGGAAGCAATTGAATGAAATTATAACAGTTATTCGAATATCATTCTAGTTTGAGTAGTTGAATTAAATCCTTTGGTTTTAAGCATCTTTACTATTATGAGCAATATTACCAACGAGATGATTAATTCGATGTATTCGATGGCCAACGGGCAACCAACAAGAAATTTAAAATTTCGATATGTTTGTAAAATAACCTTAAAATATCAATGTATTCTTTCATTTCCATTAAAAACTTCAACTTAAATATTGTTACTGTAAAACATAAATACACGTTGGTAATAGTTATACTTTAATTCAATTGATAATAAAATCCCTAAGCTGTACACATGTCATAAGACAGAAATTGGCTTTAGATAATAGATATTTGATAATTCCAGTGATAAACTATCTCAGATATGATAGAGAAATTTATTTTTCAATAATAAACATTTTGGCTTACCACATTTAAAAGTAGATAAAATAAAATTTTTTCATGACATCGTGATTTTACAAAAATTTAAACATATTACAAATTTAATTTCGGATTTATTATAAAATTACTTATTAAAAATTTATTTATTTAAAAATTACTGAAAATTTCGGATTTATTAAAAAAATTTCATATTTAGAATAAGATTTTAACTAGTTTATTAAGCTTTAAAATAACATCATTAAAATTATAATAATAAAATGTATAATATTGCATAAAACTGCAACTTTAAACGCGTTCATTTCATATATTAGCTAACCGTCATTAATATGCAAAATATATTTTCTAGAGGCCTACTCAATCTAGCACTCACTGTCCTGCTTTGATACAACTTTATCATCCACTATCATCAGCGCCAGGGATTTAGACGACCCCAGGCTGATTTCACTGAACCTTTGACTGAGCATCCAAATATTATAGCAATTCAGGAATTTGGAAAAAAATCGCAGATTTTTCGAATGAATACCATTTCACGAAAGAACCTAACCATCGGGTTTCCGAAGGGCATTGATAAAATATAAGTACTTTTCTACTAAAAATTAAGCCATATTTCGTTCATACCGCTTCAGACAATGCACCAATTTTTATAGGGTAATTTATTAAAAAAAACAATAATGTATGAATGTCATGCTTTCAAAAATATATTTTAAAATAGTCTTAAGCATTTTTTTGTTTCACAGAACATCATTATTACTATGTCTCCTTTGAACTTTTGAAAATTTCTGCAAAAAATAGCTATTTATACCCTACACGTCCCCTTACAAGCATGCTTTTTAACACTCTTCATATCCCATTCCACTGAAAGCTCGCTTTGTCTCAAGAGGAAAAATGGAAAAGCCGTAACATTTTTCATTCCACCATCAAAAGATTGTCAGCATTTGTCTTTGAGTGTAAGAATTATACAGCAATTATGCTCTCCAGGGTCAGCACAAAGAACGACGGGGGAGGCGGAGTCGGAAGTTGGAAGTGGATGGAGCTGAGTGCTACGTATCTTAAAGCCGCCATAATTGATCATTTTTTCGTGACATCATGCATAAAATGGAACTAAAAGAAAAGCCGGAATATATATATATATATATATATATATATATATAATTAATATATATATATATATATATATATATATATATATATATATATACATATATATTATATATATATTATATATATATTAAATATACACACATATATAATACATATTATATACACATACACACACACATATATGTAGTAGAAATCCAAATACTTATTTTATTTAAATATAAATTCAGACATTCATGCATACCTGAGACTTGAGACCAAACACGATACGGTAGGGGGCGAGACCCTTTTTGGTAAGGATTTGGAAATATGGCGGAGAATTAAAGGGGGGAGAGCGGACTTGGGCTGAATGAGACTATAGTGGGGGGCAAGGGGTTGTGCGAGATGCAAGTGATTACGTGCAAAATGAGCTCCACCAATCAGCTCGAAGGATCTGTAACGTAGGACGTGGAGATGGAGGATTATTAAAGTGGAAAGGGAAAGCTTCGTGTGATGGAAATGAAAAGGGAAGTGGTTTCCAGGTAGGAGGGAGAGGAGAGCATTTGAGGCCGCCGGAGGAAGAAGGAAGGAGAGTAATGCTTCTGTTCGGAGGAAACATGGCTTGTAATCCGTTAGTCTCGTGGGACCAGGAGGTGGCGTGGAGAGCCCACGACTCATTATATTGACTGCTTAATGGACGGAAGCACGAATGAGCGTGAATAAATCGATATTGTGGGTCTGACAGATTGACGTGCACAACACTCCGAACGAATCGAGCCATCAAAGAAACATGGACTAATGGTAATCTAAGCCAATAGAGTAAATGTAAGTAGTTTTTCTAACCTGCGTACGCAAGTATCCGCACTATTTATTTGTTAAAATAAGATACGGGTGCTGTTTGTGATGAAAAAATGAGCAAAGACCAATACAATGTTCTTCTTGATCATCCGAGGACTTCGTTGACAAGTGCTCAATGAAATTCTGGAAATGGTAAGTCTTTTATCTGCATCAAGTGAACCATAGAGCAATTTCTCATTACCACACACACTCGGTACAAGCCAAAACACGTTTTTCAAATGTCAACCTACGGTTTTCCAGTTAAATAGGGTTTTGGTAAAATAAATAGTACATTTAGATACACAAAATATTATGCAATCTGGTATGCTGTGGATGCATCGGCTATTGTTTGAAGAAATCTATCGGTAAGGGTTGATTTTGGATGGAAATACCAAGTAAAAATGTTTTTAATCCTCACAGAACTCAATCCAGCATCCTAGGCTACAAAAAGGCCCTCGTTATTTCTGTGTACTTCCTTCCTCCCTTCATTCCGTCCTATATCCCTACCCTTTCCTCGTTTGCCTAATATTCTTCCCTCTATTAAGGTCTTCATCGTCCCATTTCTGTTAAATACGCCCTTCATCCATTTCCCCTGCCTCCTTATGATTTCTCCAAACAATCCCCTCTCGTCGCCCACCATACGTAGCACTTCCTCATTTGTTTTTCTTTAACCCTATTTCCCTTTCTTCATCCTTCTACACGCCCATATTTCAAAAGTATCCAATTAATAAAAGTCATCCTGCTTCTGTGACCACGTTTCCGCGCGGTACATAAGTGCGTACCATTGAACGTTTTTACGAGTCTTTTCTTAATACCCTTACTCAATGTCTAAAACACTTCCAAGATACGTAAACTGTTATACCTGCTCTTGGTTTTGCCCTCCTATTTTAATGCTAAGCCCAGACTTTCTCTTTCTGGAAAGTCGCATTACCTTTGATTTATTTACAGATCACACTATACATCAATAATATATTTTCACAAATGTTAGTAGCTGCTAAAGCTCTAAGAGCTTAACTGCATTCACTCACCTTTATATGTTAATATTATTGAGGATTGCTGAATGCTACAAAAATATTAGATTAAATAAATAAGATTCACCTTTCGTGGTACTCCTTTTGTACAGGCCAGTTCTACTGAATCGCTTCTCAACATCTTCCTTATTTATACTTCAGGTTAGCAATCGCCAGTAGTTGCCAAGTTGAAGTGCCCTATTCATTTATTAGTCGTCCTTAAACACTGACTAAATCAATAGGGTCCGAGGCTTCAGCCATTTGCCAATAAACATTAAGTAGAAGATCAATGTAAATATATATTTCATGTGCATTGCCTGAAAAGCACCAGATGCCTGAAATAATCAACCTTCAAATCTGAATGAATTCAAGTCAAAATGTCTCTGCGCCAATTCAATCGTAAATAACGTGTTGGTATTTCATTCTTCCCGGATTAGGGAACTCATACCAAAAATCCCCTGAAAACCCTCGATAGAGCGTGGACGTTCAATACACTCGCAATATCCCCGTTGTGGCGGAGATAGGACGCCGCGACC
This sequence comes from Hetaerina americana, assembly GCF_022747635.1. Classification (NCBI taxonomy): domain Eukaryota; kingdom Metazoa; phylum Arthropoda; class Insecta; order Odonata; family Calopterygidae; genus Hetaerina; species Hetaerina americana. Next base: position 3,617,816 of record NW_027287019.1, on the reverse strand, counting down.
ACCGTATTAGCCGTCCTCACCAACATTCGATTGTGAAATTACCTTTAGTACCACTCCTTCCGTTCCCACTTCTCCTCCGCCCTCACTTGCCTCAAGAATTATCGGAAAGGGTTTACCATTGACGGACCACATGAGTGGGAGCAACGAAAGTGGTATAGGAAAGGGGGTTCCTGTGCCCTTGAAACCCTTGGTTCTAATCCTATTTCACCGAGAGAACCCTGACGGACACCAAAGAGTTGTACTCGCTCCCAGAGACTACTTAAATCACCCATTAGTCAATCTATTCTTTAAAGCAAGATATTTTCAAAATATCATTTTGCAACGCAATTAAATTATACATAAGTGATTTCTTTAAAAAAATTTCTTGAATAAATAAGCAATTTGAATAACAAAAAGAATAGACACAACATTATGTTAAAATTACTAATTTTAAGAGAAGACTAAGTCACATAGACCTACCAACCTAAATGTTAAAAAAATGTATCAAAATCATAAGTGCACTCTAAGTTACCTATAAAATTATGAATGGCAATCTGCAAATTTTCATTTTAAAATTAAAGTGCTCTCTGGAAACTGGTTACAAAATCAGGAAAGTGTATGAAAAGCAATTTGCATCAAGTGCCCTCAATTTGTGAATTTTAAATTAACGATCAGCAAATACTAATCTCGCGGATCCTTAGTTTTCGGTTTACAGTATGGACTACAATTACAATGAACAGTAGAATAGACTCGACGGCTAAACACCAAATGGTGGAATAGAAATCCAATTAAATTCATTGGATCGTCCTCTGCAGTTTAAATACATAGCTTCTTTCTTTTTCTTTTTATTACATACCCTACTTAAAAACGAAAAAATATGAATTACGCAAAGATGTAGTTTTTTGGCGTTCAAATAGGCGAATAACTAAAAATAATTTGGAAAAGTAAGTAAGAATAGAAATACGGGCAAAGAGCAAAAGGGTGTTCTGGAATTGAAAGGAGCAGAACAGGATGTAAGGATTTCGCCGTCAATATATACTTATAAACAAGAGAAGATCATTGCAGACGCCTAGACACAACAAAATGTCAAGACAATTATAATAATCTAATAAATTAGGCTTATATCTGTTCGCTTCATCACTCACGAGAATAAATGCAATACCCATGTGCATTTCCTACAGGAAGAGACTAGTTACCATAAATGCTGCAGTATGATAGAACAATCGTCTCAAATGTTATATTGTTTTCAGGTAGATCAAAATAAATAAAATATGAACAAAACATTTAAATAATAAATGATTTAAATTTATAAACGTATCCTTAGTTTTATTTTTCACGCCAATAAATATACAGCCACGACGTTAGTTTCCTAATCGAGAGTTACCCTTGAAAATAAGCTTTCATAAGGGAAACATTCTTATGACTACTCACTAGCCCCTTCCTTATCCTTCACCCAGGGTAGGCCAAAGGCAAAGAAGTAAAAGGGCCTTTGCTTCGGCAAATTTCCATCCACAACAGCCAGAAGATGCTTGTTTAGGACTACATGAGGATAAAAGGGAATGCCATGGATGTAAGGGAGAGGAATGGAGGAATTCGTCTCGCCGGTGTACAAGGCAGCTAGGGGCCGGAGCATTCGATTTCTCTCCACCCTTTCTTTTACCCTCCTCCTAGTTCCTCCTTTTTCTGTCCTTTTGTTGCCGCACCTCTTGCAGTGGCCGCTTCCCTGCTCTCCAAGTCCCCGGCGCTCGACCTCCTCCATGTCCCGTGCTTCCCACTTCCCTTCCCCCCCACCAAACCTCCAGATCCCCCCCCCCATACTTCCCGTCAGCGTCCACCCCTCTCGAATCGCTCTCTACGTGTATTTCACAAGCTGAGCTCTCCTAAGCGGATTACACCACACCGAAAAGAATTTTCCACCTAGATAAAATCCGATGAGGAATTATTAATGGCACGGAAGTCGAGGGAGAAAAGTGGGAGGGAAAATTATGACAAAAATTAGGAACTAGGCCTCTTTTAAGCCATGTCCAACTTCAAATCCTAGAAGGGGTAATCGCAGCGACTTGAGTGAATTGAATGAATCATTTGCGACTAATATCATTATGGCGTATGAAGATCAAACAGCGTTTTAAATTATTCCGCGTTATTAATTTTAAATTCTTCCCTCGAAAGCTAAGCTAGAGTGAATTGAAATTAATTGCTGCACTATAATAAGTGACTTCATGGTGATTAAAATAAGCCTAATTATATTTCACCAATTTTTCCTGAAATCACATAACTAAGTATTAAGGCAAGCATTGTTGGACGATATATACGCCAGGAGTTTTTACAGGTCTTAGTTAATCTAATGATTCACACGACGAGAGTTAAGCGTAGATGATAGTCTAGATCGTATTTTTTCATCCAGGGAAATAAACATTCCAAAAATTACTGAACACCGATTGAACTGAGTGCTTCCATCTTTTGGAAAATAATATATAACTAAGGTAATAATACACGTAATTCTATTAATACTTCATAGAAACATGGACCGCAAGATAAAAAAATCATATAATTAATTTTCTGAAACATAAAAAAAGTTCGACTATAGAACCAATTTTTCATAAAAATATGCATACATTACCACCTGTACATTCAAATGGCTCACAAACGATACAGAAGACAGTGAGGTATTTCTGAAAGTTTTCGTCGACCAAAGGGGAGACAAACTACTGCTTACATACAGTGCTGGAATAGATTTCTAGGAGAAAAATTCATCGCGGGTAACTTGCACCCAAGCAGCTATTTTTATGAATGCGACAGGAACGATAAAGAATTTCTTTAATACAATGTGAAGGAATATAATAACTGAATTTTATTGAAATACACATTCCAGGAGCCAATGTCTCCAAAATAAATGTTCCTTCAATTTTTGATGAAGAATCAAGCCCTCGTTATTCGCGAATGAGGAGGCTGATGATGGAGAATGACCTATGCATGCACCAACAACACAGTGGGATTAAAATGTGCGCAAAGGGATGCACAAGCTCCATTGTGATTGACCCCCAACCGTCAGGATGTTAGCAAAAGAGTGCAATATTCAAAAAAACACAGTGAAATGCATTCTAGCAGTTGATTTAGCCAAGAGAAATGTGTGCAAAAATGGTCCTCAAGGTGCTGTTGAAAGACTGCTTGAGTGACAATCTTGCCTTGGACCTCTTGGACCACGGTTAAAGGGGGCCCGAAATTTTCAGAATGTGTGGTTAATGGAGCTGATATACGGGTGTTTGAGTACGACCCAGGTATAACCCCCCTTTTAGTATCATTTTGGACTACTTGATTTTGTCAAGGAGGCCTTGGCGAGGTGCCTGAACGAGGGATCCTGTTAATGCCTTACAAGAAGCATACCACAACTGGCGGAGGCCCTGGCATTGGTGTATCGATACATATGGGTACCCTTATGAAGAATTTTAGCAATTTGTACTTTGATCGGTAAAAAGTTTTTTGCGAAATTTATTCCACTTAATTTTGGGACAGAACATGCTTTTCTACTGCTAAACACTTAAAATTGCCATAAATATTTGCTAACAGTTATAGCGTATGAAAACTGGCAAAAACGCAAATAATGCTATAAACCATAATTTATTCGCCAAATTCTCATCATAACGATCATTCTTCGACACGAGGTAAAAGAACACGGCAATGTTTTTAAATAATACCCTAGATATTATTACAAACGTTAGTAAAACTGAGGGAATAAGCGATCACAAAAGCAATTTTGGTAATACGAATAATTAAGCTTACGGACATAAATAGGGATGGCAATCGACATATATATTTCATTGATTGAATTTAAATCATCTCGGAAAAAAATAAATACATTCTGTGCAATAATTAAGATGATAAACCCACAGCTTTGACAGATCTGTCAGCTTTAGCAGCTCACTTAGAAAAAGCATTCAAAAGGTAAAATAAAGGTCATTTACATTTTGTTAGATTCAAAAATAACAAACTCAAGAGCGCCACGATTCACTTAGGCCAAACTTCGAATATCGTTAATATGAAAAACTAATTTGTAAATTTTCACAAATGTTTATTGGTAAGATAGGTCGTGCCTTGTTACGGCGCCATCAAGTACCATTGCCTGATGATGCCATAAATCAGTGAAACGCGTCGTAGGAATACACATTTGTGCTAATCTACAATTGCATTTTGAAGTTTGCTTGATTCAGGGTTTCAGCACGTGTGTTTCTTTTCGCAGACGACAGTGCCGCCAACGTTACAGCTGGCATCTTCAGATCAAAGTGACGTAGCGATTTTGGCCGTCCTTAAATAAGCGGCTTGATGGCACTGCTATAAATCCTGGCAGTTGCTATGTATCCTATAGTATCACAACACCTATATGTGTATAATAATGGCCAAAATCGCATCTTCGCTTCTCTTACAAGATGCCAGGTGCAACGTTGGCGAAACCATTTTCAGCAAAAAGAAACACACACGATGAAACTCGTTACCAGGCGCCCTTAAAATACAAGCCTCGTTTTCACCTCGGAAGAACTTTCGCACCGTTTACTTTTATCAAAAAAGCCCATTATCATCAACGGTACAGGGTTCGTCCGGAAAATAAGTGTACTGAGCTCAGGAAAAAAAATGTATTACACTTTTACATATCTTAAGCTAATATTCCTCAAAATAGGACCCTTGTGAGTCGATACACTTGTTCCAGCGGCGTCGTTCCCATTCCTGGAACGCTCCCGCGAAGGCATCATCGGGAACCTCTCGAAGACTCGTCGTCGACCTCTTCTCTGCCCTCTACGAACATCTTGTGCCACCGAAAGATCATGTTTCTGGACATGGCTGACTCCCCGTAAGCCTGGTTAATCATACCGACAGTTTCGGTAGACGATTTCCCAAGCTTTACCGTAAATTTGATGGAATAACGCTGCTCCAAAAACTTCGGCATCGCGTTCCGTGACGTGGGTTGAGCGTGGAGGTTCTCGTTAACAGAGCTCCTCACTACACCACAGCTCAGAGCCGACTGCCTTTTTCAGCGTCGCTTGCCAACATACCCCCCTCCAATTGCAGCCCGTCAGAGCGGTGCTGGGCGCGCCTGGAGCGGCGCGTCCAGCCCAGGAGTCAGTACACTTATTTTCCGGACGAACCCTGTATGTTCAATCATTTATATGGCTTGTAATGTTTAATAAATCGACATGTATTGTAATTACTGTGATGCCCCTATAGTCAACTTTGCTGAAATTGTTTGCTGTGAGCATGTGAGATAGCTTCCAGCTGCAGAACCTTCTGCAAAAGCCTGTACGTAAATAAGGTACAAAAGCGAAGGGAAACATTCTAAATATAAAAAAAACGAAATTATTTAAATTAATAAAAAAAGATAAATTCACGTGGTACAAATAATTTCAATCATTCATTTTTCTCAGGAGACAGAATGGTGCATGTTATTACCATTGCATTTAGAATTCCTATCTTTCCAAAATAGAAGCCTACGTTCTTTCTGAATGCACTTATTTAGAATTAGGAAATTTTCATACCCCAATAGACAAGCCCAAGTTTGGTGTGGTTAAGTGTTGTTTTGTCTCGACGGTTTAGAGTTACGGCCCAAAAAGAATCTGACGGTGACGGAAATCCACGTTTCGGCCAATTACTAATATTTTTCCACCCTGGCATCGCATGCCGTCCTTATCGCAAAGTACGGCGCGCTCTTCACTCCTTCGGCGTTGATGAGCATTTACTTTGAACAGGTCGGCGACTCTGGGGATGTCGATGAAAGTACGAAGCCCCGGAAAATGGCAGGCACCTAGCGGTAACTGGAAGGGTAGGTGAATAAAAATGGAGGGTCAGGGTACAAGAGAAATGGGAGGTTTTGGGAGATGGAATGGGAAAGGTTGAATCAAGGTCTTCTAAGGGTGCTCTTCAGAGGCGATAGAGCCGTAGGGAGTGCGTGCTTTGCCGCACGAGATAAAAACTCCACAGCCACCGGCGCGAAGCGTTGCCAGCATCCCCCACACGAGTTGGGATCAACGATGCGAAAAATATGCGGAAGGTTTCAGATTGTATCCGTTCCCACGCCACTTTTTTCATACTATTCGATGGCAATTCAAATAAATTCGGTAGTTATGGGCCCTATTAGAGCCTCCATAACTACCCGTCTCGTTCCCCCAGGGTGCTCTGAAATGTATTTTGCATAATTCTGTCGTTGCATACATCCTCAGAAAAGCCCGACATCAATAAAGCAAGCTTTTCCTTAAGCGATTTTTTTTACTGAACACATTGTGCAAGGAGGCTCTTAATTCCTCATTTTCTTCTAAATACTATGTATATTAAAGTTTGTACTTCCGATATTGCGGGAATATTGCTATATCACTTTCTTCAAAGCGTCTAAGACAGTTATTATATTTAAATGATGACATCACGCCATATATTTTTCCCGAGATGACCAATAGTCTATTGGTTAATTCACCACAACGGGTGGCAAGAGAAATCAGGGGAAACTATTACTTCTTTCAGAAGCTATTGCATGAAAACATCACCAATTATTAAACCTTTAGAAATTTACTAATAATAGGATATGAAGAACTTCATGCGCATAATTAAAAATTAATTTTAGCACTCTATACTTAGAAACAAACAGTTTCATTAAACGACAAACCTTTCAAGGTTTGTACAAAGCGTTCGAGTGCTGCTTAAAAAAAGCTAAGTCGCATTTAATTGGTAGTATAGAAAAACGATACCAAATCTTAAAGCGTGCTCTTCCTCTCTACCAAGCCCATATTTTGAATTAGCAAAAATAATTTTGAAATCCATGTGGGAAAACATCAATTCGGGAATTGCAAAAAGTTCAAGGAAAATAAATCGGATTGGTAATAAATTGCTACAAGGAGCGAGTAAGCGTGGCGCGTATTGGCGTTAGATGAATAAGGTTTGGGAGACCCTTGATTCATGAAAATAGTAGGTAAGAGAGATTTTTAGAAAGGTCAGGGCACCAAGGAAAACATTATGCTGTCAAACTGTATTGGTAAATTCAATCACAGCTTGAGAAATGACACAGATGTAGACTGACCACACACATTCAAGGATTCATTCACCCTTGGAACAGAGTGCAATCATAATAATACCGCATCCAAATGCACGGTACATTTTCTATTGAGAGTAAAAAAATTCTTCTTTACATTCAATCTTACCTTCAGTATCTTACACCTGAATACAATTGATTTATGATAAAAAAATGGCGAGAATTAATGCGCCTTATATTTATTTTGATTCATTTACAGCTACATATTAAGTATTAGTTTACTAATACGCGGTGGCCATGAAGAAATGTACAGCGACTAAATGCAAATTAATGTTATTCCAAAGTTTTTACATAATTCATTCAAAATATATATAGACGAATAAGTTTGCTAAAATATCAAAGATTTACGAGCTGAAGGGAAACAATATACATTTAAACGTTTCTCCCTTTCCATATATACTAGTTCGAAATCGATTCGTCACGCTCTTGATTCTTCTTAAGGGATGAAGAATTTTAATTTACTATTTATGGAAGTGTTTCGTTTTTCAATCCGTGCATATTTTGTATCTTCAATCACGTCAATGTGATTAAATGGTGTAGCATTAATGTAGAACAAAGGTACCCATGGCGTATTTAGAGATACCTAATAATGGGTACATAGTCAGATAACTATACCTATTGATTTGTATGCGGTGCGCGAATTTTAATGAAAATAATCCAATAATATTAATAAAAGATGAGGAGTAAATTGCCCGTAGTTCCAAGACTTTGAGTTGTCAGTCAAATATGTTTTCATGCTAATAAAATAACAAACGATGTCCTTAGTAAGCCAGGGGAGGCGCGAATAAAAAATGCATTCATTTAAAACTCATTCCCAGACGTCCCTTACTTTGTGATTTGTTAGAACAGTCCATTTTATTCCATTTACCTCAACTGATATGTCTTTGTATTATTAGATTACTTGGTATTTATCTTAGTATCATCAAATTTGTGGTCTTTTTTCGCTGCGAATTTTCACCCAGGTTTCACATGCAATACTCACGGAAAAATATTCTACGCTCTCTTTGAAGTAAATGTCGTTGCTCAATATAAAAGAAATTGAAAACACTCACGAATTCACAGCATGTACAATTTTTGAATAGTGTTTCTCAGGTGTTGTGAACACTCTGTGCCGCAGTTGATATACAAACCTGAAAAGAAATAAAGAAATTCGTATTTTAAAACTTGAAAGCAATGCACTTCACCTCCAATTTCAATTACTCAATTTATTCATTTTTTTCCTTTAAAAGCCTCGAAAATTTCCTCTGTGAACCGTGAAACGTATTTGGAATAAAACGTTGCCATGTGTGTTTTTGACGCGATGACAGGCTTTTCCCACGAGACTTCAAAAGGAAATAACGTGAAAACAATTTGAAATCCCTCAAATGGGCAATGGTGAAACAGGAAAGGGGATACTGTAAATATTATTTTTTCTTTGGAATTTATTTTTACAATTGAACCAGTAAAATTATTTGCGTTTATTTATTATAGTTCACGGCAATTAGCATTTTAATTAGAATGGTAAATTAATAAGTTGAGTTCCCGATATTTTACTCAACAAACCCCATAAAATTAGAGAGAGAGTCTCAAAGAAATATTTATTTTCACCACAATGTTTAAGCTTCCTCTTTAAGGGAGATCAAGGATAAAAGCAGGACAGTAAAAGTATAAATAAGAGACAGGATAACCGTTATACATTTGTTCAAAGTTAATTTAATTCATACTTATCTAACGGAAATATTTATATCTAATATGATGAGAACGGAATTATTTCAATCTGAATTAGTTTTCATTTAAAAAATACATTATTCAATATATATATATATATATATATATATATATATATATATATATATATATATATATATATATATATATATATATATATTTGTCATATTGAAAGATTTCTTTTGATAAATAATAATAGTGGGCACGCAGGAGTGGTTGTCAAATGGATTAGGAGTTAGTACTTTTTGAGTCATTTAACAAACGGTTCGTCATGGTTTACATTGGTATTAAAGACCTGGAAAGGAAAACATATAGGAAAAAAATGTGCACCCAGACTCAGCAGAAAAGACAAGCGGGATTATGATCGGGATCCCTGCGAAGATATCGCAAGAGTGACGAAAGAAGTTAAGGAAAACACCTCCTCATAATTTTAGAGTAATTATAAGCTATGTTCTTAAAGATAAATTTGAAAAAAAAACCACCATTAGAAAAACTGCCACAAAAACAATTATTTTGTTACGGTTAAAAAATTTTGAGTTCCGATAGGGAGAAACGAAACATGTACATCTACATTTACTTAATACACCACAAACCACCGCAAGGGCGTGTGGCGGGGGGTGTAATGGATCCACCCGTAATGAAGAAAAAAACCGCATACTTAAGCCACAAATTTAATCAGTCAACAAACAAAACATGGTATACATTCATGCAAAACCCTTACACTCCACAGACATGCAAACATACAAACTACCAACTAAAATACACATGCACCTACAAATATACCTGATATCTTTGCAATGTTCTATTTGGTTCCGACATGTACATTCAATGTTGTTAATATTTCTCAAGTGACTTTGGTTTCTTACTATGATGACATCTGAATGACCGGGGAGAGAATGAGTATTTTTATTTATGTGTACTGGAATCTATCTCCCTTATTTTATCATTGTGGTCTGATCTACCTAAGTAGTGTGGGGTCAATAAGAATCCTCTAGTGTCATCGTTAAACTCGTTTTTTTCTGAAACTTTCTAAGAGTCCAAGTCTTATTGGTCTATTCGCATCTTAAATGCCGCCCAGCCTAAATCCCCTAAGAGACCTGTCACACTTGTGTTCTTACCATAACAATTTTTTACGAAGTGGGTGGAATTTCTCTGGACTTTATCTAATTTTTCTTCCAAATTATTTCGTAAAGACCCCTTACACTTGCAACATATCCCAAATGAGGTCTAACTAGAGCAAAGTAACACCTCTTTTATATTTTTTCATTACATTTCCCCACCATCCGTTTAAAGAAGCCGAGTTTCTTTAAAGCGGATCCGTTTATTGTCCTGACATGTGCTCCCCATGAAAGGCGTGGTGTTTAAACTATCCCCAAATATTTAACTTGAATGGCCGTAGCCAGTACTGAACCCTCTATTTCATAGTTTGCGTCCTGTTCGCCACTTCCTTTGTTTCAAAGTTTCAAAAATACGCATTTGTCAATATTAAGCATTAATCCCCATTCCTTGCACCAATCCGACATTGAATCCAGGTCTTTTGAGGGTAGCTCGCGATCTAGTTGGCTCCTTTTTTCCCTGTATACCATCGTGTTGTCAGCAAATAACTGGAGCTTGCCACTAACGTGTGCGCTTAAGTCATTAATGTATATTAAGAATAGAAAGGCCCTATTGTAAATGCCAACCAGCACTATACAGGATATCCATTCACTAAATAATCTCCATCTGATAACATACTGCATCATAATGTTCACTCAGCTCTTTGTAAATATGTGCCACAATGATGCAAACATGAACCAGGACAAAACAAGCTTTCATTGATCGTCAGGGCGTACTGGTGAGGCCCTATCGTTCCAGTGTTTGATTAGTATCATCATACAACATATATAATGGGTCAATGCGAAGAATCTTAAGTAAAAAGTAGTCCACTTAAACCGCCAAAAGTAGCACATTAATTGTTTACATTTCCGAGACGAAAATAGCGCACTTACCTCACAGCGGGGCGCTCAAAAAATGCCGATGCCTGTGGCTTCAAGGACGAGGCAACCGTATATTTGTCAGAGACGATGCAAAGTAGTCCGGCCCGGAACGACGGCAAAGTTCCTTCCTCAAACGAGGTCGCACTAAGGCAGACGCGAATTCAATCTCCCACGACACTCCCCCGCTTTCCCCCTCGACTGTTAACACTCTACCACCCCTCTTTCACTCCGGCGAGATATGGACCCCTCGTTCTCATCCATTCCACTTTCACCGCGTTCTTCAAACGTCATTGCTTTCCGCTACAGCCGACGCCGGCCCGAAATACCTGAAGTGACCTCAAAGGAAACTGGACGACCGGGCCGGATTCCTGTCTTTCTGAGCGAAGTGCCTGAGGTGAAGAGGACTCCAGCTATTGCGCATCGAGGCTAAAGACGAGTTAGGCGGAGGGCGGGAGGGGAGTTGGAGGAGGGAGAAAGGAAAGGGCTCGGGAGACGGATGAAGAGGATTGGTGCTATCCCTGATGGGAAAGGATTGCGAGGGGGAGAAGCGGGATGGCAAAAGGGCAGTTTGATGAACGCAACGACGGATTCCGGGGCCGACTCGTGTCCGCCTCGGGGAGATTAGCAACCAGCCACGTGTGTGATCCAAAGGGAGATCCCACGCCCCCTGGATGTGCCCGCCCCCTGACCAAGTGGCAAGGGTGCAGAGTTGGTGGTAGGGAGAGGGGGCAGCAGCATCTCCATGCAGTAGCGTGTACGCGTCTGTGCGTTTGTTTGGAAGGCGCATCTTTGGTATCTTCCCGAATCGATACAGGGTCAGGGGAGAGATATTACATGAAGCCCGGATGCACTGAGAAAGCAAAACAGAGGGATGGAGAGAGGAGGCAAATCGAGGGCCGAATGGAATGGAAGATAGGTGGCTTAGCGGGGGGTAGTAAATCATATACGGGTGGGAATATTCATATACTTCCGAGCATGCCCACGTAATTCGGATGTAAAGACTTAGGCGAATAAGGAGGCAATACAAAGTTGACTAAGAGACTAACATGAGATATTATGACCTAGAGATTTATACCTTAGTAAGCGTGAACATTTCAAAATACGACTATTGAAACGTTTGTTTCAAATTTCATACGGACGAATTTGTTAACATCTTTCTTTACAGTAAAAATTCAGTAGATAATATGGAAACTTTTCACACGGATCTTGAAGTCATATCATACCCAAACTGCAAGAAACCATCAACTCGTTATAGGGACTTGATTTTTGGATAGATTTATATTAACATGACAACAATTCCGAATCAAAGAGGCAAGACTTCACCCAGTACTAAGCCCGACGGCATGTGGAATTCATACGTCAGGTTGGGGGGGGCAGTTCCTTTCCCAGTGCCGGTTGTGGTTTCCCAGGAATATCTGGTTCCCGAAAAATCAAAAATCTTGGGTGGAGCTGCAGGTGCCCGGATGCTTGCCCGGGAATCGAGACCGGGACCCTTAGGTCAGTAGTCCAACCCCCTGGACTACCGCGACCCACACACACCTATATACTACCTTGATCAAAAATTTCCCGGAATTTATTCAGAAAATTAAAAATACAAGTTTATTCATCTAAATCTATATTGTCCCCTTCAAAGTAATCCCCATCGACTGCAACACACTTATGCCAGCGCTTGATCCAATCCTCGAAACATTTTTTATATTCGGTTTTCGGTATGTCCATCAGTGCTTCCTGCGATTTTTCCATTACTTCCTCTCGGCTGCTAAAACGCGTTCCCCGTAATGGTTTTTTAACTCGATTGAACAGAAAGAAGTCACAGGGAGCCAAATCAGGTGAATTCGGTGGCTGTTGGATGGTATTTGTTGCATTTTTCGTCAAAAAATTACGAATAATGATAGCACTGTGCGACGGTGCGTTATCATTGGTGCAAAATCCACGAGTTTTCTGCCCACATTTCTGGTCTCTTTCGGCGAATTGCTTCACGCAAACGTCTCATAACGCCCAAATAATACTCTTTGTTTACTGTCTGGCCTTCTGGCAAAAATTCATGATGCACTACACCGTTGTAATCCATGAAAACCGTCAGCATTGCCTTCTTTTTTGACTGAAAACGACGTGGTTTTTTTGGTCTCGGCTCATTTGGTGAACGCCATTCACTTGCCTGATGTCTGGATTGCGTGTCGTACTCATAAACCCACGTCTCGTCTCCAGTAATGATCCTTTTGATGAATGTGGGATCGCAAATCATGTCTTTTGCGACGTCAACACGGTCTCTTTTTTGCATGAAATTGAGGTCTTTTGGCACCAACTTTGCTGCTACACGACGGAAACCCAAATCATTAACCACAATGTCTTGGGCGGATCCATAGGAATTGTTCAAGTCCTCCGCTATTTCTCTGATGGTTAATTTGCGGTTATTGACCAACATTTCTTTTACTTTATCAATTTTTTCACCGACTTTCGATGTCGATGGTCTGCCACTGCGTTCATCATCTTCGATTGACTCACGACCACTTCTGAACCGCTCGTGCCACTGGTAAACGACCGTTTTTTTTAGAGAATCGTTGCCGAAACACTTTTCCAACATTTCCAACGTCCGTGCGCCACTAAATCCGTTTTTTACGCAAAATTTAATACAAGTTCGTTGTTGCAAATTTAAATCCATTTCTGCAATTGTAAAAAATCGCCAACACACACAGAGATAGATGTACTCTTGGCTACGTAACTTTTGCAAATGTCAAGTTATGACACTAAGATTTAAAGGGAATATCAACAACAGATGTACCAATTTAACAAAAAAAACAGAACTCAAATCGGAACGATGGGAGCGCCACACGGTGGTTATTCCGGGAACCTTTTGATCAAGGTAGTATATTTATATATATATGTATATACACACATATACACATATGTATATACACATACACACATATTTATATATATATGTATATACACATATATATATATTTATATACATATGTATATATTTATATACACACAAACATATATATATGATATACAGCAAGAACTCATGATGCATCACGCCCCTGACCCCCACCGGACTTGGCGCGCTTTTTTGATCTTGGTTCGTGCTGCATCTTCCATTGGGATGAGTGGGATTTCGGGGGTTTCCACATCACAACCCTTAACCCATGATTCGTCACCACTTATGACCCTCTGTACACATCCACACATACATTTAATAACTTACGAGAGCCTTTATTCTTGAGGGGAAATTCAAAACTTTCGAATGAACATGTACTTCGAAACAGACAAGTGAAGGAGATGAGACGAATATTAAAATATTTCCAATAGCTGGTTACTATTACTTAATCGACCCCAACACAATTACTTATTCAGATGCGGGCGACACTTTAAGTGGAGGAAATGCCCAAATACTACTTTTATGATGCTTGGAGGAAACGGACGAATCGCGCAATACTGTGAAGTTGAGATAACAAAGGGAGTAAGCGTGTGGTATATAATTCAAGATGTTTTAGAAGGTAGATTGTCTACAAACGGTATAATAGCTCCCGCTGAACTTTCATCCACTGTTCATCAGTGTTAAAGGTATCTCATAGGTTTTCCTTCCTCCTTTGGCAATATATGAGAAAGCATTGCATACACGGATAATTTATCATCGTCCTTAACGTATCCTGACCAGGATATGACCATTTACAGGCACAACGAATTCATTTCCTACAAGGCCTTACTCGTTTTTGGGGTTTGACTGGGGAGTGTTAGGCCACCAGTCATGTCTAATAATATTTGTTTGTCTAACAAAAGCTCGCAAGCCGGTGGTTCAGATATTTTGGACAAGATAACTGAACAACTATCCTTCTGTATAACGAGAAGTTATGAATTTGTAAAATAATTTTAAGGACTTTATCATAATCATACTGATTCGATTCTAAGAAACAAAATTTTTTAGGGTTACCACTACTCCATTGATTTCCTTTGTCAATCGGTCAAAATATTAAATCAAGAAGAATTTAAATAAGGTAATGCACTGCTGTCTTAATCTAATATTTCATAAAATACGTTCATTTTCGAACTTTTAAGCATCTGCCTGATCCAATGCTCACATTTCACCTAATTTATGGGCTGGAGAACAAATTATCATCGAGTTTTGACATTGAAAAACCAGTATAAATTATTATCACAGATATATTTAGATAGTCAAAGCTATAACACAAATTCCGATTTATTGGGCTACTTAAGAAAAACATTGCTAAAAAAGAAATATTCTTTTTTGCATAGCAATAAGTTTTTCTAGGCAATTTGCTAGGCAGATTTTTTCTAGGCAATATACCCGTAGGTAAAAATATCTTTACAGTCTGCAAGCTGAAGGGCATGGATGGAGACTAAACGAAATGGGACATACATATTTTATGATTTTATAAAATTTATAGTGCTTATTTTCCTATATTTTCCATGAAATAATTATAAAAAGAGGAAAATTAGTGGATCAAAATGCCAAGGCAATTAGCAAGCGGGAGAAAATGACATTATTTATCGTTTCGTAAATGATATGCGGGAACCATTATGGAACTACTGTGGTGATTGCTAGGCTTGTCTTCATCATGGCTACAAAACAAAAAATATACCTCAAAATTAGAGCTGAATATTCCTCAAATGTAGTAAAAAACTGGCAACAATAAATTTATAACTGCTTTCTAATGAAGTATTTGGGTTTTTCAATGGGACTCATTCATTTATGTGAACGAAGCTCCGTAACAATATTGAAGAAAATTGACTTAATCCTATACCTGTAAATAACTTTCCCTGAACAGTCACAATTTACCTAACTCTTCTTGCTGCGCTGGATTAATTTTTATTTCAAATGGAAATCCGCATTGTCCGCGATTACCAGAAATACCCAGAAGAAACTGATATTTACACGTAAATTGGAAAACGGTGGGATATCTCAGCATAAAATACTACCTTGATCAAAAAGTTCCCGGAATAACCACCGTGTGGCGGTCCCATCGTTCCGATTTGAGTTCTGTTTTTTTGTTAAATTGGTACATCTGTTGTTGATATTCCCTTTAAATCTTAGTGTCATAACTTGACATTTGCAAAAGTTACGTAGCCAAGAGTACATCTATCTCTGTGTGTGTTGGCGATTTTTTACAATTTCAGAAATGGATTTAAATTTGCAACAACGAACTTGTATTAAATTTTGCGTAAAAAACGGATTTAGTGGCGCACGGACGTTGGAAATGTTGGAAAAGTGTTTCGGCAACGATTCTCTAAAAAAAACGGTCGTTTACCAGTGGCACGAGCGGTTCAGAAGTGGTCGTGAGTCAATCGAAGATGATGAACGCAGTGGCAGACCATCGACATCGAAAGTCGGTGAAAAAATTGATAAAGTAAAAGAAATGTTGGTCAATAACCGCAAATTAACCATCAGAGAAATAGCGGAGGACTTGAACATTGCCTATGGATCCGCCCAAGACATTGTGGTTAATGATTTGGGTTTCCGTCGAGAAGCAGCAAAGTTGGTGCCAAAAGACCTCAATTTCATGCAAAAAAGAGACCGTGTTGACGTCGCAAAAGACATGATTTGCGAGGCTGAATCCGATCCCACATTCATCAAAAGGATCATTACTGGAGACGAGACGTGGGTTTATGAGTACGACACGCAATCCAGACATCAGGCAAGTGAATTGCGTTCACCAAATGAGCCGAGACCAAAAAAACCACGTCGTTTTCAGTCAAAAAAGAAGGCAATGCTGACGGTTTTCATGGATTACAACGGTGTAGTGCATCATGAATTTTTGCCAGAAGGCCAGACAGTAAACAAAGAGTATTATTTGGGCGTTATGAGACGTTTGCGTGAAGCAATTCGCCGAAAGAGACCAGAAATGTGGGCAGAAAACTCGTGGATTTTGCACCAATGATAACGCACCGTCGCACAGTGCTATCATTATTCGTAATTTTTTGACGAAAAATGCAACAAATACCATCCAACAGCCACCGAATTCACCTGATTTGGCTCCCTGTGACTTCTTTCTGTTCAATCGAGTTAAAAAACCATTACGGGGAACGCGTTTTAGCAGCCGAGAGGAAGTAATGGAAAAATCGCAGGAAGCACTGATGGACATACCGAAAACCGACCGTAACTTTTGCAAATGTCAAGTTATGACACTAAGATTTAAAGGGAATATCAACAACAGATGTACCAATTTAACAAACAAAACAGAACTCAAATCGGAACGATGGGACCGCCACACGGTGGTTATTCCGGGAACTTTTTGATCAAGGTAGTATATGCGACGAAACCGGTCGACTTAAAAATAAAGTGTGGAAAAAAGTACCATCTCTCTTTTATTAGAATGGATTTCCACAAAGTGAAGCCTGAAACCATCGAGTCTATCAGCATACAATAATTTTATCGCAGCAAGACTTTATTTTATCGACAACAGTTTTGTAGCATAATGATTAAAATAAAATTCTGCCCTGCGATGCTATGCATCTGAAGAGGAATAATTTAAGTGTACAGAAGTAAAGTGAGAAAATCGTAAAGATGGTCTGAGGATAAAAATTTCAGGATGAAGAAATGGCAATAATACTAGTAGACATTTATCTAACCTCATTTTTTGAGACAACTGCTTCGTAATATTTTTCTAGCACGGGAACTGGGATTTCCTTCTATAAAAATGTATATATTTGGTGGGTACTCTCAAGGGCTTCCTCCAAAGTACCTTATTATTAGTAAGATAAATTATGAACAAATAACAAAGAACATAAATATTATATATTTTTCTCTTGAGGGAGTTTCTGCCTTCCGATTTTGTGGATCTGAGCTGTTTGTCTTTTGTGCCGCGTT
This sequence comes from Hetaerina americana, assembly GCF_022747635.1. NCBI lineage: Eukaryota > Metazoa > Arthropoda > Insecta > Odonata > Calopterygidae > Hetaerina > Hetaerina americana. The sequence goes on along the minus strand of NW_027287019.1, from coordinate 3,600,259 downwards.
AATTAAAGCAAAACACATCCTCTTTTCATTTAAAGCCTTACGGAGGGAGAGTCGCAAATTTTTTCGTTACTTGGATTTCCTCGACTAAACAATCGGAACAAATATTTGCTAATGATTGTTTTTTAAGGGTCAAAATCATTTACTCTGAAAAGAACACTAGTTTATCTTGTCATTGATAAGGTGGCAATTGTACAATTAGAATATCACAGGTCATGCTTCAGTGTCATACTTCATTGGAATCGCAATTCCTTATTTCCAAAAGTCAAATAAAGTACATTTAAGAAAGACAGGCTAATAAAGTTTTCGTGAATTTCTGACAGGAAAGGGAAGAGGTAAAACATTTTGGATACATCAATACTATTTTCATTTTTTGCCTACTAACAACAACAATTAAAAAGGATTTGAATGCCATATTTCGGGTAGTCTAACGTTTGAGGTAGGTTTAAGAAGGACACAGATATCTTAAAATTCGTCTATTCTCGTTTAATGACACACAATCTGACATACCACATTGCAATAAACCATTTTTCAATTCCACATGCATTCTAAATCTGTTCGTTCCTATCCTATTTCTTCCCCTTCCTCAGTTCCTAAATTTTCTCCACTATATCACCCTATTCAACATCCCACTGCCAAAAAATTCTCTGAATTCATCTATTCTGCCTCTTTTCGATTTCCCTCAACCATCGTCTGTCATTCCCCGCCATGCTTAAGAATTCTTTTTGAGATAGACGTGATTGTCCTTATTAAGATTTACAACATAGAACCACGTTCGCCCTAATAAGCCAATAGACCCTTAGAATGTTCCGGGAAACAATAGAAATAATAAAGACAATTGGCAATTCCAACCTAGAAGACGGTTACGCGCTACGACATATTTAACAAGTGTTCAAAAATTCGACGCATCCACCAATTAAAACTACAGGGTCGCTCCCAAAAGTGGTAGGACTGATTTTTTTACAAGAATTTTACTGACGATATACTTTCATCGACTTAATAATCCTCAAAGTATGCTCCTTGAGCTGTTACACACTTAGTATAACGTTGCTCCCATTCCCCGTACGCCCGCTGGAAATTTTCTTTGGGGATGCCGTTGATGACCCTCGTCGAAGCCTCTTGAACGGCCTTTATCGAGTCAAAACGTCGTCCCTTGAGCTGTCTTTTCATCAGGGGGATGAAGAAGAAGTCCGGTGGTGCCAGATCGGGAGAATAGGGTGGGGGCGGCAACGTGTCAACGCCGTATTTGGCCAGGAGCTGTCTGACGACGAGCGCGCCATGGCAGAATTTTCGGCACCATCTTGGCGCACACCTTGCGCATGGCCAAATCCTGTGAAATAATGCGTTGGACGTTGGATGCAGACAGACCCAACTGGTCTGCAATTTCTTCACTGGTTAAGCGTCGGTCTGTGTTCAGCAGTGTCCTCACTCTGTCCACATTCGTGTCGGTTCTTGCCGTCGACGGCCGTCCGGAGCGATGGTCGTCTTTAACGAGCTCCCTACCCACTTTAAACAACTTGTGCCACTCAAATACTGTGGAACGGCTTAAGACAGTGTCCCCATAAGCCTGTTTGATCATATCGAGGGTCTCAGTTGCCGTCTTCCCGAGTTTCATACAAAACTTCACGGAATAACTTTGGTCTAAATTCAGATTCATTTTGTTTTTCGACGCGGACAAAATACTTGCTTCACTAAAAACGGCGTCCTCACTCAACGACTGCCCGCAGGCTACTGAGGCTGGTGTCGGTCTGTTGCAAAGAGCCCCCTCCACCTTACCCTGCCAGGCAGACTCCCTCCACCGCTCCGTTCGCGCTAGAGAAAATCAGTCCTACCACTTTTGGGTGCGTCCCTGTAGCTCGAAAAATAGTTAGTAACGGAAATCTTTTAGGCAACGAAAACCCACCCAAAAAATCATACCAAGACGCTGCAAGACGCTGCGTGACCCTTCGTACTTTCCTTATCAAAATGGATTTTACTCATCTTTTTCCGTGATTTGACTTTGATTTGAACGTGAATCGACGCGGAATACTATTTAATATTAGTAGTATTTCAGTAGTATAGTAGAATAGTATTTCATTTTAAGTTTAGTTTTAGCTTATTTTTTTTAGTTTTGGAGATACAGTGGTTTTCCTAAGGGAATAACAACCTGGTTTATTAATTTCTCTGAAACACCTATACAAGGAAGTTTCATCTTATACTTGTCACATTCATTTCTTCATGAGCTCAGTGACGATTGCAACTTTTTCAAAATATCAGTTCACCAAAATAAAAGGGAAATGGAGATGGCCGCTGTTCACCATCGGAGCCCTTGAGACAGAGCGGAGGGAGGAACTGCATGAAAGGCCGACGAAGGGGAGGCAGAGACCGTCAAAGGCGAATGACATCGTGTTTTCACGTCACCGCTGGGAATCCGAAGAAGGTTTATTACGTTCCAGGGGCAGAGGCGGTGAGGAAGTTTGTTGCTCCCACGGGAAGCCCCTTGCCTCACGCACGTAATCAGGGAGATGAGAAATGAAACTACTGCGAATATAGGTCTTCATCCCGTGCCCAAAGGTAAGCACCCAAAAAACTCCGGAGAAAATAGCTTTTTCGGAAAAGACATTGGACGTAAGGCGCCGTCATTTTGTCTCAACATGAAAATATCACATATTAAAGCACGGAGAGGACACGACTATTCTAAATCTATATCTACTGCAATCCACCGTAAGGACGGGTGGTGGGGGTGTTGGGACACAAACCGTAATTAAGAAAGAAAAAAAAACCTCATGTAAGAACCACAAATGTATACTATTCACAAACAAAATATGGTAAAAATAAATGCAAGAACACTTACACCCCAAACACATGCAAACACACAAACTACCAACTAACATACACATGCACCTACAAGTATACCTAACATCTTTGTAATGTATATTTTTTGTTCCGACTTGTAAGTTCAATGTTTTTATTATTTCTAGAGTGATTTCGGTTTCTTACTATTATGATATCTGATTGTTCGGGGAAAGAATGAGTATTTGTATCTATCTGTGCTGGTATCCATCTCCATGTCTATGTATTTACTCTCTATCTACTCGTATTTACAATTTACAGAAAATTAAACGCATCCTAAGATTAAGTAAGATAAGTCAATTTTAAGATTTAGATTTTAGATTAGGCGGGTGGCGGGGGGTGTTAGGGCACAACCCGTAATCAAGAAAAAAACGCATGCAATAGTCATAAATGTCTACAGCCCAAGAACAAAACATGGTATACATTCATGCAAAAACCCTTACACCCACACGCATGCAAACACACGAAGTACCAAATAACACCCACACGCATGCAAACACACAAAGTACCAAATAACATACACATTCACTTACAACTATACCTAATATCTTTGCAATATTTCATTTCGTTTCGACTGGTAAATTATATGTCTTTCATACTTCTAAATTGACTTCGGATTCTTCCAATTATTGTTTCTGATTTCTCGAGGAAGTAAAAGACTATTTATTTTTAATATCATAGCGTAAACAATTGTGGCTCTAAAGTAAGTTATATATATATATTATATATATATATATATCTAATTCGTTGGACAAAAAAGAAGTGGATGATGCCAGAGAAAATGAATTAAAGTTTCCCTTAAAGGTTTTGAATTTAAATATTTATGTCTATTATAAGCTTTATAACCTATTCCTTCAGAAGGCGTCTGGAATTATATTACAATAGAAATACCTAGAAATTATTTTTAAAGCAAAAGGAAGTACATATCCCTCTGATTTACAAAAAAACATACAACAAAAACGTTTGAAAGTTCTTTATTTGGACTTAAAACGTTGGTGATGTGGGGTAAAATGAATTTACAGAAAAGAATGGAAGGATAAAAGTTAAATTTCAAGTTGAAATGAAATATTAAAACCAAAACGAAGTAACTCGGCGACAAAACGAATCGGATTGGTAGATCAGCGCGATGCCATTGCGGAAGGTGTTTGCAAGCAGACACTCCGCTCTTGGTCAGCCGTGAAGACCTTCGGGATTAGTTAAGCGTAGATCTTTTGCATCGCCAAAATTTCATGATAATGGTGTGCGCTTTTGTCTTATAAATGCGATTACGATTTGAGATCGTGCGCACACCTAACCGACGGTCAGAATTCAGCACTTCACGCACACGTTGGGTTAATATGGTCACCGATACTTATTATACTAACGCTGTATGCTTGAAAATAATAATTCGTGCCACTGAGTGAGTTAATATAGTTTTCAAACTCTAAGGTCTTCTCCATGTTCTCTATGGGCCGTGCATTTGAACCTTATCGCATGTTAGGTTTTTTTGAGGAGTTTTAGATGAAGTTGTTTTTGATGAGTTTAATGGTTGAGACTTTGAAAACATTTTATTCTTATTTCATTTCTTTTTGAGAACGCAGTGAATGAGTATGTAATGCGTAAGCTCTATCATTATAAAACAGTACTGTTTCGTTTCAAATTATGTATTGAATGTGTTATAGTTACGTCCAGTAAATTTTAGATTTCCTCTTCGTCCAAGTCTCGAGTCTATTCTTTCATCATTAGGACATTTGGAATTTCATTTTAGGTGTGCGTAATTCGAGATATCGTTTAAATTAAATAATTAGAAGAAACCATATGAAACCCGAGAGGGGGAATGTATGATGAAGGTTCATGGAAGATTCCGAGGAAGATAAGTGACCAAAAGTGGTACGAGATGGGAAAGGGAAGAGAGATGATGTTCAAGAGGGAACAGAGGATATGGGATGTGGCCGTCGGGGGAGGGGAGGGGAATGCACTGGATGAAATGGCTCGGAGGGGCAGTGTGGTAGCGGGATGGATTGAAAGGAGCGTGAGTTCCATTCGGGGTTCGCCGGGGAAGGAACCGTGGTGGGAGGGGAGGGGTTTGCATGCGGGAGGGAGGAGATTAGGCGAGGGGGAGGTGGTGGAAGGACCGGCCGCGACGGGAAGGTGGAGCTCTAATATCTGAGACGGCGTTTAAGGAAGCCCTCGTTTGAGATATTAAATTGTTAGGGAGATTATTGCTGGAGCAAAAGAGGGGTTCTGTGAGGTGGGCAGGGGGGTGGATGACGAGGGGGGGAGAGGGGACGTGGGCGTAATGTTGGCGCCCCTCCCCCCATAGGTTGGGGAACGGCTTCCAACCCTCCCCCTCGATCAACCCCCGAATGCCCCACTTTCATCCATGGAGTCACAAATTAATGTTGAACCCCCCCCCCCCCCGTATCCCTATCTGCGCGCTCTCAACGCAGCCATGCTCTTTCCGCAAATTTCGTTTTCTTTGAAAGTATTTACCTGGACTTGGTTTCTGGGAAACAATTTTTGTAAATTCGCGCGTGGGTGGCGACGTTTAGCAGTGGTAAGGTCTCCCCAGCTTCGTTGATTTACAATCAACCTTGCGGAAGCGAGGATGTTACAGTGATTCCCCCAGGCGTGGAAGCAGTTAAGACTTCCATCTTTTTTCACCAGTTTCACACCCTATTGCCGCTTTTTATTGTTTGGACCAGGATGTGAGAGTAAAATGAGCGCTTTTTTCGTCAATCACCGGGAAGGATTGGTGTTGGGATACGCTCGCGACTCGTGTTTTATTTTTTCTTTGGGTTAAAACGTTGTAAAAAAGTTATTTATTGTGCAGACTTGAACTACTTCCTATTTCTTACAGGCTATCCTACGCTTGGTGACTAAATTACGGGTAATCTGCAAAAAATTCAGTTAATTCGTTTTGGATTAAATATTTCATTTCAACTTGAAATTTAACTTGGCCTCCCTTGAACATAATATCGCTTAGTTAGCAAGTAACATTCCCTGAGCAATTATTAATATAAATTTCCAAGGTGATTTCAACATCTGAAAAGTCAACTGTCTGAAATGCACCATCTAAGGTACTTGCAAATTAAAATTTTTCGTGCCACTCTAACACTAAATGTAGCACTCTAAATCATATCCTACCATAGTTGATTCATAAATGCATTATTATTTAGAAATCATCTCTTGCAAGGAAGCCTTGATTAATCCAATTAAGAGGAACGAGCCAGAGTAAAAAACGGTGTCCGCATTTTAAATGTATGGGAGAAGGACTTGTGCACGAAGGCGATTTGATGGATTTTCCGCATCAGATACGATAAATGGTGAATATAATAAAAATATTCCATGTTTCAAACGTATAGCGGTTCTCATTCCAAACATAATATCTCAATTTGTTCATATTCTGTCCTAAATATAAAATGGTCCTTCGCGGATATTCTTATTAATTTTAATAAGCATTATTATCAGATCTTACAGCCTTACGAAATTGCTTTTACGTATTTGGGGCGGCGTCAGACCAATGATGAAAGAATCTCGAAAAGGTCATATCCGAAGGGTAAATTTTTACCTGAATACAATCATTTCATCTCCTTTTTATAAAAATTTTAAATTTAAAATATCGTGCGGCTTACGTATATGGCGTTTGAATTATCGAAAACCCACCACATGGAAATAAACACGAAGCCACACAGAGATGGCAATCGGAAAATGGTCAAATCGTACTTGAGGGATTTCAGAAGATATGTTTTTTATGGAAATCTCGAAGTGGATCTTTTCATGAACACAATAATTTTTCCTTCACTCTGTATGAAGGAAGTTAAAACATCCGCTTCAGACAAAACATCAAGAAATATATTTTTGTAGAAACGTAGCAAGAGCTTTATCGAAAATGCACCAGTTTAAAGTTTTCAAACCAGGATTACTTAAGACGTTAGAATTAGTAAACTTTATTTTGTGATATTTTCTGGAACATAGAAATTCGTACTACATAAGGCGGGCGGTGGGAAGTAAATGAAAAACTCCAGCCATATTCTGAAAGTGAGAGAATTTTAGATCCTGGAGGGCGTTGAGTGGTCTTTCCAGCCCTCATAAGCGCTGCATCAAAACTGACCTGCGGGTTAATTACACATATTCTCCGAACTCATTGACTATATTAAGCTTTGAAAAGAAATTTTCTCATGCCCACCCTGCATTTTATAATGAAAATAAGTTTTCGTTTGTCGCAAAAGTGTTTCGACGTCGTCACCTAAGAGGATTTGCAAGCATGGGTGATTTGTGGAAAATTTGAGGGGCGACTTACCATCAAAAACGGCATTAACTAAATCCCCAGAGCACAGAATCCTCAGTGCTCTAAGCCGTAAGTTTAAACCAAAGTTTACAACGTTCAGGGAGCGCTCCTCTCTTCCGTAGGTGGATAACTAATCTCCGTCGCGGTGTGTGCAGGTGCCGTGTGATTTCCATGCGGAGCGTGCTCCCGGGCGTTAGGCCCAAACAGACAGACGCCGAGTTTTCAAACTGGGGCGCAGCATTCTCATAGTGGAAGCGGACGGGAAAGCACACAGAGAGGGCACCAATCACTCGACCAAAGCGTTCGTTAGGAACCCACACTGAGATTCTGTTGCTACGGCTGGCCTTTACTTTCCGCATGAAAACACTTTTCATTTACAAGCGAATTTAAGAAAAGGCTTTTGACCGAGAAAACTAAAATGCTGCATTGAAAAAAATAATCCAAACATGTTTTGAGAAAGAAAAACTTAAAAATAGGCAGAAACATGATTTGACGTGATGACAACGAAACGATATCCGTGGAGGTTTAGCAATTGGCAAAAATAATATCTGAAATGGTACTTGAAATAATGAATAAGAATTACCTAATTTTTCCACACAATCTGGTGATGTGTGGAAATTCGGATTGTGTGGAAAAATTAAGTAATTCTTATTCATTATGAATCGTTTCTACAAAGTGACGGCGGATACTATACAGTGGTACTTGAAATTTAAAGCCATTTCGATGACTAATAGGTTCAATGCATGGTCACCATTATAACCAAGGTTAAAAAATTCGGAATTGTGTAAAATATATTGAGACAAAATGACGTGTTTCATACGAGAGATCTTGATTTTGAAATAACAGATGTCCTGTATTTCAAATTAGTCATTTCTTCTCATTTTCACACGCATTGCAATGATTATTTCAATGGTAGTTTTTCCTTTGGCCACTTATTTCATACCATCTATTTCCACTTTGGCCATAGTAAGTTTAATTCTCAGTTTGAAGAAACACCACCCACCACTATTTGCCTCCGGAGCCTAATAATGTCAGTAATTAGAATTGGGGAGAATACCAGTTGACGACGCGGCAATGGTCGTCAAGCTTTAATCAACAGAAACCGTGACGTGAGAGACCATAATGATGACGCCGAGAATGGTGGTAGCAGAGATGTAATTTTACATTTGTCGCTGGCCTTTGCCAAATAGTGAATCTCCCAGCTAGAACTCGTGTGCCTCGTCGATCTCATATTTAGTATATTCTCTTCTAACGCTATCGCATTGATTGGCTGCCTCTGTGTGCACATGGGTAGAGAGGGACAAAGGTAGGAGAAGAGAGAGATGGACAACGGCAGATGATTCACCGCAGTGGCATTCCAGTCTCATCAGTCCATCCATCTGCTTAACGCACTTACGTTATCTTGACACTTACCTTACTAATTTCTATGGCGTGAATTGTATCTCTAGTTACTCCACTTAAACACTCACAAAACTGCTTTACCTGCGGGTGTCAAATCATGAAATATGCAAACAATATATCCTCTGGAACACTGTCAAAAATTGAAGAGCACGATAAAACTTTTAAACGGAATAAAAGGTGCTTTCTACGGCTTCAAGCCCGAACCCGTTTAAATCGCCTCAAACTAATCCACACCTTAAATACCGTCGTATGTCAATCAAGGCAACAATAATTTATAAAAACACTTTTGAGTCAATGCAAAAGGACCACTTTTGGAGTCTTATAGATGTAGATATCCCAACGCCTTCCAGAGTGAAGAATTAAAATCATATCGTAAACATATTATTCGTAATTATTAAGAATATAACACAAATTTGCATTATAGCAAATTATGATTTCTATAGGTGGGAATTTATACCATTGTTAAAATATGCTTATGATTATAAAGTATAATATATGCAAAAAGAAGTGCAAGCAATGAGGAGAAAGCATATACGATGGAAATATTATTAACGCTTCAAATTACTTTTGTTTCTGGGAATCGTCTGCGTTCAATGCTAGCGAATCACACTGTCTGGCATTTCTTCTTTTAACATTTTATCTATATATATTTACGATATTATCAGAAATATAAATTTGCAATTACTGCTTTCTCCCTCCAAATGATATCCACGAGATATATTCTCTCTCTTCAGTGAATTCCATTCAATGGCAATGGCTTAAGTAAATTATTTTATGATACAACCCCTATCTGATCACAGAGGTTCCGAGAAAAGTCAACGATTCGTGTAATTATAATGAGACATGGGCGGTATAGTTCGAAAATTATAGCGCCATCCATAGCAATCGTCTTCAATATCGTAACTTCTAAGGTCGTCTAATCCACGGTCTCCGTTTTACATCCACCCGGCAAATTACAAGTCCTCTCGCTTCATCCTCCATCTCGTCAGCCATGAGGCCATTGTGATCCGCGTATATTTATTCCCACCGGATCACCCATGCCCACCCCGCCGATTAAAGACACCAAAAGGCAGTTTGAGGGCTCATCTGAAGAGGGCCTCGGATACTATAGCGGCCATCGAGCGGCAATCTGCCTCCAAACGACCGCACATTCATTCAAACGGCACCGAATACCTTTCGCCAAGTCCAAACTTCCGAAATGAGATCGCCCTATCCCCCACTCCGACGACCCACCTCTCCCTGCTCACTCTTAGCTTAACAGAAAACGATTTAGACTCGCGGCAATTTTCTGAGAAACGACTTTTGGGAGATTGGATTGGAGGGCGGAAGGAGAAGAATGGCTCGCCGGGCGCAAGAGTTTTCATTTACAGCAGGAAGAAGGAAACCCTCGAACTTCAAGAAGCGCCCCAGATATGTCGAGATTGCAATCGGAATCGATTACAGTCCGTCCCGTTCAGATTGTGGGATCCTGATCCTTCAATTACAGGGTAATATGACGAGAAATTTTAAATGGGAAGATAATAATTGAAAAAGTTACACAGGGACTTTTTGGGGGAGGGGTATGGAACGATCGGCGATGGATTATTAAATTAACGCGTTCATTTAACAATCCTTGATCCATGAAGAGCAACATCTTTAAAGGTATGATAAAACTAAGCCCAAAATCGGGTGAGGATTGAAAAGAAATCTCGGCAAGTTTGCTTGGTGGAAGTTTTGCTTGCAAGCATGATAAAACAGGGCTTTTTTTGCCCACGGTTAATTGTTTGAAGGTAATCTAAAATACCAATGGTGAAGAAAACGCACTTCAGCTGCCCTCTAAATAGTTTAAAGAATTTCATTTCAACACCTACTATGAATAACATGATCGATGATTCTCCTTCACGAATACTTAATTAAGCAATAGCGGCGTAAAGGGGTACCATATTAAGCAACTAAAAAGAATTAGATAATAACCGATTTAGACTGAAAGGTAATTTTCTTATTACAGCTGCATTTAACATCTTGAATTACTTGCAGAGGAATCAGTATGATGAAATAACATCATTCCAATATAACACTAGAATAATCACAAGGATTATACATGATCTTGACTCCAACACCCAAATAATCCATATGGCATTTGGGAGCCTGTTATTTTTGCGGCTGGAGGAGGGGGATTAAGTCCTCAATGTCCATTTCTCATTCAAAATTTTCATTTCGCTTCATATTAAACACGTGTCTCTAAAAACAAATCATCAATCGATCCAGAGGCGCTATTTCGTAATGGATGTCCTTTGGGATATTAAAATGTATTTTCAAACATTGCGAACATGAGTATTTTTTTCATCAACAAAATTAGTGGGGAATGGAATTTGATTCATTTTTTTAAGAAAAGGGATCATAGTTTAAACTAACGGACGGATTTTAGAGGTTCCGCATAAAAACCATAATAACCAACTCGAATGTTGATTTGAAGGGAGAATCTCACCGTTTAACTAATTGGTTCAAATAGGAGAAGTCCAAATATTTCCGCAGGGGGTTTTGGATGAAAGCTATTTAGGCTTACAATTAATGTACAGTAGTAGGAAAGCATACTTTATCATCGCGAGGAAATAAAAGGAAAACCTGCCATGAAATTTGACAATTTATTTTTGTTTATGTAAATAAAATTCTTGAGAAATACCATCAATACAAGAAAATAATGCTCAGCCTATTCCTTATTCCGCAAAATAGTATGGACACAACACTTAAATTTAAATAGTAAATATTACTTGAAAATAAAACAAAATTGCGTGTTCACTCATAAACATGCTATGCTGAAAGGGAGAAGTTAAGGTAAAGAAGAGTGTATGCTCTATTTTTTTATATTTTAACCCAATCTCCGCTCGGGTTAACCGCGAGAAATTGATTCATTAATTATAATGAGAAATAGACCAACAGTTATGAACTTTAATTTTATCTCAAAATTGTTGTCTTCTATGGGTTCAGTAAAAAGAAGTAGAGGTAATTTCAGGAAAGCCACATGAAAGTTTTACAGGGTTTTTAATTTTCTTAACTTTTTTACAACTCCATCCACCAAATAGGAGAGTGTAAGGGATTTACTAATCAGGGCTCTAGTGTTCATTAAACACATTAACAAATTACGTTAGGATTATCCAAATTACTTGCACGCAAAAGGGAATAACAAAAAAATAAAGAAACTGGGAATTTTGCGGCTGTTCCCGAACCACTTCGACCATATATAGTAGTGACGTAAAAACTGGGGGATAGAATTCAATGACATAACACTTACGGGACGTATGTTTTGGCATAAAAGAAAATATAAAGAATACGCACATTTTAAAATAAAAAGGATCGATTTTAAAATATCAAAATAGGTCAAGTACTTAGGTATTATGGAGAAATGATACCATTCATGGGGTACACACATCAGCCAACTAGACGGATAGGTCTTGAAGTTTCACAAGTCGGATTATAGAAAATTGTACCGCAAAAATAAGACGAGAAGTTACTACGCTCTAGTTACGCCACATTAAGAATATTTAGAAATATCTGAAATCCCTGTGAGAAAATTTCAACAAAAGGATGGGATAATATTCAGAGAAAATCCGCCAGATTTTTTAAAAATTGCTACAAGGAACGATTAAGTAAGGCTAGTGTGTATATTGGAGGAATTAGAATTGGAACCTCTTCATTAACGAAAGGGCAGGCAAGAAAAACTTAAGAAAGGGTACAACACACCCGAGTTTATTAGTGACACCGTAGGCATTACAGGTATGCTCCTGAATCCTAGTCGCTAGATTCAGCGATGCCTAAATTGTAAAATGTACTCCCGAACGAATAAAGGGCTCCCGACACGCCGCAAGCCTGTGAAATTCACTCCAATTCCCAGAAAAATATTTCCCAAATTATCATTTACCATTCAACCAGACTCTTAACGATTCCACGTTCAAATCGCGGGACAGTTGAATAAATGTTTGAATTGAGTGAGAATTTAAACTTCGCCCGTTTCGGATCAGAATCTGATGATCACGGCCGAGCCGTGAAAACTACATATGCGAGTGTCCTTTCTTTGTGTTTGTATTTATTACAAATCTATATCAGTATGCATACATTAATAGAAATGTAAATATATATAGATACACATATACATACACTTATATATACACATATACATATATGTATATATATACTTATATATATATATATTATATATATATATATATATATATATATATGTGTGTGTGTGTGTGTGTGTGTGTAATATTTAAATGACACAATAAAAGATAAAAATTAAATTGATAAAACAAAAAGGACCCTAAAATTTTAGAAAGTTTTGAGCTTTCGGCCTTCACTGATGTATTCTTACGGTCAGAATCTGAGGAAGGCCTTAGAGAAGCCTACATTTTAGTTGGGTATTTGTGTGTCCTAGACTTCATTTCTATGCCTTAGTATATCGGAAATAAGGACTGATTGCTGACCTGACATTCTGAATGTGATTGGTTGATATGGTATTTATTATTAAGTATTTTTTACTTTTCACAATAAATATCGATAGGTTATATCATATTCTCTGATTCGTAGCATCTATGAGGAAGGAATCTGGACGGAAGACTTCGTGGGATCATTGTAACGATCAGTATTACGCAGTTCCTATCCCGAAAAATATAAAGATTACATCATGTGAGAACAACAGAACAATAAGTTTGATTTCCCGTGCAGCTAAAGTGGTTCTCAGAATCATCAACAAAAGGATGGAGAGCAAGGTAAATGATTTTTAATGGAATGACCAGATTGGTTTAGAAAGGGGAGAGGCACGCGTGATGCCATTGCAGTAATGAGTTTATTAATCGAGAGAAATATAGAATACAACCAGGAGGTATTTGTCTGTTTCGTAGATTTCGAAAAAGCGTTTGACAGCGTGACTTGGGAGAAATTAATGAGTATATTGAAGAAAATAGGAATAGATTGGAGGGAAAAGAGGCTAATCCGCAACCTGTACATGTCTCAGACTGCTCAGATGCGAATTCGGAACGGGGAGTCCGGATGGGCAGTGTTAGGAAGAGGTGAAAGGCAGGGTTGCCCCTTATCACCGTTGCTGTTCAACCTGTATGCAGAGGAAATGATTAAAGAAGCATGGGAAGAACTGGAGGTAGGAATGAAAGTGGGCGGGGAATTCGTAAAATCAGAAAAGGGTTCTATTACCTAGCTTTATTTTTTCAGTCAGTCAAGGGGCTGCAAGCATTGCTGAGTTTCTCTAAAATTTAGTACAATCGATATTAGATTAGAATAAATGTAAATGAAACAAAGGCTATGCGATTTTTCAGGAAGAACACCGTCAAGCTAAAGATTGAAATGTGAGGGCAAAAACTAGACAAAGTGGAACAGTGTAGCTATCTCGAACAGTTTAGCTGTCTTGGACCAAATTGGTCAAAAAATTAGATACATATTCAGAAGAACTGAAGTAGGCAAATACACTTACACTAAGAAGATATAGGTATTGATGACAGCACGTTGAATATGAATGTTAACAAAAAGCTCGGCAAAACTTTGATACTACACATAAACAAACACACACACACACATATATATGTATATATATGTGTGTATATATATATATATATTTATATATATATTTATATATATATTTATTTATATATTTATATATATATTTATTTATATATTTATATGAGAGGGGGTGTGTGTGAGTATTTAGTACTAGGCATATTTATTTTTATGAATATACAAAAACGCATACAAAATGTTTCCGCAAGCAACTGCGCTCTTAGATTGATACAAGTTATATATATATATATATACATTGATAGAAAAAGCTTTAATTAAAATTAAATGAGTTTTTCAAAGAACAATAACAAATACTTATGGTAGTGTAGTTAAATTGTACGATTCACTGAAACAGATGATAACAGCAATTATTCATACCAGAAAAAGTCAAGAGGGCTATGCGACGTTACACCTTAATGGAATTAGTTTATTTTATTTTTTAGGTTACCTTCAAAGAGAATTCAATTATTTCCATTTGACTCATACGAAAACAAAAACTGGTATTCAATTCCGAATCAATATTTCAATACTCTCCGTCAAATTACGGTTGGAGCCCTTCATCCAGTAATACCACACAATTTATGTGTATATAATCCAAAACTAATAAAAACATTAATCTAATGTGACAATTTTGTAAAGCCCCAAGGCATAAATATGGGGGCACGACAAATTCCACAGCGGATCCATTAATGAATCGACTGCTACGTTCTTCATTTTCGAGAAATGCCAAAACAATAAATGAATGCCAAGAGCGTATTTATTTTCCTTAAGTGAAAAGTTTTTCGATTTTTTTAAAGTTTCGTTTACTTAATGTTTTTGAATCAGAACGAAAGGATTTTTAATAGTAAATATGAAAAATCGAATTGATAATTGAAACATTTTGAAAACAAACACCTTCACAGAGAAATATTTTAATTATCTTTAACATAAACAATGATGATCATGTTATCTTTGACAAAATGTATCCTACAATAAATGGTAATTTCTTAAAATATCGTTTTTATTCTTCGATTAACTTTCATTTCATTTGAAAAGTGGATAGATCAATGGAACAAAGTGAAAAATGATTTGCTACTTCAACGCGCACTTCAATCGGAGTCAGCATAACAATGGATCTCAATCCTTTACAGCAATGAAACCTGATCCACTCATGGCGGTTGTAAGTTTTAGGGGAGGCGACTGACAGCTGAGGTCATTTGCGCCATTAGGGATGGACAGGAAAAGATGAAGGGTAGAGAGAAACCCGACGTCGACATTAACCTTTTCTTAACCAAGGCGCCAAGTGGTCCGCAGCTTAACGTCCCATCCGACGGACGGTGTACTCACTCAAAATGCCCCAGACAAAGCACCTCGAGTTGGGGGATTGAGATACCACTGATAAATATATTCAACACCGACGGGATTCAAACCCAGGCCCTCTGAGGTGGGAAGCCTGTACGTAACCCACCGCACCATCTTTGATCCAATCCATTTCATTTCATGCTATAAATCACAAATTTTTGTGACTAACATGACTGACAATATGTCTGGTTAGGAGAAGGGTAGAAGAAATATGATGGAAAATACGACCATGAAGCGTTTTCGAAAAAGCGTTTATTTCTTATGACTGGTAAATGATGTTCAATCATAAATTGAAGGCCCTAAAAGGTGACGACAAAATATTGAAGCCGGCATTGGGATTTTTTTACTTCCAGCTGTAATGAAATTAAGAAAAAATAGACATAAAGGAACATTTTTAAAAGGGTAATTTTTCATTTTGTTATAATTATAATTGCAACTGTACATACATGTATTGCAAAACAGTGTGACGTATTAACAAGTATTTCCTTGAAATTACAAAACTGCTTCTGTTTTAGCACAATACTAAACTGAGTTTCTTCAATATTCATGACCTTAACTTACAATACAATAAAATATAAACATATTATGAAGGCATAAGAAACGGAATTTATGTCATTCGAAAATATTTTTCACAGAGATAACACTGGATGGGCCCCCATATTGTTTCAGACAATCCCAAGCCTTCCCAGACAGCAGGTTGAGAATGGGACGGACAAAAAAGTACAGAAAATCACTTCGGACAGGACACTTGTTGAATACGCATCAAGTACTAGGAAGGGTCGAAAAAATGGATTGCTAAGAAACAGCTTCCCGAGGAAAGTGAGTGACTGGTGAAAAATTACAGAGATAAGAAAAAAATCACAATCGTTTCAATATAACATTGGAAAGACCTAAATATTTCACCTCGATTCCATGAATTGTGAAATGGCTTCGGGGTACATATTCTCAAACCTCCAGAGTGCCTTGATCGTCAGTAGCTTGAGAAGCGGCAATACACGCTAGACATCTGAAACGCATTTGAAGATAAGATAAATCTCAAAAAGGTTTTGAGTTGTGACCATCTAGTCATGACGCTCAACACCGAGTCAGTCTAGACTAATAAATTGCTATAGTTGAATGTCCACAGAAAAGAAAGGTTAGTTGGAAAATTCAGCAGAACAACAAACATTTAATAAACTAACAGAAAGATCAATGCATAGACGTTAACAATGCCAAAAATTTCTAGAACTTGAAATCAGAAAAAAACTTTAAACTAAACTTGCAAAAACTTTAAATAATTAAAATGCTACAACTAGCAGATAACATACTGGAGAAACAGTAAGAAATAATATTTTCAAATTTAGTTATTCGTACCAATTATTTTATATTATGGATAATTGGCCGGATGCTAGAATAAACAAATAATAACTGGTCGCATTTTCTTTGTATGGGTAGTTTTATTTCATACATGGCACTATCTTCTTCTCCCGCCTGAGATATTCCAAACTGAAAACCTTTGACGGACCCCCCAGAGGAGTTACCATTAATGACCAAATTTAAAAGAAAGTGTTTTGAATTTTATTTCAATTGCACGCAGGATATTTGATTTCATTTGGACCCACCTTCGTTCTCAAGCTCTGAATATGCCCATCATTTCATTTTTTTGTGTTTTTCGGGCTTTGTATTTCTGGTGCGACAGACGTCTGTTTTTTTTCAATTAAAATTTTTATGCATTATCTTTCTATCCGTTGACACCTTTAAATTAAAGTATTTGTATAATTATTTCTAACACATAAAATACTAATAAATGGTGATTCCACTCATGGAGATAAATACTAAAACATATAATGTAAATTATTTACGTTCATATAAAATAAATATTCTCTAGTAAATAGGATTAATAACTATGAAAATATAAAACCTTTTCAATCATTCTTCCTTGGCGGTACAAGGTTTAAAATTTAAATATGGAAGTGTTCTAGATCTGTCAAAAAACCGAAGCCACTTCTGTCGTCCACAATATAAATACTATTATATTAATATATCTGTAGCTTATGACAGAAGCTTATTAAAACAGAAGGATTAGCACTATCCACGGACATAGGCACTAATATCACGAAACATCAATGCACAGGATATTATTTAAAGCAGAAAAAATGAAGCTGCCACATTTTACAGCCCCAAAGAGCAATAAGGTTTCCTAGCGTAGAGAAAAAAGTGTGTTAGGAGCAAAACGAAGCAAGCAGAGGATTGCACTCCGTTTATGCATCATTTTTTACGGGTTTTTCACCTCATCGTCAACGGTATGCACGGCAGCGACGTGTCCCACTCGGCAATGCGACCACGTCGGCATCTTAATGGCATGCAAGCGGAGTAGGCATTATTCACAGCGGTCTACGTTGCTGCCCTGGGCAGTAAAACCCCAGAATCCGGAAAAGGGAGTTTGTAAATAGCTTCCCTATATCCACCTTAAAAACTCCGGGAGAGGTTACGGACAGTAGTTGCTCAAGCAAAAAGGGGACCAGAGATGCATGGTGGGATAAAAAAAAGGCCGTGAGCATCGATTGTATCTGAATAATTCACGCGGCTTGAGTACTGAGCCTGCCGCAGCCCTATGACCGACTTTTCCGCTACATTTAGCAAGCAACATCCAGAACTGCTAGCTATATCATTTATCCATTTGCTATCCTCCAGCATTATTATCGCATAATGACAACGCACGTATTACTGATTTATAAATTTGGGAACTTAATGCCATAGAGACCATACCTGACAAAAGAATGTCATAGAAAATCAAAGAGGAAAATAAACAGTTGATTCAGTTGCAGCAAGTAAGAACTGGTAATATTTACCAATGAAATTGCAAATTGTCATACATTTAATAAGCTAAGATAAATATTAATGCATAGACACTAACCATGGCAAAAATTTCTAACAATATGTAATCAGAAAAAAACTGCAAAAACTTAAAATACTGAAAATGCCACAACTATACTACAGATAACATACTTGAGAAACGATAAAAAAATGATATTTTCGAATATTGTTATTCGTGCCAATTATTTTATATTACAGATAATTGGCCGGATGCTATAATAAAAAATAATATCTGATCGCGTTTTTTTTGCATGTCTCATCTTCCCAACAACAAAAATAATTATACAGTACACATTTTATTAATTATAGAGTATTTATTCTAATTGATTTTACCCGGCCGTGAATATGTGAAAGTGACGTATAGTTCACACAAAAGAACCAAATATCGGACATTTTTTTTATTTCGGTACCGTGTACATCAGTATAAGTATTGGAATATGGGGTGAATATAAGAAAAACAGACTTCAGAACTGTTCCATATACTAGACATAATGTCCCCCTCACATGATTCGAGACCCTGGTAATCGGAAACAACGTGCGACAGGTTGAACTTCCCGAATGCCATTTACCATCAATCCCCAAGTACTCTAATGACTTTTACCATAACACTCACTGCCACAAGCACTCGTAGTGGCTTACAATATTAGTAAATTCTATGTAGACGTCCTAATACGAACTGCGTGTTAAATACGGAAACAATCTATCGCCTCCAGTGTCCGCTCCTCACTGAGCTTATTTAAGTTAAGTATGCGTATCGCTCCCAGAGGTTTCTCCGGTCCACTGCTGGAGGCATCATTCGAACAGCGACCGTTACCACTTGACGGCCGGAAGGCAATGCGCCGGGTCGCACATCCCCCACTGGATGATGGCAAACCTCCACGGTCACCGAGCTCCACAGTCCCTTGGCCGACCCCTTGTATCGAAGATCGCCGCCCCTCACCCCACCAACAATGGGGGCGCATCGACTTTGCACGCTTCCACACGCCTACCACTCTAGAGGAGACGATGCTAGGCGGATCCATTTTAGCTTCACTTGACTTTCCCATAGAGGGGTAGCCCTCACTTTCTAGGATCCCTTTCCCATCTTCCTCTCTCTAATTTAACGAAGAGCCTGCCGGCATTCTTATCGATGTTCCCCCGAGTGTTTGGAAACT
This sequence comes from Hetaerina americana, assembly GCF_022747635.1. Classification (NCBI taxonomy): domain Eukaryota; kingdom Metazoa; phylum Arthropoda; class Insecta; order Odonata; family Calopterygidae; genus Hetaerina; species Hetaerina americana. Next base: position 3,580,864 of record NW_027287019.1, on the reverse strand, counting down.
GACTGCGTAGTACATATATATGCGTGGATATTTACCTCATCACTTTGCATGGTAAAAAGTATTAACGAAAGGCGAAATAGACAAATAAGAAAACAAACGTAAAACATGTTGGGGTTAGATAAGGGAGAAATTTTTGGGTGAATAGATGATAACATTTTGATTGTTGATGGGATGCTGGAGACATCTACATACTATATATAACGTTAGACAAGCGAGGAAATGCCAAGAACGTGATATACGAGTATATTAGGACGGAATAAAAAGAATAAAGTAAAATTCGGGATTGAAGTAGGGTTTATTGCGGTGCAGGGTCATGAAATTTCTTGGGTAAAGTTACGAAAAACGGGACTGCTAAGGTTGTGTCAATCCAAAACCTACCTTTAATGGTAGATTACCACGGCATATTAATTACATATCCTCTATAAAAAAATTTGAAAATATACCCATATCTATTTCCTGTGAAGATTTTGTTTTTTTTCCTCATTAACTTTCAGCAGAAAAAGAATCATCTTTCCTGCCAATGTGTCTTTCACCGCAATCAGTGAGATTGAAACTTGGAAGAAGAAATTTGCGATGCTGAAGCGTCCCCGGGAGAAGAGGTTTCGCAAGTATGAAAGGGAATAAATAAACAGATTAGAGTATTCAGAGTTTAGTTAACGTGGAATATAACCATCCTAATAAGCTTGAGAGTACTGATAAGCTAGATTAAATTTTCTATCAACGAGTATTCACTCACATCTACAGACTAAAAAATTGAGAATTGAAATATCGACTAAGGATCGATCCTCCATACCTACCCGGGGAACACATGAGCGATGTAGCACTGACCAAGCAGGGAAAAGAACATCTGCTCCGTAGTATACAAGCAAACAAAGCACCTGGTCCAGCAGGAAAACCCGCTAGAATATTAAAGGAATTAGCTGAAGACATTGCTCCGTTTTTAGTAATTTTTGTTCTAATATCAATTAAAGAAAGCTCCGTACCTCGCAACTGGAGGCTAGCCCATTCAATTCCCATCTACCAATATTTTGGTGACTGTGTACATTTGTGGCTTTTGCATGCGGTTTTTTTCTTAATTACGGGTGATGCCTTAACACCCCCGCCACACGCCCTAGCAGCGGCTTACGGGGTATTAAGTAGACGTAGATGTAGTCTTGCCCACTTCCTTTGTTCTGGTAGGTATCCCAACCTAGTTCCTCTATCAACCGAGTTAGGCTTGCTTTCTCATCAAATCTAACTCCACTTCTTCTTATCATTCCTATCTCCTTAATCATCTTCTCTGAGCGATCCTGACTGATTTCCGGATATTCCAATTGTGACCTCAGCAGTGCAGAGTACCACATATCCTCCATAATTATATTTTATAACGACTCGTTAAATGAATCCAAATTTCTGGGGGAGGGGCTCAAAAAACCCTTCCTGCTTTCTCGCTCCATGTTCAGTGTTTTATGACTCAAGAAATCGGTAACCTTCTGGCTGTGTATTTTGATGTTTTTTGAAAGTTATTTGTATATAAATGCTGACATTTAGTAAAAAATAATACACCCCAATAGAAAAAAAGCTTTAGAGTTAATTTGATTGTATATATAGCGGAAATTTTGATACTCTATAACGTGCTCCCAGACGATTATCTAATATGTTGATTCTAATTAAAAGATCAAACAGCTGCTTGGTACTAGTGGAGTTGGAGGGGAGCATTATTCTATTTGCTACTTCAGGGAACTAGAACTGGAATCTTCGTTAGAGTAACCAAAAAATCGCCGCGTGAGTTGCTTCTAAAACACTCTCATGAAACACCCACGCTAGTAAGTAGCTCTTAGAGTAGAAGAACTTTTGGTTTAATACGAAAAATCTGGTCTTTTCCCAGACAGAGTAAACATTCATACATAGGGCTCTGATAAAAGTGGCCAGAGAAGGATAATCCTCACGTATGTTTTCAAACATTCGGTCATATCAGTTGCATTGCACCATCAAGCTTGCGAGACATGAAATGACCCGGTTGTAAAACCGGCTGGCAGTGAAAGGGAAACAAGAAAGGAATGAGGGGAGAGGTCCAAAAATACGGAATCGCTCGTCGGCTGAAAATTCGTAATGGAGCATTAAGGATGATTGAAAGGGGTAGGCACGGGAGAGGCCGGAAAGAGAGCTGGAACGGAAGGAGGGAAGTAAGGCCTCAGCCATCAAAGTAAAGGATGGAAAAACGGGAATGCCCCTACCTCATAACGCGATGACAGTAAAGAGCGATTCAATTTCGCCTTGCCGGCAGGAATATCTGAATTCAGTAGAATAGAAGAGGTGACCGTCTCTCTACTTTTCCTCCGTTCGATCGCGTGCTTTTTTCCCTAAACGTGCGAATGGGAAATGTTAGCATATTTCCTTGAAAATGTAGTATCTGTGTTATAGCCACCAAGCTGTGCGTGCGACTTACTCACTTATTTCAAATCGGTGAATATTTAACCAAAACTAATGGCCACATTCTATCAATGCGGCAATCGGTCAAAGGCATTCTTTTTAAAGTGGGACAAATCATGAAATATTGTTAAGATTCACGTCAAGAATATTTCAATGAAAAGAGTGAACATGATATGTTTCAAGTTTTTTGAACAAATATGAAAATTACCTTCCCAAAGAAAAAACATTTTTTTGGGTCTAGAGATAAGCGACTTTATTTGTAAAACCCAGAGGAATCACGGAACATGAGCTTCTGATTTCTAGGAGAACGAAACTAGATGAATTCTGAAAACAGAATTGATTAATAATACGAAATTCTTAGTTCGTAACAAGTCTTAAATGATTAGTAATAGGTAGGTTAAAAACATAAATGTTTGTGTATTATAAAAATCTATATAGTATTATCCCCATTTATTGTAAAAAATTGTTATGATTAGTTTATTTTAGCCTTTATTCACTTACGAGCCTTTATTTATTACGAGCCTTTATTCACTTTAGCCTTTATTTATTACTTCTCGTACATACACTTTTAATACTGCACGCAAAGACACTTATAATACGAGGGTCATCCGGAAAGTAGTACCCGTTCGTGCCGCATGAAGTGCTGACGACGCGAGTAGCCGCTGGACGAGGTCAGATAGCTTCAGTGGCTTGTCTGCCTTCTCTGAGCCAAGTTGCGTGACGCTAGCATTGCCTGTGTTGTTTCTGTGATTGTTTACAATGTTTAAAAAAATTGAGAACGCCGCCAGTTGTGAAGTGAGGGCAGTGATTAAATTCCTCAATGCAAGAAACGTTCGCCCATGTGATATTAATCGCCAATTAAAGGAGGTGTATGGAGTCAATGTAATGGACGAGTCGTCTGTTCGGCGGTGGTGTCGCAACTTCAACATGGGGAGGGGGAACACACACGACGATGAGCGTTCGGAGAGACCGTCTGTCATTACAGACCAACTGGTGAGCTCAGTTGACGAATTCGTGAGGAACGATCGGCGCGTCACAATTGATGACATCTGTGAGCATTTTCCCAATGTTTCTCGAACAATTGTTCATGAAATTGTTAAACACCATCTGCATTATGCAAAAATTTGTGCAAGATGGGTCCCTCGCGTATCTCAACGAGCTGTCGGCGAAGGACTATGCAGCAGGAATACAGAAACTTGTCACACGTTATGACAAATGCCTTAATTTGCTTGGAGATTATGTTGAGAAGTAGTTTAAAGTATCCTCTTTCAAATAAAATTTTTTAGGTTTGTTAATATTTACTTTTGTGTCTTTATTTCACGAACGGGTACTACTTTCCGGATGACCCTCGTATATATAGGGGTTAGCCAAATTTAACGGAACTGCCCCTTTATATTCCAAACATGAATAGGTACATGTGAATGAGAAAAAAGGCTTCCTCTCTCCTAATGATCAAAATTGAATTACACATTAATTTATGGAAACTGATGACCCGCCTTCATAATCTTTCCTTCAAATTAGCTCATAACACAGCTTAATTTATTGGAAGCTATCAATCCAAAATACACATTTTTTAAAAGTCGGGTCCCATGTTCATCTGCGCAGAATATTCTTACAGAATCGATATCACAAGGGTTAGATGAATCAAAAGGGAGCGGAATATTGCAAAATCCCAAATTGAGAAAAGCAAACGTTAAATAAACGAGAAAAGTAAAGCTCCAAGACTCTTTCATGCTGGAACGTTTTAAAATTATTTATCAGCAATTAATCGGGTTCAAAGTAACTCTCGAAAGCTACTCAAAAAGGGTCCTTCCTTATCCCCCAAATGGGTTTTCGTCGGTCACATGAGCAAGGAATGATCAGAGGACCATTAATGGACACCCCACCGAGAATAAGTCCCCACCCTCGACCAGCTGCACCTCGACCGTTTCAACCGGACGTTTTCCGATTTTTTTTCTAGGCCTCCACCCCAACAGAAGCCTCTTACCGCATCTCCTCCCTCCCAGTCGAATTTTTCGAAATTACGCTTGCGTTCCAAATATTAAATTTTGTTACGTAAATTTCCCTGAATATCCGTAATAGTAAATCCGAAGTTTTCATTTTGACTCGTTTCCATCTTCACATTCAGATGAACTTAATATTGACCACTTGGGAATAACAAAACTACATGTATCAACGACTAGTGGTTTTAGTCAACGATCTCACTCATATACGGGAACAGCACTCGAACGGCCAAACAGAACTTAGATGGCGCGGAAAAAATGAAGGAAAAAGAACAGTTTTTAGCCTGCAGTCCTACGTCAGCTAGGCTAATTTTTGCCATCAAAACGTCCGTTTATTTTTTTATTTTTCCTTTTTGTTTTGCCTCCATACACCACAACTACTCCTGCTCCCTGGAGGTTAAATACCATCCAGATGGATAATTCCAAGTCCAATAGGTTTTTCATAAATACGCAAGTTAATTTTGTAACATTAGCATATTGAAATTAATGGGTTAGATATTACTGATGTACCTAATTCGCTCTCTCAAAGAAGATGGTATTGCACAAAGGTTTCCTCGAGTGATTTAATCTTGTCAGGAAGTGTCAAATAGCTTTATCACAACTTAGTGCCTAATGAGATATCAAGGGTAAGGCATTTCGGATTTCTTCTCTGACGACACCGTCCCAGTCGGTCGGTCTTCCCCACGCTCATCCCTTGGTCTCGTCCCCATCCATCCACCATCTCTCGGCCCCTTCTCCATCCCTCCCCCTTCTGACCCCTCTGAAATACGCTACGCGATCCATCCTTGAGGTGCCCCCACATTTCGTCAACTGTCTTCCCTTATCTCTCCACCTCTTCCCCTGCCTCCTACCGCCTCTTCTTCTCAGCCAACTCCTTCCGTTCATCTGACCTTCACGGTCACCGAATCCCTCGATTTCCACCACGCATTCTTCCGATTTATTTCCCCATTTCCATTGGTCCTATTCGCTTTCCTTAATCCCAATTCCCATTCACACATTTCGTGTGTAATTAAGCCGTCCTATTTGGTAGACCCCGTCTCAACTTTCTTCAAAATTTCTTCCCCGCAAGAAAATGCCCTCGCATAATCCCATGAGTCAAATCTAAGTATAACCAAATTTGGAGACTTGAGATCTGGATGACTTGATAAAAATTCATGAAAAGCAATCACAGTCTCAAGGAACTGATGGCGCTCATAGAAAGAAAGAATAATCCATTTTATATGCATTAGATGTTATCTTGTTGACTACAAGGGTTTCATTTCACTCGGAGAAAAACCATGGCATTGAATTAGATTTTGTTGTCCTCACCTACAAGATTCAATGTTAGCCAGCAGCAAGGCTCACTGCGATAAGGTGTATGCACGCCAAGTTTGCGAAGAGTTGCTGGTATTCATCGTTTATTGAAGAATCCGGAGCAATAAAAACACTCTCTCGTGCAAGGAAAAAAAATTACTACGAGTCAATTCATTGACAACGAACCATCACCATTAGCGGAGAGGTTACGCGAACAAGGAAACAATTTTGCTATAACTAATATTTATCTAGCAAAATAAATAAAAATAAAACGAAGACTTATGGGTAGAAAGTTGACCTCCAGCAGTTGGGTAAAAAGTTGACCACCATGATAAAGCTTAGCGTGAAAAAATCGAACACCTGGAATTAGCTCCTTTCCTTAGGCTGCATCGGAAGACCTAGTACTTGTACCCGGTACTGGTAAAATCGCCCTGCAGGCGAAGCATTGGGTGATTAGACTTATCTGGCTTGCACCCTCACTGCCCTCAGTGGCAGAGCACTCAAGACATTGGATTAGTGCGCACGACAGCATTAAATTTCATTTAAAAAAGTGCACACAACAATTTACAGCACTGCTGCTTAGTTATTATGAAATCTGGCGATAGTATCTCCAAAACGGAATCATGAAATCATTTTTTCTTCTCTATTGTGTTGATTTAATAAAAAATCATATTATTTAACTTAGAGGCCAGTATTATTTTTAACCGATGAACAAATTTCCATTTATAAAAGTTCGTAGCTCGTTAGTTATTAACCTCCGGTAGCTTTCAAGATGCTTCAGGGCAATTTATGGTATGCAAAAACGGAAAAAGGTCATTAGGCTAAAATAAAAAAGGGTGAATAAACAGTATTTAAGTAGGAGGGCATACAAATAGTGCAGAGGGAATACTTCTCTAATTCAGGAAGATAATTTTATGAAAATGGCGACGTGGTAGGTATATAAAATGGATATATCTCGATAAGGATGCTATTATAAATTGGAATAAGTCACCTTATGGGACGGAATGTGGAGATGTGTGTACTGGAAAGGCTAGCGGAAACTTTGAAACGGAACATGGCTTGGGATGTTGGAATATAGATGAGTATAAACATTTAATGAATAGATAGAAAATCAACTACGTAATTCTAGGCAAGATATGGGAAGAGAGATTAATGCAGATATAAATTCCAACTCGGAAGAAAAAAATGATACGGGGTATACTTAAACCGAAGACTGCTAAAAGGGAGAGTGTTTAGCAATCTGGGCAGAGAGAAAAAACATGCTGCGCATGATGAAAACTAAAGGTATAAGTATAGGAGAGGTGCGTGGTTTTAAAATCTGGTTCATTTTAATATGTACAATTAGGGCACTTGCCATTTATCCTTAGATACTCACAGGTACTTCGTCCCGGCACCGTAAAAAACCTAACTCAACAGTATACTGTAATTAAAAAAAAGCCTTAATTTACAGTTGTACAGCAATCGGGACTATCCACCTTCCTAGGAAGTGCATTAATATTTTATACGATGTCTTCTCGAAAAAGATATAAAAATTCTAATTGCTAGATTTAACTAGCACAAATTCATTAACGTTGTACAAATGACACTTCCTTAAAGTTTCGACTCATTGTGTCGATTGGGAAATCGGGAATTGAGTCTGAGGGATACTGAAACTTCGCTATGTTGCTCTTAACTTTCACAAGTACAGGGGACTGGAAATTTAAAGGATTTTAATATTCCATCATTTACATGTTTTTATATTTTATAGCGGTAGAGGCCTTAACTAGAATGCTGTGGCAGTGATGTGACAAGTCGCGAATCCAAAGTCTATTTTCAAGCCACTCGTCTCCTGCAGGATGACTGCATAACTTACTGCGTCGTATAATTTTTTCGCATCGCGCATTTTTTTCCCGCAACTATCTACTAATGCACCCTGAAATTACTTCCTCGGTGGTATTCTTAATAGTTCCAACTAAATACGGTAACCCGTTCTCTCCGTATCAGGCCGCAATTACATAAAAATGAGGTCATCATGCCTCATGCACACATCTGGGAAAATGCACCATATATTTTTGTTGCAACGTCCAAGTAAAACGTATATGTCCCAAAGTGATCGCGCGGGGGTATTTGTTTCGCTCGGCCTCTTAGGTGAGCGCTCATCCCCTTTACCCACACACACCCCCCTCCTCAACCCTTCCATTCCACAAACCGTGAGTTGCCTACCCCAAGCCCAACTCCAACCCCGCCGCTGGCCTCCTCCTCCATTATCCCCTCCACTGCTTCCCTCGACTTATTACCTCCCTAAACCCCATGGCCTCATATTCATCATTTCTCAGCCTCGCGTCGCCCGATATTTCGGCTCCTTATAATTCTCTTTCACCTCCTCCCAAGAAGCGCGATGGAAACTCCTTCACCCATTCCTTGCCCATCCGTCCTTGAATCCCTCCCGACACTCTTCGAGTCCCTCTAACTCAGTTTCCCATACTAAGAGGTTTTCATCCCAGCCCATTGTACAGGACATTATTTCTGCGCGAAATGCCTTCGCTCAGACTCAAGGCCATTTGTTGGGATTTCTACCTCACCTTTGAACAATGTAAATGTCAAGGCTGGAAAAACACTTGATCCAGTGTACCAAAGGTTAACGTGCGTTCGCAGGGGGCTAACTCAGGGTGATTACATTTTAATCCATAGCACTGCTTACACTGGATTAGGTAGCAGCAGTAGGCCATACCTCAAATTGGTCGCACAAAAGATATGTAGAAGCACATACATATGTTACTTATCTACATAATACCCTTAGGCCTCCGCATGGGTGTCTGGCGGGGGGCGTTAGGTCACCACCCGTAAAAGAGAATAAAGCCACAAGCAAAATCAACATATTTATTCTAACCTACACCCATAATGGCGTAGAAATTCATGCAAAAAACCTTTTAAACATACGCGCAAGCAAATAAATACGCTATCCACTAACAAAAACATGCACCGCGGAACATGAAAATTAAGGAGGCGAAATACCACTACCACATTGACATGTAACATATGGTCTCCACCCCCAAGGACGCAGGTAGGGAAAGTGACATATGACACCAGGCAGCAGCCTCCCCCCCTTCCCGCATATACAGGGCTGTATAGACGAGGGATGGGAGGGTAAACTTAAAAACAAACAAAGCCAAGTAACAAATAATGTAACGAACTATACATTTTAATGGCATTCTAATAAGTGCATGCGGGTAAGGTTTTTGACAACAAAACACAAGAGGTTAGTGAAAGGGCTTGCATTTGAATAGAACTAATTATTCCCTAGACGCTGACGATGGCCAGAGGAATTTTGGCTATCTGTAACCCTACAGTTGCTATCCCGTATTGTCCGTAGAAAGAAGGAGTTGTCCTTGAGTCTGCTAGTTCTGAGAGCTACTTTTCTGGAATTCTATATTCATTATCCAATCGACCAACGTATTTGGGAAAGCAAATAATTTGCGAGACCTCGCCGCTGAAACATGCGCATCTGATTTTATTTAGCAATTAAAACCTAGCATTGAATCGTCTTTTTTCTGATGATTCCCAACCTTATTCAAAAAGCATTTCCGTGACGCTTTTCGTGCCCTTTTTCACTCGGACACCATACATGACATGCGCATTCTAAATGAGGCCTTAGAAGAGCGCGACTACAACGTTCCTTAACCTTGGAGTGGCTTCAGCCAACAATGCGTTTAATAAGTTCCAATTTTTCATATACTATACATTCCCGCAGGTTTTACGTATGTGGGTCCCCCAATGAAGGTCTTTAGTTGATGTAACACCTAGGTATTTCACCGCATCACCTTACTTCTAGGCCAAATCAGGGTAATTTGTAAACAAATCCCGTTGATCTTTTAAAAAAATTTACCTCTAAATATTTATTGAGGTTTAATGGCAATCCCCATTTTGAGCACCGATAATTCACCGTGTCATCCGCGAACGTCCCAATCTTACTTTTTACTTCGCGGTTCAAATCGTCAACATAAATGAAGAAAAGCAACGGTCCGATTACACTTCTCTGAGGCACCCCTTAGGTCACTCTTACGCTATCGGAACTAGCGTCGTCAAGGAACACCCTATGTTCCCACATTTAATTTATGAATAGGTTCACCATGGATAACATTTTCAGATGCCTATTGAACATCTAAAGAGATCGCATCCTACCTCTTTCATCCGATAAAAGTAAGTCGTGAATAAACCTAATTGGGTCTCGCATGAACGAGTTTTCCTAAGTCAGTGTTGATTATCACTTAAAACGTCAATGTTATCAAGATATCTCATTATGGAACTGACAATTATGTGCTCTCAAATTTTGCAACATATAGAGGAGAGATAAAAGGGTCTGTAACTACTGGGGTCTCCCGTCTCCACTTTTAAAAATAGGCGTTATTTGCACGGTTTTCCAATCCTTAGGGTATTTGCTCTCTCTAAGAGATTTGTTAAATATAACTTCGATACTATTGGGCCATGTTTTGAGCTAAATGTTTTAACACCCTAGTAGGCCCCAAAATCATGAAATCAAATTGGTATAAATATTTCAACCATGTCATAAAAAACAACAGAAAATTACGGACACTCCTGAACATGTCATCATATATTTTACTCTATAATTATTTTTTAAAATCTCTAATACAAACATAGTACCAATAGTGGACAGGTAAGCCAGGAATAACATTTAAGGACCTATCTGACACATCTATGACTCAAGCACATCAGCTTATGTACGCTGCCATATGGGTGCGCAGCCATGCAAAGGTATGCAACCATATGGGTGAAAGGTAGTTGAGGTATCGTTGCAATTCAAAGCGAAATGACAACAGAACAAAAATTTCAGCATAAATATCATTCACCCTGACCGGTATTGGAACCTGGATCCCTATATGTCCGGCCGAGTGCTTTTATCCAGTGAAGCTATCGAGGCGTCCTCTTACACTCCGTGATTTTGGGGGCTTATAAGGAATAAGACGTTGTGATAAAATACCGTACATTTAATGTAAAAGGTATTCTTAAGCGGATAAAATAATACTTTGTAATTCCACAGATTTATTTCACAAACACACGACCCGGGTTTCGACGTACAACGTCATCTTCAGGTGGGATGAAGATGACGTTGTACGTCGAAACCCGGGTCGTGTGTTTGTGAAATAAATCTGTGGAATTACAAAGTATTATTTTATCCGCTTAAGAATGAACCGATTCCATAAAATAACGCCTGAAACCATCGATTATGTAAAAGGTATTCTTAATCGTGCACGATGCGCCTCCGTTTACGAGGTTAAATACAACTTTAGAAAGTGAGGGTGTGTAACGCTTTATGAATGAAAGAAACTCTGAGAGATCAAGCAACAGTAACTTAAGGAGCACGATTCGAATCTCAGCCAAGGCGCATGATATTTACACTTTGACATGGTTGAATTGCAATACACATTTAGCAGATGACTCCGATTAAAATATCTTCTGCAGGTTCTTGAAATTTTTTCAACAGAAATACTATTTACCATCTTAAGTACGAGTCAAACCTTTATTATGAAAACTATTTTCACTCGAATGGTTTAAAAACGTAGTACTCGCACATAGATTGAAGTTTTAAAAAAATTCATTAGTATTTCAAATTCATAATAAGAGAATGTAGGTAATATGGCATCAACGATATTAGGTCGATCTTCCAGAAAGTGTTAAAAGCCGCTCGCAAGACTGTAGGTTGATCATTAATAAAGAGCTCAACCATGCTGGTTAACTGAATGACCAGTTCACAAATAAAGAATATTTTAAAACTGCAAGGATATGAAAATTAATAGTATTTGGTAAACGAAAATCCAATGAAAGAACTCATATTTCTATGAGTTCTTTCAAGAAGTTCAAGAACTCGTGATTTTTACCCTAAACCCACAATTCGCTGCGAACTAGAAATCATTTGACGAAATAATTTTCCTATGCATAATAAAAACGCAACGTCTGCTCCGTAAACCCATTTGAGGATATTTCAAAAGGGATTTTCCTTGACGATTTCTCCTGAACTTCGATGGAGTACCATACTTTCTCTTCTCCCTAAGTTTCCGTCCTTCCGTCGCAGGTTAGCCATATTTACAAAACTTATCCCCTCCACCGCACCACACAGCCCTTCGAAGTTCTGCTCCCCAAATCCTTCTTTACAACCCTCCCAGCAGGGCCGCACCTTACACTCCGCTATTCGCAACACACCAAAAAACGCGCCAGAATACCATTTCCCCGAGACAGACCACAGCCCTGTCTTGCTCGTAAAAAGATACTGAAAACTTTCCTCTTTACTCTTATTCTTGAGATATCAGGAAAAATCGTTCTCCCCTCTCCACAGTGGATTCCATCCTTCTACGTTTTTCTCCCAACCACACACACACACACAAAATGTCCCCAACCACGGCCCCGCGCCTCGAACCACCGCCCGAAGGAGGCCGCCGGAAAAACTGAGTTGGGAACTCCAGAGATCGGGGTCGGGGGTGTTTTCCTGCCTGCGTCTTCGCTCGCCACCAGGCCCGCGTTCCCCTCTCCTCCCCGAATTCCCTCGGGATGCGGGGGAGGAGTGAAGCGGGAGGGGCTGGAGGAAGGGAGGGCCGTGTGGAGAGGGATGCAAAGCATTATGGATGATCAATATCCAGGTCAAATGGGGAGGGAAGCGAGAAAAGACGCGACTGCTGGAGGGGCGGGGGGGGGCAGGGAGGAAGGAAGGCCGAAGAAGGGGGGATCACCGAGGGGATCCACAAGCCTACGGTGTAAACCACGATCCGCGTCACGGTGTGGAGGGAGGGGCTCGGAATTTTGGGGGGAGGTGTTTGAGGTGAGGCGTGGTGCGGGCACCAGTCACTTCTTGCGAAACGGGCTCTAAAAACGCACGAGGGCGAAGTGGAGGGGGATGTTGCTGGAAGACGGCATGAAAATAAAGAAAAGGGCAAGTGAAAACGAGCGCTGAAAGAGAGCATTCATAATTAAACCGAATTATTCCCTGACGATTCCCTGAAGAAAAACAGAAAATTAAAATTAAGGGCCAATATTTTTATTTTACTGGGCTACGAAAAAGAGTACTCAATTGATGATGTAACTTTGTTCATGGTGTTTCTCTAACTGATGAAAATGTAACTTAATTTGTTCATAGTACTTTTTCGTTATGTAATAGAACACTATAAAACGATTAGATCGTATAAAACTAATAAATGTTAATCATAAGCATATTATTGCTACAACCTAAAATATGAAAAAACTGAAGCTTCCGCATCTATATAATAATGCGAGTAGTTTTGCACTGAAACATCGAGTGAAATGAATACAATTTATTACAATATAAGGAAAATTTCGCGGTTCGTTAAACGGAGGTAGAGAAAATATTTACGAGCTAAATAGAAAAGCTTGGGGTATAAAGCACAAAAGGGAAATAAATAAAATGGAAGCGGAAGGAAAACTGTGTGAAAAAAACGCAAATAGCGTGAAGAATCGCAGGAAAGCCAACGGACCACACCCTTGAGGAAAGCAATACGTAAGGGAATAAGGAGAGAAGGCAAAATGCATGACGAAGGGTAGGTAACTGAGAAGGAGGAGATGGGATGTGAAAATTCGAAGAAAATGGATGATTACCGGAATGGTGGAAGGTGAGGATGAAGGAGAGGGCATTATGGGGAAAGGTGGTGTGGGGTGGAAGGGGTGGGCGGGTGACCTCGAGTCGAGAAAGGAAAACTGATGGGAGGGCCGGGGTGTGGGGGTTGAGTTTTGGTGGCGCGAGAGAAAGAGTGAGAGAGGCTCAAAGGAGGTCTGGGGATGTGCTGGATGATTGCCAGAAAAATAGCCCGCTTTGCGCGCGTGGGCGGGGGGAGGGATCCCATGTCAAGTGCACGCCGGCAGCGGGGGAGGAGGAGTTGGTGGGGGTAGAGGGAGAGGACGAGGGGCGGGAGAGGGAAGGTGACAGCGGGAAGCGTGGAGGCGGAAGGGAGAAGGGATGGAAATTAGAAAGGAGGTTTCTGACGATAGAGAGAGAGAGGATGGGAAGAACTTCCGAGAGCGCGCCATACATTGCTGGGGTACTTGGGGAGATTTCCGTCGTTCGATCTTTAGCGGCGATTCCCGACGATTAACGAAGCAGTTCCCAGTCGATGGTGTCAACTCTTCGACTGTGTTTTCATACATAGTACTCTTCCGCGCAATGCCGCTGGTACCACGAGGCTTGCATTGGTAATGGAAGACTTGGCTTCAAAGAGTAAACCAGCTACCCAATAACGTAGGCACGAAAAAGCAAACTATCTTCAAGATGTATCTGCAAATAGCGTTGCCAATCTGTTTATTTTCACATTTAGCAGTCAATTACGAACTTCGAGGACGTCCAGACGGGGATGCGTAAACGCTTTACATATTTCATTATATCACAACTTTAAATACTGAGATAATTAACTCTCAAATCCTGATAAAAATGTTTTTGAAACTTTTGCGATGCAATTTTACACGAAACGGAGAATAAATAAAGCAAAAAAAGTGGACATAGAGGATTAAAGGGTCCACTATAAAAGAAATACGCATTCTCTGGGAACAAAAGATTTATAAATCTTGCTTGCACAAACGCTCAAAAATTTTCAAAATACATATAAACAGTTAAAATCCGCTTGCTTCAATTAAGTGGTGATATTCCCAAATGGGTTCCTCTTTAGTTTAGTCTGAGGAAATGAAACTGAGTCATTGTTCCAAACTAAACTTTAATGCAAATTTTTTATTTAATTAACCTTATTTATAATTTCACTCTAGACTCTTATTAAACGTCAACATCAATTTTTAAGAAATGGTTTTTCCTCACGAAACCTCTATCGCATTACATCTACATAATACAATGCAAGCCGCTTCAAGGGCGTGTGGTGAGGGGTGTTAGGACACCACCTGTAAAAGGGAGCATACAATTAGAAAAAATAAAAAATCCATTCAAACCAATACCCTTACTGGCGTATACAATTATGCAAAACCCTTTCAACCTAAACGCATAAAAATTCTTAAAAGTATCGACAGACAAATAATTACACCTTAAATTGCAGCATAAAATTTTTCCAGTAATGTGCAAGCAAGAATTTGACAAGTAAGAAGCGAAATTCCACTAGCATATGGACATGCAACATGCAAATGTCTCCTCCCCCAAGGACACCGGTAGAGAATGTACCCAACGCTGCAGGCTGTTGGGGGTTCCCCCCACACAGAGAGACGAGAGACGGAAGGGGAAACTTAAAAACAGACAAAGCAGAGCAAGCAATTCTGTTAAGAGCAGTACATTATTTTCTAGAATTCTAATGCGGTCATACGGGAATGGTTTTGACAACAAAACACACGAGGTCAGTGAAAATACATGCGATTGAGTAGAACTAATTTGCCCTAGGCTCTGAGGGTGACAAGTGGAATGTTTCCTATCTATAGCCCTACAGTTGTTATTCCTACCCATTTTGAGCACCATTTAGTAATGCAACCTAGATCCTGTGCTAGAATTTAGCGATCCTCATTCCCTGAAATCTCCCGATAAATCACCGTGGGTCATCCACGAACATTTTACATGTCACGTCGCGGTTCAAATCGTTAAAAAAAGTCAATCATAGAAATAGCCCGATGACACTACCCTGAGGTGCCCCCGAGGTCACTCGTACGCTCTCGGAGCTAGCGCCGTCATGGACTACCCTCTGTTCACGCTATGAAATAAAGTATTCATCCCAATTTATTGCGCTCTTATTTATAACTGTGAACTTTAATTTATGAATAAGTTTACCATGGGGAACCTTATCAAATGCCTTTTGAAAATCTGAAAAGATTTCATCCACTTTCACCCGATAAAAGTAAGTCATGTGTGAATAATCCTAATTTGGCCTCGCATGAGCGAGTTTTCCTAAATCAGTGTTGATTTTCACTTAAAAAGTCAATGTTATCAAGATCTCTCATTATGGAACTGACAATTATGTGCTCCAAAATTCTGCAACACATAGAGGGGAGAGAAAATGGTCTGTAATTTGGTGACTGGGGTCCTCCC
Organism: Hetaerina americana; assembly: GCF_022747635.1. Classification (NCBI taxonomy): domain Eukaryota; kingdom Metazoa; phylum Arthropoda; class Insecta; order Odonata; family Calopterygidae; genus Hetaerina; species Hetaerina americana. The sequence continues at coordinate 3,565,144 of NW_027287019.1, read as the reverse complement.
TTTCACCACTTTTAAATTAGGAGTGGATCATAAGAAAACTCCTATTTCCTAGTTACCTCCGAGGAATTAAATCAAACTTAAGATTAAACTTAGTAAAACTTTTCGCAAATTTAAAGAACATCATTTCTTCAGAGGTTTGACAGAGCCAATTTAGTGCATATTACATTTCATATGGACACATTTTCCGATATTAGTACATCGTAGAACAAAGTAATTAATTAAATTTTAGGAACTTCGATATCCTTGGAGACGATCTAAATACCTTATTTGAAAAATCAGATTTTTGATATTTAATTAAATTTCAATTATCTAAAATATCTCAATGCACTGCTCGAAGTCTAAAGCATCGGCTGTGAAATAATACACATAATGGACTGCTACACGCTAAACTACAGGGAGATATTGAGAACTTCAATAATATATGTTAGTACGAGAGTAAAGTATGTCAGACAATACACGAAATGATGGCAATGCCTCTTCGAGTCAGCGTCATAACTCAGGATATAACTTGGAAAAATATCCAGCCAGGAACGGCGTCATGCAGGTTTGGGTTTTGTGGGAAGAGGGAAATAAGGAAGGAGTTTGGGAAGGGGAGAGATGGAGAGGGAGAAAGAGAGAGAACACCGGAGCTGTGTGTGTGTGAGTGAGCACGGGCGATGCTGGGGTGTGAGGGAAGAAAGAGGAGAGGGGGAAGAGAGATGGCCATTGTTCTGAAAGGTGGGGAAGTGGAAGAGAAGATGAGAGGACATAAGGAGGCGACGATAAAGATAATTTAGGAGGGAAGGAGAGATGAGAACAAGATGCGTAAATAGTGCACATGGGGTGGGGAATTTGAAAGGCTGCCATGGCAGGGGGTGGGAGAGGGGTGTGAGGATGAGGCGGGCGAGGGAGGCGAGAATAAAGGAAAGGAGGTCAGGAAGGAGGATGCGGAAGAGAAGAAAAGGAAAACGAAGCGGAATTAATGGAGGAGGCATTCTTCATACTCCCCTCACCGCCATCTTCCGTGGGGATGGAACGAGTAGAGTTTTCCGGGAATGGGAAGATTAAGTATACCGCTGGGAATATGTCGGTCCGTCCGGCTTTTGAGGCAAAAGGCAAGAACGAGGGCTACGGAAAGGAAGAATGGTGGGTGGGAATAAAAGTAAGAATGTAAAATAAGAAAGTGTTCACAGAAATGATGATACCATAGAGGGATTGGAAATGGTGGAATTAAAGAAGCCAAAGGAGTCGAATATTTTACGTGCTTTAAAAGTGATTACCCAGAGTCATGCATAATGAAGCAGTTTACTCAAGACTATTACATTTACATGTGCGCCCTTTCGCCTTGAATTCATTTCAGCAGCTACTTTTGACTCCGCCTACAATGGTTTCCATTTTCCTGTAAGCATGT